>NC_132923.1:1511066-1822132 GCF_047675955.1 Chlorocebus sabaeus | reverse complement strand
ACATGGCCTCCAGTCGCTCTGTCACGATGTCTGCCCCACCCTGGGCTGCTTGTCACCTCACCGCCAGCCCCACTCCGTAATTCTGACTGCCCAGCCCAAGCAGCATCCCAGTCTCCCCGGCGGGGACCCCTTTGACCACACAGACTTCCTTCCTTCCAAGACCCACCCGCTGACAACGTACTGTTCCGTCCAGCCTTCAGGCTCAGCCCTCCCTCCGCCGTCTTTTTCTCACCCCAACCGCCTTTTCACTCACACACACACAGACACACACACACAGACACACACACACATTCTCACTCCCTCTCTCTCTCTGTCTCACTGGGTCTCCAGCTCTCTCTCTCTCTCTCTCTCTGTGACTCTATCTCTCTGTCTCTCTCTCTCGCACATCCAACTCTCCCTCTCGCCGTCAATGCCCCTCTCTCACACGACTCATATCCCTCAGCCCTGGCCTCCTTCAGGCTCTTCAGACACATGCCAGCTCCGCCACCAGCTGCGATCCCTCCGACCGCATGGGCAGCCCGCGAGGTGCCCTAACGCCCCAGGCCTCTGCACGACCTCCGTTTGACTGGACAGCCTCACTCCCAGACCTTGCCAGCCAGTCCTGTGCATCCCCTGGACACCCTGGACTCCTTCTTCCAGCTCCCAGCACACGACATGCTTCCCTCCTTTCCTTGGTGTCAGCCCCTTGCCCCGGGCTGGGGTGGACGCCAGCCACGGGAACGGACACCTTCGTCCATCACTGTCACCCACTGACATCCACCCACATCGTCCTGGCAAGCAAGCCAGCCTCCCGTGGGGATGGCAAACCTCTCCATCCCCGATAGGGTCCGGTCTCTCTCTGCAGGTGATCCGACTGTGCCAAGATCCCACGAATGACACGGGACAGGTTTGTGCAGTTGGTTGGACCTCTACCTTGCCCCTAAAGAGAGTATTGGCAAGAAGTCGACTGACCTCTGCCATTGACTCGGGGAATCAGCCAAACAGTAAGATCAATACGGGTTGAATAGAGGGTTGGAGAACTGGGCTCATCTGTGCTAAGGAGGGGATGGGAAGAAAGTTCCACAGCGAATCTCGGCGTTGGGGATAGGTACCATCCCCACACGTTCCTTGACACTTGGAGAGAAGATCGAGAGCGTAGGTCAGGCAATGGGAAGCAAACCTCGGCTACAAGTCTATCATGAACCCCAACCCCGCACACACGGCTTTGGTCAGCTTGGCTGTTGGGTTTTCCCCACCAGCTCCTGCATCCTCCACGCTTCAATGCCCGTGGCCAGGTTGGTCCAAATAACGGGACCTCTCGAGATTCGTTTTCACATCCAGAATAGGCGAGAATCTCAAACCTGTCAACAGTGAGTGGGAGCACGTGTACACACATGCGCGTGTACGTCGCGGGAAGTCAGGGACCCCGAACGGAGGGGCCGGCTGGAGCTGGGGCAGAGGAACATAAATTGTGAAGATTTCATTTTTATATGGACATTTATCGGTTCCCAAATAATACTTTTATAATTCCTTATGCCTGTCTTTGCTTTAATCTCTGAATCCTGTTATCTTCGTAAGCTGAGGATGGACGTCACCTCAGGACCACGGTGATAATTGGGTTAACTGTACAAATTGACTGTAAAACATGTGTGTTTGAACAATATGAAATCAGTGCACCTTGAGAAAGAATAGAATAACAGCGATTTTTAGGGAACAAGGGAAGACAGTCATAAGGTCTGACTGACTGCGGGGTCGGGCAAAAAGCGCCGTATTTTTCTTCTTGCAGAGAGCCCATAAGCGGACGTGCAAGTAGGGAAGATATCGCTAAATCCTTTTCCTAGCGAGGAATATTGAGATTAATACTCTGGGAAGGGAATGCATTCCTGGTGGAAGGTCTATAAACAGCCGCTCTGGGAACGTCTGTCCTATGCGGTCGAGATAAGGCCTGAGATACGCCCTGGTCTCCTGCAGTACCCTCAGGCTTATCAGGGCGGGGAAAAACTGCGCCCTGCTGCGTTTGTGGTCAGGCCGGTTGTCTGCTCTCCAACCCCGTTTTCTGTTGTTTGAGATGTTTATCAAGACAATACGTGCACCGCTGAGCGCAGACCCTTATCAATAAATCTGCTTTTGCCCTTTGCCCTGTTCCCTCAGAAGCATGTGATCTTTGCTCTGCTTTTTGCCCTTCGAAGCATGTGATCTTTGTACCAACTCCCCGTTCGTACACCCCCTCCCCTTTTGAAACCCTTAACAAAAACTTGCTGGTTTTGAGGCTCGGGTGGGCATCACGGTCCTACCGATATGTGATGTCACCCCCGGCGGCCCAGCTCTCAAATTCCTCTCTTTGTACTCTCCCTCTTTATTTCTCAGCCGGCCGGCACTTACGGAAAATAGAAGGAACCTACGCTGAAATATCGGGGGCGGGTTCCCCCGATAGGTGTATGAAGAACATGCTCACCGTCACCCATCGTCGGGGAAATGCAAATGAAAACCACGAGGAGCTGTCATCTTACCCCGCGTAGGATGGCTATCATTAAAGCCGGAGGGAAAATAACCAACCCTGGCGACGAGGTAGACAAAAGGCAAGACTCAGACCCCGTCGGCGGAAAGGTGAATAAGTACAGCCGCCATGAAAAACGGCATGGAGATTTCTGAAAACACAACGCAGCAAACTGACAAACAAACAAAACCCCACCCCAACCCTACCCTGCCACCTCCCCCCAACCCCTCGCACACAGATAATTCAAGGTAGAGCTACCACTGGGCCCGGCAATCCCGCGGGGGGGGGGGGGGTGTTTAACCAAAGCACCAGGAAATCTGAATTTCCGAGGGATACCTGCACCCCCATGTTTACTGCAGCACTGTTCACAATTGCAGAAACGTCGACTCAACCTAAGTGTCCATCCGCCGGGAAATGGATTAACGGAAACGTGGCATGCGTACAGCATGGAATACGATTTGGCCATAAAAAGGAAGGAAATCCTCTCGTCTGCAGCAACGTGAAAGAAACTGGAGGTCACGATGTAACCTCAAATGAGCCGGGCACAGAAAGACACGGAGGGCAGGTTCTGATTCCAATCGTGGGAATTGAACAATCAGAAAGTTCACCCTGTGGAGGTAGAGAGCAGAACGATAGACACCAGAGGCTGGAGAGGGTGGGTGGGTGACTGGGGTGAAGAGAGGTCGGCGAAACGGGTACGAGCATGCGTTTCGATGGAGGCAATACGTTCTAATAATGTTCTATGGCAGAGTGGGGCGACTAGGGGTCACAACGATGTATTAGCGTGTGTTTCCAAAGAGCTGGAAGACAGCACCTGAGGTGTTCCCAACAGGTGGAGATGACAGATACCCACGGGATGGATGCCCTACATCCCCTCAGTTGATCATCGATCGCCACGCCATCTACACGCATTACCGCATGTCACAGGAATCCCATCAATATCATGTCCGCATGAAGAAAAACATAATCATGCTACAAGGGCGATTGTCACAGCTCTGGCTCCCCAGCGCCATGGCCCGTGGTCTCGGCTCCTCAAGTTCCGCTGCCATTTCTACCAAAGCCGCTGACACCCATGGAGCCCAATCACGGATCCCGCGCTCCAAGGGTCTGGCACGCCTTGGAAAAGCCAGTGCGCTTGCTGGCATGAGTGGCTCTGGCAGGTGGCCCAAACGCTGGGCGCAGATCCCCCGCAGCCGAGAGAGAAGTGGCCCGTCAGCCACACGGCTTGGCTTGGCGGAAGTCGCTCTGCTCGAGAGTCCTGGCCCATTCCGTGGCCAGACGAGGGTGCGAGGTGGGCGGCGGCAGCGGCGGCGGCGGCGGCGGCGGCAGTGGCCGCGGTCACCTGGCGGCCATGGGAGGAGAAAGCCTGACCTGGCCAGTGGGCTTTGCCGCTGAGAAAGAGTGGGAGGGAGGCGAGCACCTGACAAGGAGGAACTGTGACGCTGATGTTGCGAAGGTGGCGCCAGCGAGGCCAAAAGGACGGATGGGTGGAGGCAGGTGGGGAGGTGGGGGCGCACGTGGAGGCCGCCGGAGGTTGTGACTGGGGCGCCGGAGAAGCGAGGGGAGCCTGTTGGTCAAAAGGGGAGGTGTGAAGGGGCCTGGCAGTTGGCAGGCAGAGCCAAAGAAGGAAGGCTTCCCTGACCGGGAATCGAACCCGGGCCGCGGCGGTGAGAGCGCCGAATCCTAACCACTAGACCACCAGGGAGAGACGGCCTTCACGGCCCGGCCTGCGCCTCCTGGCCCCAGCGCCTGTGGCCCCAGCATTGGGCGCTCCCTTGGCGCCTGTCCCCTGCTTCCCTTTAAAACAAACACCGGCAACCAGCCCCCCAGACGCCGGCGGCAACCCGCCCGCCCCAACCAGCAGCTCTGGCCCTGTTCGCAGCACACCCTCCAAACACCGCGCCCCTCCTTCCCGGGCGCACACGCACGCAGCCACAGGCCAAGCTCCGACACGAGCTCCGCGCCCGGGACCTCCGCAAAAGGTCGGCCCCGCTGCGTTGGCCGGGAATCGAACCCGGGTCAACTGCTTGGAAGGCAGCTATGCTCACCACTATACCACCAACGCCGCACGGCGCGGGCAGCCCCGCCACGCCGGCCCGGGGCTCCCACGAGCGCGCCGCCCACGCCCGGCGCAGCAGCGCCCCGACGCCCCGTCCGTCCGCCTGCCCGCCCGCAGCTCCGCGCTGCCTCGGCCCCGCCAAAGGCCGGCCCGCGCCCCACCGGTGCAAGGCGAGCGCGGCTGCCCCGTTCCGCCCCCGTTCTGCGTCTGGGGGCGCTCTCGCTCCCTCGCAGACCCGGGCCGCGGGAGTCCTTCTCCACCAGGTGTCCGGCGGGCACACGGCCGGCGCCCACAGGTTCCTCAACTCCACCGCCTCCCACAGGCCGCCGCCGGGCCCTGTGCCCTGGCACAAAGCCTCTTCCCACAACCACTTTGGGCCGGCAGCTCGCTGGGCGCGCTGGGGGCCAGAGGAGGCCGCCCGGCTGTGGCGATCAAGCGGCGGGCGAGAAGAAAAGGGAGGAGGCCAAGGGGGCCCCTGAGGCCAAAGGGGCCCAGAGGGCACAGAGGGCCCAGGGGGCCAAGGGGCCAGGCAGGTCAGGCCCGAGATGGCGCCCTGCGACTAGCTGGAGGGCGGAGGAAGGAGAAGGAGGGCCCACAGGCTGGGTCCGAGGCGGCGGCCCTAAAAGGACTGATGCCTCCCCGTCGGGGAATCGAACCCCGGTCTCCCGCGTGACAGGCGGGGATACTCACCACTATACTAACGAGGACGACGGCCACGGTCGCCGGGACGCCAGACCCCACTCCGACCGCGGACGCCTAGCCCTGCCTTGATCCCCTCCCCCGACCGCAGGGGCCCCGCGCGTGCTCGCCCTCCACCCGCCACCCGCCACCCGCCACCGTTGGCGCGGCCTACCCCGACACCCAACAAAGCACCCTGCGGTCCCACTGGGACCCGGAGCCGGACCCCGACAGGTACCGGAGCGGCGCGGAACCTCCCCTTGCGCCCTGCCTGCCGTCTCCAGCGCGGGGATCGCGCCGGCGGGAAGAGGCTGCGGGCGAAACAGCCAGGCTGCTGCTCCTAGGACGTGGTGGGCGCGCGCCCTGCGAGGTTCCGCGAGCGGAGGCGCGGGCGCGGGCGCGGGCGCGGGGGCGGGCGGCGGCGCCCGGCCCGACGCGGACCGTTTGGGTCCGGGGTGGGGACGCGGGGGCGTCCACGCCAACGCCGGCCGGCTCCGTTCACTGGGCGCCCGCTCCGCCCCCGCCGTCCGTCGGTTGCGCACCCAACCCAGACAGGCGCCGGCCAAGGGCGCCGCCGTTGGCGCCGGGTCCCAGCCAGGCGAGCGGCGACGCGCCCCGGCGCGCCGTCAGGATGGCCGAGCGGTCTAAGGCGCTGCGTTCAGGTCGCAGTCTCCCCTGGAGGCGTGGGTTCGAATCCCACTCCTGACAACCCGACCTTTTGGCCCGCCCGCCGGAGGGCAACGCCCATCGCAACCCTGGAGCACCTTTGGTCGGTTCCTGCCTTGAGCCCTTGCCCACTCTCCAAACTCCGGCCCCCTTGAAGCAAGCCTCCAAAACGCCGCCGCTTCTCGGGCACGTCCCTTCTTCCTGCCCACCCGCCGGCCGTCGCAGAAACAGCCCAGGACCATGCGCCAGCGCCCGCGACCCTCCACCAATTGCCCTTCGGACAGACGCACTCCCCACCACCTCACACGCCCTCTTCCCTGGCCCCACACACAGCGAGCGACCGCGACCACCTTCCACCCTCTTCCCTACCTATCTCCTCCGCCCGCCCGCCTTCTCCTCACTCGCCCAAACAGACGCAGCCCAGACTCTGCCCCTATTCCTCCTTTTCCCGCCTTCCTCCCACCGGCCTCCGTCCAGCGCCCAGCGCCCACCGCCTTGAATCGCCGCTGCGCTGCCCAGAGGCCTCCGGCGTGCACAGCCCGCTCGGTTTCACCCTCCAGCTTCTGACCGCCCAACAGCAGCGAGCGAGCGACCCGCTCTTGGAGCCGCGCACACTTCTCCCACCAGAGGCACGCCATCCAACATCCTGCCCTTTCCTCCGACCCCTCGGACCCCGCCTGCGCATTCCACTCTCCCGACGCCCTAGGCAGGTCGCCGATCTCACCTCGCTACTTGTGCTCCCTTCCCGCTAACACCTGCCTGCCGGCCCACCTGCAGCCGGGACGCCTGCCGGCCAGTGGCAGCGGGATCCCTGCACACAGCCTGGCAGGCGAGTCCGTACCTGGAAAGATAGCCAACGAGGAATCACGAGCGGAAGCCCTAGATCCCCGTCACGCGCCCACAAACGCCAGGCCCCGCCGGGACAGCTCTGCGCCACACCACACCGCATCCCCAGGCGGGAAGCCGCGGCCTGGGCCGTCCCAGCCACACCCAGCGCGCCTTCTCCCGGGTCAGCCAGCTGCGGCTCTGCCAAAGCGCTCCTCCGCTCCTTTCTCGCGCTCCAGCCTCCCAACCAGCCCATCGGGGCCGGACCCCGAGTGCGAGCCGGTGGCCTGGGTCAGAGCGCAGAAGCGAGGCGCCCACGGACTTGGTCTGCGTTTCTGAGCCGCACGCGGCGGCTGCGAGACCCGTCCCCCAGCACCGCGCCCGCTCGCTGACACGCTGACACACCCACCCCCACACCCACCCGCAGCTGACACAAGCGAGATGGCCAGCCCGGCCGGAACAACAACAACAACAACAACGACGACGACGACAACAACAACAACAAAGAAAACAAAACAAACACAAAAGAAAAACTCTGGGTCTGGGCCGGCGATCCGCGCTCAGCAAGGCCCGCCACAGCTCAGCTGCCCGCACGGGCATTCGGGCGCGGGCCACGGCTGGTCCTTCCCCTGGCGACCCCGGCGGGCAGTCTCTGGGCTCTGGGCGGCAGAGAAAGCGCAAGACGGGAGGAGTCGGCCTCTCTCCCTCCGCTCTCCCTCCGCGCCGCGCCCCAGGTCCCTCGACGTGACGGGAGCCTCTCCTTCTGCTCGCCCCGTCGGGCCAGCCTCTCGTGGACGCCCCAATGGGACGGAGGCCCACGGCAGGCGGTGACCAGTGAACGGCGGCTGGTGGCGAGTTCCGCTGTGCCAGCTTCCGTTGGCATTTACCATCGGTGCATGGGTGGTTCAGTGGTAGAATTCTCGCCTGCCACGCGGGAGGCCCGGGTTCGATTCCCGGCCCATGCAGCACGCCCTCCCATTTTGGTGCTGCTGCTGCTCCAAATGGAGCTGCGCTCGCCTCTGCCGCCTCCTTACACTCGGGGCGCGCCAGCGTGTCCTGCAACGGCTGCGCTCCCACGCGCGACGACCCTCTGCCCTTTCTTCCGTGCCTCTCTCCACTGACTTGCGGATGAGGCTGACCCCTCCCCCCTTCCTTGGTAAAAACAACCCCTCCAAACACGAAAGCACGCCAGACACCAGCCCTTGGCAACCTCCTGGTCCTGTTTCTCCTCACTATCCTGCCACCACCTCTGCCCGACGCATTTCACTTCAAGGAATATCGCCAGGCACCACGGGCTTGCACCCACTCGCCCCACCTCTTCTCTTCACCCTTCACCACCTCTACCTCTTTGTCTCTCTCTCTCCCCCTCGCTGGCTCCCCACATCCAGAAAATGATGCCATGGTTGTCCTTCCATCCTGAAGACGGCTGATTTATGTCTGGGGTCCAGTTGCATTCCCTACCCCTTCGGGACGTGGGACGTGGCCTCCAGTCGCTCTGTCACGATGTCTGCCCCACCCTGGGCTGCTTGTCACCTCACCCCAGCCCCACTCCGTATTCTGACTGCCCAGCCCAAGCAGCATCCCAGTCTCCCCGGCGGGGATCCCCTTTGACCACACAGACTTCCTTCCTTCCAAGACCCACCCGCTGACAACGTACTGTTCCGTCCAGCCTTCAGGCTCAGCCCTCCCTCCGCCGTCTTTTTCTCACCCCAACCGCCTTTTCACTCACACACACACAGACACACACACACATTCTCACTCCCTCTCTCTCTCTGTCTCACTGGGTCTCCAGCTCTCTCTCTCTCTCTCTCTCTGTGACTCTATCTCTCTGTCTCTCTCTCTCGCACATCCAACTCTCCCTCTCGCCGTCAATGCCCCTCTCTCACACGACTCATATCCCTCAGCCCTGGCCTCCTTCAGGCTCTTCAGACACATGCCAGCTCCGCCACCAGCTGCGATCCCTCCGACCGCATGGGCAGCCCGCGAGGTGCCCTAACGCCCCAGGCCTCTGCACGACCTCCGTTTGACTGGACAGCCTCACTCCCAGACCTTGCCAGCCAGTCCTGTGCATCCCCTGGACACCCTGGACTCCTTCTTCCAGCTCCCAGCACACGACATGCTTCCCTCCTTTCCTTGGTGTCAGCCCCTTGCCCCGGGCTGGGGTGGACGCCAGCCACGGGAACGGACACCTTCGTCCATCACTGTCACCCACTGACATCCACCCACATCGCCCTGGCAAGCAAGCCAGCCTCCCGTGGGGATGGCAAACCTCTCCATCCCCGATAGGGTCCGGTCTCTCTCTGCAGGTGATCCGACTGTGCCAAGATCCCACGAATGACACGGGACAGGTTTGTGCAGTTGGTTGGACCTCTACCTTGCCCCTAAAGAGAGTATTGGCAAGAAGTCGACTGACCTCTGCCATTGACTCGGGGAATCAGCCAAACAGTAAGATCAATACGGGTTGAATAGAGGGTTGGAGAACTGGGCTCATCTGTGCTAAGGAGGGGATGGGAAGAAAGTTCCACAGCGAATCTCGGCGTTGGGGATAGGTACCATCCCCACACGTTCCTTGACACTTGGAGAGAAGATCGAGAGCGTAGGTCAGGCAATGGGAAGCAAACCTCGGCTACAAGTCTATCATGAACCCCAACCCCGCACACACGGCTTTGGTCAGCTTGGCTGTTGGGTTTTCCCCACCAGCTCCTGCATCCTCCACGCTTCAATGCCCGTGGCCAGGTTGGTCCAAATAACGGGACCTCTCGAGATTCGTTTTCACATCCAGAATAGGCGAGAATCTCAAACCTGTCAACAGTGAGTGGGAGCACGTGTACACACATGCGCGTGTACGTCGCGGGAAGTCAGGGACCCCGAACGGAGGGGCCGGCTGGAGCTGGGGCAGAGGAACATAAATTGTGAAGATTTCATTTTTATATGGACATTTATCGGTTCCCAAATAATACTTTTATAATTCCTTATGCCTGTCTTTGCTTTAATCTCTGAATCCTGTTATCTTCGTAAGCTGAGGATGGACGTCACCTCAGGACCACGGTGATAATTGGGTTAACTGTACAAATTGACTGTAAAACATGTGTGTTTGAACAATATGAAATCAGTGCACCTTGAGAAAGAATAGAATAACAGCGATTTTTAGGGAACAAGGGAAGACAGTCATAAGGTCTGACTGACTGCGGGGTCGGGCAAAAAGCGCCGTATTTTTCTTCTTGCAGAGAGCCCATAAGCGGACGTGCAAGTAGGGAAGATATCGCTAAATCCTTTTCCTAGCGAGGAATATTGAGATTAATACTCTGGGAAGGGAATGCATTCCTGGTGGAAGGTCTATAAACAGCCGCTCTGGGAACGTCTGTCCTATGCGGTCGAGATAAGGCCTGAGATACGCCCTGGTCTCCTGCAGTACCCTCAGGCTTATCAGGGCGGGGAAAAACTGCGCCCTGCTGCGTTTGTGGTCAGGCCGGTTGTCTGCTCTCCAACCCCGTTTTCTGTTGTTTGAGATGTTTATCAAGACAATACGTGCACCGCTGAGCGCAGACCCTTATCAATAAATCTGCTTTTGCCCTTTGCCCTGTTCCCTCAGAAGCATGTGATCTTTGCTCTGCTTTTTGCCCTTCGAAGCATGTGATCTTTGTACCAACTCCCCGTTCGTACACCCCCTCCCCTTTTGAAACCCTTAACAAAAACTTGCTGGTTTTGAGGCTCGGGTGGGCATCACGGTCCTACCGATATGTGATGTCACCCCCGGCGGCCCAGCTCTCAAATTCCTCTCTTTGTACTCTCCCTCTTTATTTCTCAGCCGGCCGGCACTTACGGAAAATAGAAGGAACCTACGCTGAAATATCGGGGGCGGGTTCCCCCGATAGGTGTATGAAGAACATGCTCACCGTCACCCATCGTCGGGGAAATGCAAATGAAAACCACGAGGAGCTGTCATCTTACCCCGCGTAGGATGGCTATCATTAAAGCCGGAGGGAAAATAACCAACCCTGGCGACGAGGTAGACAAAAGGCAAGACTCAGACCCCGTCGGCGGAAAGGTGAATAAGTACAGCCGCCATGAAAAACGGCATGGAGATTTCTGAAAACACAACGCAGCAAACTGACAAACAAACAAAACCCCACCCCAACCCTACCCTGCCACCTCCCCCCAACCCCTCGCACACAGATAATTCAAGGTAGAGCTACCACTGGGCCCGGCAATCCCGCGGGGGGGGGGGGGTGTTTAACCAAAGCACCAGGAAATCTGAATTTCCGAGGGATACCTGCACCCCCATGTTTACTGCAGCACTGTTCACAATTGCAGAAACGTCGACTCAACCTAAGTGTCCATCCGCCGGGAAATGGATTAACGGAAACGTGGCATGCGTACAGCATGGAATACGATTTGGCCATAAAAAGGAAGGAAATCCTCTCGTCTGCAGCAACGTGAAAGAAACTGGAGGTCACGATGTAACCTCAAATGAGCCGGGCACAGAAAGACACGGAGGGCAGGTTCTGATTCCAATCGTGGGAATTGAACAATCAGAAAGTTCACCCTGTGGAGGTAGAGAGCAGAACGATAGACACCAGAGGCTGGAGAGGGTGGGTGGGTGACTGGGGTGAAGAGAGGTCGGCGAAACGGGTACGAGCATGCGTTTCGATGGAGGCAATACGTTCTAATAATGTTCTATGGCAGAGTGGGGCGACTAGGGGTCACAACGATGTATTAGCGTGTGTTTCCAAAGAGCTGGAAGACAGCACCTGAGGTGTTCCCAACAGGTGGAGATGACAGATACCCACGGGATGGATGCCCTACATCCCCTCAGTTGATCATCGATCGCCACGCCATCTACACGCATTACCGCATGTCACAGGAATCCCATCAATATCATGTCCGCATGAAGAAAAACATAATCATGCTACAAGGGCGATTGTCACAGCTCTGGCTCCCCAGCGCCATGGCCCGTGGTCTCGGCTCCTCAAGTTCCGCTGCCATTTCTACCAAAGCCGCTGACACCCATGGAGCCCAATCACGGATCCCGCGCTCCAAGGGTCTGGCACGCCTTGGAAAAGCCAGTGCGCTTGCTGGCATGAGTGGCTCTGGCAGGTGGCCCAAACGCTGGGCGCAGATCCCCCGCAGCCGAGAGAGAAGTGGCCCGTCAGCCACACGGCTTGGCTTGGCGGAAGTCGCTCTGCTCGAGAGTCCTGGCCCATTCCGTGGCCAGACGAGGGTGCGAGGTGGGCGGCGGCAGCGGCGGCGGCGGCGGCGGCGGCAGTGGCCGCGGTCACCTGGCGGCCATGGGAGGAGAAAGCCTGACCTGGCCAGTGGGCTTTGCCGCTGAGAAAGAGTGGGAGGGAGGCGAGCACCTGACAAGGAGGAACTGTGACGCTGATGTTGCGAAGGTGGCGCCAGCGAGGCCAAAAGGACGGATGGGTGGAGGCAGGTGGGGAGGTGGGGGCGCACGTGGAGGCCGCCGGAGGTTGTGACTGGGGCGCCGGAGAAGCGAGGGGAGCCTGTTGGTCAAAAGGGGAGGTGTGAAGGGGCCTGGCAGTTGGCAGGCAGAGCCAAAGAAGGAAGGCTTCCCTGACCGGGAATCGAACCCGGGCCGCGGCGGTGAGAGCGCCGAATCCTAACCACTAGACCACCAGGGAGAGACGGCCTTCACGGCCCGGCCTGCGCCTCCTGGCCCCAGCGCCTGTGGCCCCAGCATTGGGCGCTCCCTTGGCGCCTGTCCCCTGCTTCCCTTTAAAACAAACACCGGCAACCAGCCCCCCAGACGCCGGCGGCAACCCGCCCGCCCCAACCAGCAGCTCTGGCCCTGTTCGCAGCACACCCTCCAAACACCGCGCCCCTCCTTCCCGGGCGCACACGCACGCAGCCACAGGCCAAGCTCCGACACGAGCTCCGCGCCCGGGACCTCCGCAAAAGGTCGGCCCCGCTGCGTTGGCCGGGAATCGAACCCGGGTCAACTGCTTGGAAGGCAGCTATGCTCACCACTATACCACCAACGCCGCACGGCGCGGGCAGCCCCGCCACGCCGGCCCGGGGCTCCCACGAGCGCGCCGCCCACGCCCGGCGCAGCAGCGCCCCGACGCCCCGTCCGTCCGCCTGCCCGCCCGCAGCTCCGCGCTGCCTCGGCCCCGCCAAAGGCCGGCCCGCGCCCCACCGGTGCAAGGCGAGCGCGGCTGCCCCGTTCCGCCCCCGTTCTGCGTCTGGGGGCGCTCTCGCTCCCTCGCAGACCCGGGCCGCGGGAGTCCTTCTCCACCAGGTGTCCGGCGGGCACACGGCCGGCGCCCACAGGTTCCTCAACTCCACCGCCTCCCACAGGCCGCCGCCGGGCCCTGTGCCCTGGCACAAAGCCTCTTCCCACAACCACTTTGGGCCGGCAGCTCGCTGGGCGCGCTGGGGGCCAGAGGAGGCCGCCCGGCTGTGGCGATCAAGCGGCGGGCGAGAAGAAAAGGGAGGAGGCCAAGGGGGCCCCTGAGGCCAAAGGGGCCCAGAGGGCACAGAGGGCCCAGGGGGCCAAGGGGCCAGGCAGGTCAGGCCCGAGATGGCGCCCTGCGACTAGCTGGAGGGCGGAGGAAGGAGAAGGAGGGCCCACAGGCTGGGTCCGAGGCGGCGGCCCTAAAAGGACTGATGCCTCCCCGTCGGGGAATCGAACCCCGGTCTCCCGCGTGACAGGCGGGGATACTCACCACTATACTAACGAGGACGACGGCCACGGTCGCCGGGACGCCAGACCCCACTCCGACCGCGGACGCCTAGCCCTGCCTTGATCCCCTCCCCCGACCGCAGGGGCCCCGCGCGTGCTCGCCCTCCACCCGCCACCCGCCACCCGCCACCGTTGGCGCGGCCTACCCCGACACCCAACAAAGCACCCTGCGGTCCCACTGGGACCCGGAGCCGGACCCCGACAGGTACCGGAGCGGCGCGGAACCTCCCCTTGCGCCCTGCCTGCCGTCTCCAGCGCGGGGATCGCGCCGGCGGGAAGAGGCTGCGGGCGAAACAGCCAGGCTGCTGCTCCTAGGACGTGGTGGGCGCGCGCCCTGCGAGGTTCCGCGAGCGGAGGCGCGGGCGCGGGCGCGGGCGCGGGGGCGGGCGGCGGCGCCCGGCCCGACGCGGACCGTTTGGGTCCGGGGTGGGGACGCGGGGGCGTCCACGCCAACGCCGGCCGGCTCCGTTCACTGGGCGCCCGCTCCGCCCCCGCCGTCCGTCGGTTGCGCACCCAACCCAGACAGGCGCCGGCCAAGGGCGCCGCCGTTGGCGCCGGGTCCCAGCCAGGCGAGCGGCGACGCGCCCCGGCGCGCCGTCAGGATGGCCGAGCGGTCTAAGGCGCTGCGTTCAGGTCGCAGTCTCCCCTGGAGGCGTGGGTTCGAATCCCACTCCTGACAACCCGACCTTTTGGCCCGCCCGCCGGAGGGCAACGCCCATCGCAACCCTGGAGCACCTTTGGTCGGTTCCTGCCTTGAGCCCTTGCCCACTCTCCAAACTCCGGCCCCCTTGAAGCAAGCCTCCAAAACGCCGCCGCTTCTCGGGCACGTCCCTTCTTCCTGCCCACCCGCCGGCCGTCGCAGAAACAGCCCAGGACCATGCGCCAGCGCCCGCGACCCTCCACCAATTGCCCTTCGGACAGACGCACTCCCCACCACCTCACACGCCCTCTTCCCTGGCCCCACACACAGCGAGCGACCGCGACCACCTTCCACCCTCTTCCCTACCTATCTCCTCCGCCCGCCCGCCTTCTCCTCACTCGCCCAAACAGACGCAGCCCAGACTCTGCCCCTATTCCTCCTTTTCCCGCCTTCCTCCCACCGGCCTCCGTCCAGCGCCCAGCGCCCACCGCCTTGAATCGCCGCTGCGCTGCCCAGAGGCCTCCGGCGTGCACAGCCCGCTCGGTTTCACCCTCCAGCTTCTGACCGCCCAACAGCAGCGAGCGAGCGACCCGCTCTTGGAGCCGCGCACACTTCTCCCACCAGAGGCACGCCATCCAACATCCTGCCCTTTCCTCCGACCCCTCGGACCCCGCCTGCGCATTCCACTCTCCCGACGCCCTAGGCAGGTCGCCGATCTCACCTCGCTACTTGTGCTCCCTTCCCGCTAACACCTGCCTGCCGGCCCACCTGCAGCCGGGACGCCTGCCGGCCAGTGGCAAAGGGATCCCTGCACACAGCCTGGCAGGCGAGTCCGTACCTGGAAAGATAGCCAACGAGGAATCACGAGCGGAAGCCCTAGATCCCCGTCACGCGCCCACAAACGCCAGGCCCCGCCGGGACAGCTCTGCGCCACACCACACCGCATCCCCAGGCGGGAAGCCGCGGCCTGGGCCGTCCCAGCCACACCCAGCGCGCCTTCTCCCGGGTCAGCCAGCTGCGGCTCTGCCAAAGCGCTCCTCCGCTCCTTTCTCGCGCTCCAGCCTCCCAACCAGCCCATCGGGGCCGGACCCCGAGTGCGAGCCGGTGGCCTGGGTCAGAGCGCAGAAGCGAGGCGCCCACGGACTTGGTCTGCGTTTCTGAGCCGCACGCGGCGGCTGCGAGACCCGTCCCCCAGCACCGCGCCCGCTCGCTGACACGCTGACACACCCACCCCCACACCCACCCGCAGCTGACACAAGCGAGATGGCCAGCCCGGCCGGAACAACAACAACAACAACAACGACGACGACGACAACAACAACAACAAAGAAAACAAAACAAACACAAAAGAAAAACTCTGGGTCTGGGCCGGCGATCCGCGCTCAGCAAGGCCCGCCACAGCTCAGCTGCCCGCACGGGCATTCGGGCGCGGGCCACGGCTGGTCCTTCCCCTGGCGACCCCGGCGGGCAGTCTCTGGGCTCTGGGCGGCAGAGAAAGCGCAAGACGGGAGGAGTCGGCCTCTCTCCCTCCGCTCTCCCTCCGCGCCGCGCCCCAGGTCCCTCGACGTGACGGGAGCCTCTCCTTCTGCTCGCCCCGTCGGGCCAGCCTCTCGTGGACGCCCCAATGGGACGGAGGCCCACGGCAGGCGGTGACCAGTGAACGGCGGCTGGTGGCGAGTTCCGCTGTGCCAGCTTCCGTTGGCATTTACCATCGGTGCATGGGTGGTTCAGTGGTAGAATTCTCGCCTGCCACGCGGGAGGCCCGGGTTCGATTCCCGGCCCATGCAGCACGCCCTCCCATTTTGGTGCTGCTGCTGCTCCAAATGGAGCTGCGCTCGCCTCTGCCGCCTCCTTACACTCGGGGCGCGCCAGCGTGTCCTGCAACGGCTGCGCTCCCACGCGCGACGACCCTCTGCCCTTTCTTCCGTGCCTCTCTCCACTGACTTGCGGATGAGGCTGACCCCTCCCCCCTTCCTTGGTAAAAACAACCCCTCCAAACACGAAAGCACGCCAGACACCAGCCCTTGGCAACCTCCTGGTCCTGTTTCTCCTCACTATCCTGCCACCACCTCTGCCCGACGCATTTCACTTCAAGGAATATCGCCAGGCACCACGGGCTTGCACCCACTCGCCCCACCTCTTCTCTTCACCCTTCACCACCTCTACCTCTTTGTCTCTCTCTCTCCCCCTCGCTGGCTCCCCACATCCAGAAAATGATGCCATGGTTGTCCTTCCATCCTGAAGACGGCTGATTTATGTCTGGGGTCCAGTTGCATTCCCTACCCCTTCGGGACGTGGGACGTGGCCTCCAGTCGCTCTGTCACGATGTCTGCCCCACCCTGGGCTGCTTGTCACCTCACCCCAGCCCCACTCCGTATTCTGACTGCCCAGCCCAAGCAGCATCCCAGTCTCCCCGGCGGGGATCCCCTTTGACCACACAGACTTCCTTCCTTCCAAGACCCACCCGCTGACAACGTACTGTTCCGTCCAGCCTTCAGGCTCAGCCCTCCCTCCGCCGTCTTTTTCTCACCCCAACCGCCTTTTCACTCACACACACACAGACACACACACACATTCTCACTCCCTCTCTCTCTCTGTCTCACTGGGTCTCCAGCTCTCTCTCTCTCTCTCTCTCTGTGACTCTATCTCTCTGTCTCTCTCTCTCGCACATCCAACTCTCCCTCTCGCCGTCAATGCCCCTCTCTCACACGACTCATATCCCTCAGCCCTGGCCTCCTTCAGGCTCTTCAGACACATGCCAGCTCCGCCACCAGCTGCGATCCCTCCGACCGCATGGGCAGCCCGCGAGGTGCCCTAACGCCCCAGGCCTCTGCACGACCTCCGTTTGACTGGACAGCCTCACTCCCAGACCTTGCCAGCCAGTCCTGTGCATCCCCTGGACACCCTGGACTCCTTCTTCCAGCTCCCAGCACACGACATGCTTCCCTCCTTTCCTTGGTGTCAGCCCCTTGCCCCGGGCTGGGGTGGACGCCAGCCACGGGAACGGACACCTTCGTCCATCACTGTCACCCACTGACATCCACCCACATCGCCCTGGCAAGCAAGCCAGCCTCCCGTGGGGATGGCAAACCTCTCCATCCCCGATAGGGTCCGGTCTCTCTCTGCAGGTGATCCGACTGTGCCAAGATCCCACGAATGACACGGGACAGGTTTGTGCAGTTGGTTGGACCTCTACCTTGCCCCTAAAGAGAGTATTGGCAAGAAGTCGACTGACCTCTGCCATTGACTCGGGGAATCAGCCAAACAGTAAGATCAATACGGGTTGAATAGAGGGTTGGAGAACTGGGCTCATCTGTGCTAAGGAGGGGATGGGAAGAAAGTTCCACAGCGAATCTCGGCGTTGGGGATAGGTACCATCCCCACACGTTCCTTGACACTTGGAGAGAAGATCGAGAGCGTAGGTCAGGCAATGGGAAGCAAACCTCGGCTACAAGTCTATCATGAACCCCAACCCCGCACACACGGCTTTGGTCAGCTTGGCTGTTGGGTTTTCCCCACCAGCTCCTGCATCCTCCACGCTTCAATGCCCGTGGCCAGGTTGGTCCAAATAACGGGACCTCTCGAGATTCGTTTTCACATCCAGAATAGGCGAGAATCTCAAACCTGTCAACAGTGAGTGGGAGCACGTGTACACACATGCGCGTGTACGTCGCGGGAAGTCAGGGACCCCGAACGGAGGGGCCGGCTGGAGCTGGGGCAGAGGAACATAAATTGTGAAGATTTCATTTTTATATGGACATTTATCGGTTCCCAAATAATACTTTTATAATTCCTTATGCCTGTCTTTGCTTTAATCTCTGAATCCTGTTATCTTCGTAAGCTGAGGATGGACGTCACCTCAGGACCACGGTGATAATTGGGTTAACTGTACAAATTGACTGTAAAACATGTGTGTTTGAACAATATGAAATCAGTGCACCTTGAGAAAGAATAGAATAACAGCGATTTTTAGGGAACAAGGGAAGACAGTCATAAGGTCTGACTGACTGCGGGGTCGGGCAAAAAGCGCCGTATTTTTCTTCTTGCAGAGAGCCCATAAGCGGACGTGCAAGTAGGGAAGATATCGCTAAATCCTTTTCCTAGCGAGGAATATTGAGATTAATACTCTGGGAAGGGAATGCATTCCTGGTGGAAGGTCTATAAACAGCCGCTCTGGGAACGTCTGTCCTATGCGGTCGAGATAAGGCCTGAGATACGCCCTGGTCTCCTGCAGTACCCTCAGGCTTATCAGGGCGGGGAAAAACTGCGCCCTGCTGCGTTTGTGGTCAGGCCGGTTGTCTGCTCTCCAACCCCGTTTTCTGTTGTTTGAGATGTTTATCAAGACAATACGTGCACCGCTGAGCGCAGACCCTTATCAATAAATCTGCTTTTGCCCTTTGCCCTGTTCCCTCAGAAGCATGTGATCTTTGCTCTGCTTTTTGCCCTTCGAAGCATGTGATCTTTGTACCAACTCCCCGTTCGTACACCCCCTCCCCTTTTGAAACCCTTAACAAAAACTTGCTGGTTTTGAGGCTCGGGTGGGCATCACGGTCCTACCGATATGTGATGTCACCCCCGGCGGCCCAGCTCTCAAATTCCTCTCTTTGTACTCTCCCTCTTTATTTCTCAGCCGGCCGGCACTTACGGAAAATAGAAGGAACCTACGCTGAAATATCGGGGGCGGGTTCCCCCGATAGGTGTATGAAGAACATGCTCACCGTCACCCATCGTCGGGGAAATGCAAATGAAAACCACGAGGAGCTGTCATCTTACCCCGCGTAGGATGGCTATCATTAAAGCCGGAGGGAAAATAACCAACCCTGGCGACGAGGTAGACAAAAGGCAAGACTCAGACCCCGTCGGCGGAAAGGTGAATAAGTACAGCCGCCATGAAAAACGGCATGGAGATTTCTGAAAACACAACGCAGCAAACTGACAAACAAACAAAACCCCACCCCAACCCTACCCTGCCACCTCCCCCCAACCCCTCGCACACAGATAATTCAAGGTAGAGCTACCACTGGGCCCGGCAATCCCGCGGGGAGGGGGGGTGTTTAACCAAAGCACCAGGAAATCTGAATTTCCGAGGGATACCTGCACCCCCATGTTTACTGCAGCACTGTTCACAATTGCAGAAACGTCGACTCAACCTAAGTGTCCATCCGCCGGGAAATGGATTAACGGAAACGTGGCATGCGTACAGCATGGAATACGATTTGGCCATAAAAAGGAAGGAAATCCTCTCGTCTGCAGCAACGTGAAAGAAACTGGAGGTCACGATGTAACCTCAAATGAGCCGGGCACAGAAAGACACGGAGGGCAGGTTCTGATTCCAATCGTGGGAATTGAACAATCAGAAAGTTCACCCTGTGGAGGTAGAGAGCAGAACGATAGACACCAGAGGCTGGAGAGGGTGGGTGGGTGACTGGGGTGAAGAGAGGTCGGCGAAACGGGTACGAGCATGCGTTTCGATGGAGGCAATACGTTCTAATAATGTTCTATGGCAGAGTGGGGCGACTAGGGGTCACAACGATGTATTAGCGTGTGTTTCCAAAGAGCTGGAAGACAGCACCTGAGGTGTTCCCAACAGGTGGAGATGACAGATACCCACGGGATGGATGCCCTACATCCCCTCAGTTGATCATCGATCGCCACGCCATCTACACGCATTACCGCATGTCACAGGAATCCCATCAATATCATGTCCGCATGAAGAAAAACATAATCATGCTACAAGGGCGATTGTCACAGCTCTGGCTCCCCAGCGCCATGGCCCGTGGTCTCGGCTCCTCAAGTTCCGCTGCCATTTCTACCAAAGCCGCTGACACCCATGGAGCCCAATCACGGATCCCGCGCTCCAAGGGTCTGGCACGCCTTGGAAAAGCCAGTGCGCTTGCTGGCATGAGTGGCTCTGGCAGGTGGCCCAAACGCTGGGCGCAGATCCCCCGCAGCCGAGAGAGAAGTGGCCCGTCAGCCACACGGCTTGGCTTGGCGGAAGTCGCTCTGCTCGAGAGTCCTGGCCCATTCCGTGGCCAGACGAGGGTGCGAGGTGGGCGGCGGCAGCGGCGGCGGCGGCGGCGGCGGCAGTGGCCGCGGTCACCTGGCGGCCATGGGAGGAGAAAGCCTGACCTGGCCAGTGGGCTTTGCCGCTGAGAAAGAGTGGGAGGGAGGCGAGCACCTGACAAGGAGGAACTGTGACGCTGATGTTGCGAAGGTGGCGCCAGCGAGGCCAAAAGGACGGATGGGTGGAGGCAGGTGGGGAGGTGGGGGCGCACGTGGAGGCCGCCGGAGGTTGTGACTGGGGCGCCGGAGAAGCGAGGGGAGCCTGTTGGTCAAAAGGGGAGGTGTGAAGGGGCCTGGCAGTTGGCAGGCAGAGCCAAAGAAGGAAGGCTTCCCTGACCGGGAATCGAACCCGGGCCGCGGCGGTGAGAGCGCCGAATCCTAACCACTAGACCACCAGGGAGAGACGGCCTTCACGGCCCGGCCTGCGCCTCCTGGCCCCAGCGCCTGTGGCCCCAGCATTGGGCGCTCCCTTGGCGCCTGTCCCCTGCTTCCCTTTAAAACAAACACCGGCAACCAGCCCCCCAGACGCCGGCGGCAACCCGCCCGCCCCAACCAGCAGCTCTGGCCCTGTTCGCAGCACACCCTCCAAACACCGCGCCCCTCCTTCCCGGGCGCACACGCACGCAGCCACAAGCCAAGCTCCGACACGAGCTCCGCGCCCGGGACCTCCGCAAAAGGTCGGCCCCGCTGCGTTGGCCGGGAATCGAACCCGGGTCAACTGCTTGGAAGGCAGCTATGCTCACCACTATACCACCAACGCCGCACGGCGCGGGCAGCCCCGCCACGCCGGCCCGGGGCTCCCACGAGCGCGCCGCCCACGCCCGGCGCAGCAGCGCCCCGACGCCCCGTCCGTCCGCCTGCCCGCCCGCAGCTCCGCGCTGCCTCGGCCCCGCCAAAGGCCGGCCCGCGCCCCACCGGTGCAAGGCGAGCGCGGCTGCCCCGTTCCGCCCCCGTTCTGCGTCTGGGGGCGCTCTCGCTCCCTCGCAGACCCGGGCCGCGGGAGTCCTTCTCCACCAGGTGTCCGGCGGGCACACGGCCGGCGCCCACAGGTTCCTCAACTCCACCGCCTCCCACAGGCCGCCGCCGGGCCCTGTGCCCTGGCACAAAGCCTCTTCCCACAACCACTTTGGGCCGGCAGCTCGCTGGGCGCGCTGGGGGCCAGAGGAGGCCGCCCGGCTGTGGCGATCAAGCGGCGGGCGAGAAGAAAAGGGAGGAGGCCAAGGGGGCCCCTGAGGCCAAAGGGGCCCAGAGGGCACAGAGGGCCCAGGGGGCCAAGGGGCCAGGCAGGTCAGGCCCGAGATGGCGCCCTGCGACTAGCTGGAGGGCGGAGGAAGGAGAAGGAGGGCCCACAGGCTGGGTCCGAGGCGGCGGCCCTAAAAGGACTGATGCCTCCCCGTCGGGGAATCGAACCCCGGTCTCCCGCGTGACAGGCGGGGATACTCACCACTATACTAACGAGGACGACGGCCACGGTCGCCGGGACGCCAGACCCCACTCCGACCGCGGACGCCTAGCCCTGCCTTGATCCCCTCCCCCGACCGCAGGGGCCCCGCGCGTGCTCGCCCTCCACCCGCCACCCGCCACCCGCCACCGTTGGCGCGGCCTACCCCGACACCCAACAAAGCACCCTGCGGTCCCACTGGGACCCGGAGCCGGACCCCGACAGGTACCGGAGCGGCGCGGAACCTCCCCTTGCGCCCTGCCTGCCGTCTCCAGCGCGGGGATCGCGCCGGCGGGAAGAGGCTGCGGGCGAAACAGCCAGGCTGCTGCTCCTAGGACGTGGTGGGCGCGCGCCCTGCGAGGTTCCGCGAGCGGAGGCGCGGGCGCGGGCGCGGGCGCGGGGGCGGGCGGCGGCGCCCGGCCCGACGCGGACCGTTTGGGTCCGGGGTGGGGACGCGGGGGCGTCCACGCCAACGCCGGCCGGCTCCGTTCACTGGGCGCCCGCTCCGCCCCCGCCGTCCGTCGGTTGCGCACCCAACCCAGACAGGCGCCGGCCAAGGGCGCCGCCGTTGGCGCCGGGTCCCAGCCAGGCGAGCGGCGACGCGCCCCGGCGCGCCGTCAGGATGGCCGAGCGGTCTAAGGCGCTGCGTTCAGGTCGCAGTCTCCCCTGGAGGCGTGGGTTCGAATCCCACTCCTGACAACCCGACCTTTTGGCCCGCCCGCCGGAGGGCAACGCCCATCGCAACCCTGGAGCACCTTTGGTCGGTTCCTGCCTTGAGCCCTTGCCCACTCTCCAAACTCCGGCCCCCTTGAAGCAAGCCTCCAAAACGCCGCCGCTTCTCGGGCACGTCCCTTCTTCCTGCCCACCCGCCGGCCGTCGCAGAAACAGCCCAGGACCATGCGCCAGCGCCCGCGACCCTCCACCAATTGCCCTTCGGACAGACGCACTCCCCACCACCTCACACGCCCTCTTCCCTGGCCCCACACACAGCGAGCGACCGCGACCACCTTCCACCCTCTTCCCTACCTATCTCCTCCGCCCGCCCGCCTTCTCCTCACTCGCCCAAACAGACGCAGCCCAGACTCTGCCCCTATTCCTCCTTTTCCCGCCTTCCTCCCACCGGCCTCCGTCCAGCGCCCAGCGCCCACCGCCTTGAATCGCCGCTGCGCTGCCCAGAGGCCTCCGGCGTGCACAGCCCGCTCGGTTTCACCCTCCAGCTTCTGACCGCCCAACAGCAGCGAGCGAGCGACCCGCTCTTGGAGCCGCGCACACTTCTCCCACCAGAGGCACGCCATCCAACATCCTGCCCTTTCCTCCGACCCCTCGGACCCCGCCTGCGCATTCCACTCTCCCGACGCCCTAGGCAGGTCGCCGATCTCACCTCGCTACTTGTGCTCCCTTCCCGCTAACACCTGCCTGCCGGCCCACCTGCAGCCGGGACGCCTGCCGGCCAGTGGCAAAGGGATCCCTGCACACAGCCTGGCAGGCGAGTCCGTACCTGGAAAGATAGCCAACGAGGAATCACGAGCGGAAGCCCTAGATCCCCGTCACGCGCCCACAAACGCCAGGCCCCGCCGGGACAGCTCTGCGCCACACCACACCGCATCCCCAGGCGGGAAGCCGCGGCCTGGGCCGTCCCAGCCACACCCAGCGCGCCTTCTCCCGGGTCAGCCAGCTGCGGCTCTGCCAAAGCGCTCCTCCGCTCCTTTCTCGCGCTCCAGCCTCCCAACCAGCCCATCGGGGCCGGACCCCGAGTGCGAGCCGGTGGCCTGGGTCAGAGCGCAGAAGCGAGGCGCCCACGGACTTGGTCTGCGTTTCTGAGCCGCACGCGGCGGCTGCGAGACCCGTCCCCCAGCACCGCGCCCGCTCGCTGACACGCTGACACACCCACCCCCACACCCACCCGCAGCTGACACAAGCGAGATGGCCAGCCCGGCCGGAACAACAACAACAACAACAACGACGACGACGACAACAACAACAACAAAGAAAACAAAACAAACACAAAAGAAAAACTCTGGGTCTGGGCCGGCGATCCGCGCTCAGCAAGGCCCGCCACAGCTCAGCTGCCCGCACGGGCATTCGGGCGCGGGCCACGGCTGGTCCTTCCCCTGGCGACCCCGGCGGGCAGTCTCTGGGCTCTGGGCGGCAGAGAAAGCGCAAGACGGGAGGAGTCGGCCTCTCTCCCTCCGCTCTCCCTCCGCGCCGCGCCCCAGGTCCCTCGACGTGACGGGAGCCTCTCCTTCTGCTCGCCCCGTCGGGCCAGCCTCTCGTGGACGCCCCAATGGGACGGAGGCCCACGGCAGGCGGTGACCAGTGAACGGCGGCTGGTGGCGAGTTCCGCTGTGCCAGCTTCCGTTGGCATTTACCATCGGTGCATGGGTGGTTCAGTGGTAGAATTCTCGCCTGCCACGCGGGAGGCCCGGGTTCGATTCCCGGCCCATGCAGCACGCCCTCCCATTTTGGTGCTGCTGCTGCTCCAAATGGAGCTGCGCTCGCCTCTGCCGCCTCCTTACACTCGGGGCGCGCCAGCGTGTCCTGCAACGGCTGCGCTCCCACGCGCGACGACCCTCTGCCCTTTCTTCCGTGCCTCTCTCCACTGACTTGCGGATGAGGCTGACCCCTCCCCCCTTCCTTGGTAAAAACAACCCCTCCAAACACGAAAGCACGCCAGACACCAGCCCTTGGCAACCTCCTGGTCCTGTTTCTCCTCACTATCCTGCCACCACCTCTGCCCGACGCATTTCACTTCAAGGAATATCGCCAGGCACCACGGGTTTGCACCCACTCGCCCCACCTCTTCTCTTCACCCTTCACCACCTCTACCTCTTTGTCTCTCTCTCTCCCCCTCGCTGGTTCCCCACATCCAGAAAATGCTCTTCCAGTAGCAAGGAAGTCGCCAGTCCTGGGAGTAACTCATTTCTTTCTCCTAGGGGTCACACAGTCCTTTACGCGACCACAGGAGTATACGCGTGGCACGTGCACCGTCTACATTCACCATATTCTGGCTACTCCACACTCCCCTCATTCTGCCCGCAGCATTACTGCCCTGTTTCATCTCCCTACCTAACTCCAGATCACCTCTTTAGTGGAGGATACTGCTTTGTGTCCCTCCCTGGGACCTCTTTTCATCTCAGCCCCTGGCACATGCCTGAGACCTGAATGTGCCTCCTAAAGATGGCTTATTTATGTCTGGGGTCCACTTGCATTCCCTACCCCTTTGGTACGTGGCACGTGGCCTCCAGTCGCTCTGTCACGATGTCTGCCCCACCATGGGCTGCTCGCTACCTCACCCCAGCCCCACTCCATGCTCTGACCACCGGCCCATGTAGCATCCCAGTGTCCACTGTGGGGGTCCCCTTTGACCACACAGACTTCCTTCCTGCCTAGACCAACCTGATGTAAATGTACTGTTCTGTGCAGCCTTCAGGGTCAGCCCTCCCTGCCCCGCCTTTTTCTCACCCCCACCCACCCTTTCTCTCTCTCTCTCACACATACACACACACCTCTCTCTGTCTCTGTCTCTCTTTCTCTCACTCTCAATGTCTCTCTCTCAGGCAGCTCTCCCTCTCACCATCAATGCCCCTGTCTCACACGATTCACATCCCCCAGTCCTAGCCTGCTTCAGGTTGTGTAACTAGCTGGCATCCCTCATATCGCACAGGTAGCTGGCACAGCCAGCTCGGAACATGCCCCCATGCACTAGGCATCTGACCAACCTCCTTCTGGCTGGACAGCCTCACTCCCAGATCTTACTAGTCAGGCTTTGCATCCCCTGGACACCCTGGACTCTTTCTCCCACCTCCCAGCATGCGGCATGCTTCTGTCCTTTCTTTGGTGTCAGCCCCTTGCCCCAGTTTGGGGTGGACTCCAGCCACGGGAATGTGCACCTTCCTTCGTCACTGTCACCCATTGACATCCACCTGCATCATGCTGACGAGCAAGCCAGCCTCCTGTGGGGGTGGCAAACATCTCTATCTCTGATAGGGTCTGGTCTCTGCAGGTTATCCGACTGTGCCAGGATCCCATGATGACACGTGACAGGTTTGTGCAGTTGGTTGGACATCCACTTTGACCCCAAAGAGTTTTTTGGCAGTAAGTCAACTGAGCTCTGCTTTTTAGTGAGGAAATCAACCCCACAACAAGATCAATGCAGGGATAAATAGAGGGTTGGAGAGCTGTTCTATGGTGGGGCTGGGAAGAAATTCTACAGCAATTATAGGTGTTGCAGATAGGTGCCATCTCCTTATGTTCCTTGCCCTTTGGAGATAAGATAGAGTAGGTGAAGACACGGGAAATAAATGTCACCTAGAAATCTATCTTGAACCCTGACTTTCCACACATGCTTTGGTTTGCTTGGCTGTTGGCTTTTCCCCAGGAGCTCCTGTATCTCCGTGCTTCAACATCTGTTGCAAGGTTGGTCTAACTCTTGGGACCTCTCAAGATTCATTTTCACATCCAGAATAGGCAAGAAACTTAAACTTGTCAACTGTAAGTGGGAGCTTGCATACATGCAGGCACTCTGCCTTGCACAAATATAGGCACAGACACACACGCAAACGGGCAACTGCTGGCACATTTGCATGCCACCTAATCTTATTAGAATCTGTGCAATAAACACATAGTAATGGCCAGCTAACGGGTATATGAAGAAAATGCTCAGTATGTCCAGTCGTCAGGGAATGTAAATCAAAACCACGATGAGATTGCATTTTACCCCAGATAGGATGGCGACTTTTAACCAGAAGGGAATATAACTGAATTTGGAGAGGAGGTCGATAAAAGGGAATACTTAGAAACCTATCTCAGGAAGACAAATAAGTACAGCCATTAGTGTTAAGAAAGTGAGTTTATTTCAAAATGGCAGCATGTGCATTAAGAGCTAAGGAAGCATAGGTGGAGTCAGTTTAAATGTTAGCTACCTTTCCCTTGTTTAATTCTAGTGCTCTTGTAAGAAATACCAGTTTAGCTAGTTGTGTGCTTGTGCCTGGAGAGAAAGACACACGTTAAATAACTTCATTTAGAGTGCCTAAGGCATATCCTACCTGATGGAGTTCTTGCTCCACAAAGGAACTTCCATCCTTGAAGAAAGTACAGTCTGTATCTTCTAGGGGGGTTTCCATGAGATCCTCCCTGGCTGCAGAGGTCTGTACCACTTGTTCACAGTTATCTTTAGGTTTCCCAGTTTTCTAGGGATGGATAGCAGCTGGGTTTAGGTGACAGCAAGTTTTTAACTGGATTGAAGGCCCTTCTTACAGCAGAGCCTGATATTTAAAGAGCTGTCTGTCCGTTAGCCAAAGGTTTCCCCTAGAGGACAGCAATCCTGCTACACTATGTGGAGGTATAAAGAGTTTTGTCATTTTCCAGGGGTAACTTGGTAGCCTCTGGTACCAGTAGGACCACTGCTGCTACTGCTCGGAGACGTGCTGGCCATTCTTTAGTTACCAAATCAAGTTTCTTACTCAGGTAGCCCACTGGTTGTTGAGCTGATCTTTGGGCTTGAGTTAAAACTCCCAGTGCCATTCCCTTCCTTTCTAACGTATAAAGATTGAAGGCCCTCCCTGTGGGAAGGCTGAGGGCTGGTGCCTTAAGTATGGCTTGTTTTTGCTGGTTAAAGGCCTTTTGAACTTCAGGTTCCAAGGTTAGGAAATGAGTTTTAGCTACCTGAGTTTCTTTTGTAAGGTGTTATCAGGGATGAGCTGTCTCACCATACCCAGGTATCCATAGTCTGCAAAATCTTGTCATGTCCCAAAATCCTCTTACTTGCTTGAGGGTCTTAGGAAGGGGGAAGGAAGAAATAGGTTCAATCATTTCTACCCCTAATGCTCTAGTCCCTTCAGACAACAGTAAACCCAGGTACTTCACTGAGATTTGCCAAAGCTGGGCCTTGGATTTTGAAACCTCATATCCTTTGTCAGATAGGAAATTAAGAAGAGCTTCTGTATCTTCCTGAGAAGCTTCCTCAGCTGGGACACAGAGCAGGATGTCATCTACATACTGCAAAATCCTGACCTGAGGATGAGAAAACTCAGAGGGGTCCTTTGATAGTGCCTTTCCAAACAAGTGAAGACTATATTGAAATTCCTGAGGCAGCACCACCCATGTTAGCTGGGTTGTTTGGCCAGAACTTAGAAGACAAACAGGTATGGAGAGTTAGGATGTAATGGTATACAGAAAAAGGCATTCTTTAGATCTAGGACTGTGAACCATTAGTTCCCTCAGGTATTTGAGTTAGCAAGGCATAGGAATTAGAGACCACTGGATGAATTAGGACTGTGGCCTCATTAATGAGGCAGAGGTCCTGAACTAGTCTCCATTCCCCATTGGGTTTTTGTACTCCTAATATTGGGGTGTTGCAGGTGCTTTTACAGGGTTTGAGGAGGTCCTGCATTTTCAGGTTATTAATAATGGCTTATAGCCCTTTCCTAGCTTCTGACTTTAGGAGATATTTTCTCTGGTTGGGAAAAGAAGTAGGATCCTTAAGGTTGATCTGGACCGGCCTAGTGATTAAAACTCAACCTTATTCTTCCTTCAGTTGCCCATACTTCTGTATTAATATTAGCTTCCACCAGGGAAAGACAAATAGTTTCTTCTGGGGCTATAAGGATGCTGGCGGCCATATGAGCTAAACTGTCTCTATCTAGTAAAGGAGTGTGACTTTCAGGCACGATTAAGAAGACATGTGTAAATAATAGGTCCCCTTAACTGCAAGTAATGAGCTGAGAAAAATATTAGGTTAGAATCTTTCCTGAGATGCCCATCATGGTCATGCTATGGGAAGAGGGGAGGCCTGGATTGGAAAAGAGAAGAGAGAGTCTGGATTCAGTGTCCAGAGGGAGGTCCACCCTCCTGCCTTCAATTTCCAGAATCACCTGGGGCTCCTGAGCAGAAATGGAAGTTTGAGCCTCTGGAGCCAGGGGTTTGAGCTCTGGGGCCCATCAATCCTGTTGGACCGTCTGTGAGATTGGTTCTGAACCCAGTGACCTCCATCTCTGGGGACAGTCTAATCTCCAGTGGTCCCTGATATCAGCTGGACAGAGTTGAGGTGGCTTCTTCTTGCTGCCTGGACAATCTTTCTTAAAGTGCCCTGACTTGCCACACTGGTAGCCACTCGTGGATGCACCTTGGGGATGCACCTTGGGGATCCCAGACTTTGCAAGCTTGCAAAGCAGCTACTAGAGACTCTGTCTTTCTCTTGTGTTTTCTGTCTTTCTCCTGGGGCTTTTCCTGGTCCCTATTATAAAAGACCGAGGTGGTCACCCTCAGGAGGTTTTCCAAGGTCCTATCTGGTCCTATAGCCTGCCTCTGCAGTTTCCTTCTAATATTGGGAGCTCCTGTGTAATAAACTTGTTCTTTAGGATCAGCCATCCCTCGACTGAATAAGGGGATAAGGAGGTGTGTTTTATTAGTGCATCTCTCAGCCTTTCCATAAAGGCTGAGGCATTCTCATCTGGCTTTTTGCATATTCATGAACAGTTTAGAGTAATTAAGAGGTTTGGCCCTAGTTCTTTGTAGGCCCTCCAATATGCACATTAAAAAGTGTTTCCTTTTCCACTCATCTTTGGAGTCATTGGAGTTCCATTCAAGGTTGTCAAGAGGTACCACCTCTCTTCCTATTGGGAATGATGATTCCTCTATTTCTTTGCCTTCCATATTTTCTCTTTTCCTTTTTGGCCTACTATAGGAGACATATTCCTCATCTCCAAACTTCTCTGCTGTCTGTAAAGCTGACTATTTTTCAGCTGTGGTTAGGGTTTGGTTTAAGAGCAGCATAACATCCCTTCATGTGAGGTCAAACACCCGAGTTACATTTTGGAAAGCTTGTGTATACCTATCAGGGTCATCAGAAAATCAGCCTAATTTTCCCTTTATTTGCCTAAGGTCCTGCAATGAGAAGGGAACTTGAACCCTAAGATGGTGTCACCTTCACTGGGCATTTCCTGTAGGGGTAAGAGCAAAGTTGGGAGAGTAGGGAATTGTGGAGATGTTGAAACTGGAGGAGCTGATGACAAAGTTGGAAGGGGCTCTGGATAAGGGGGACAAAAAGGGCCAGGACACTCAATTGCTGCCTCAGATGGTTCCCCCAGGAGCTGCTTCTCTAGTTTTGGGGAATCATTCCCTTTGGGCCTGCGTGATATGACTACTAAAATAACTGGGTCGATTGTGCAATGCTTGAAAAAGTTGAATAAGAAGGTCCTGCCCTTGCACAAAAGCAGAGTTTCAGGGTCAAAGGAGTCTCAGTGCTTTAGAATGTACTCAAAAGGAGGCTGGGCGTGGTGGCTCAAGCCTGTAATCCCAGCACTCTGGGAGGCCGAGACGGGTGGATCACGAGGTCAGGAGATCGAGACCATCCTGGCTAACATGGTGAAACCCCGTCTCTACTAAAAAAATACAAAAAACTAGCCGGGCGACATGGCGGGTGCCTGTAGTCCCAGCTACTCGGGAGGCTGAGGCAGGAGAATGGCGTAAACCTGGGAGGTGGAGCTTGCAGTGAGCTGAGATCCGGCCACTGCACTCCAGCCTGGGTGACAGAGCAAGACTCTGTCTCAAAAAAAAAAAAAAAAAAGAAAAAAGAAAAAAGAATGTACTCAAAAGGAGTCCTTTGTTCCCTCTTTCCTTTCGAGTGGCCCAAGGTAGAGAGGAAGACAGTGGGAGCATGCTCCCAACTGTTTTCCCTCCTTGGTTCCCTGGGCCCTGGCATCTACTAAAGGTGCCACCCATGGATGCAGGCGTGACCTGCAGCCATGGATCCAGAGAAGCCAAATGATTGAGTTAGTCATGCTCACCCATGCGACTCTAGTCCTCCACTTGTGATTTCCCTTTGACTTCCTAGACTTGTGTGATCTGTGTGGCTCTCCGATAGATGAATCTCAGGAAAGAATATGTAACAATTGTATTTGGCAAGGCCCATTAATAGAGGGAGTGTACTCAGTTGAGTTCTATAATCTGCTGTTGTGGCCTGCACTAAAGCTTTTATTCTTAGGCAGTGGTTGTAGTCAACTTCTGGACATAAAAATCTCCTTATTATTTAAGTACCATTTTAGTTGAAGGAAAATAGGTGTCTTAAAAGACTGTAGGAATCGAATGGTGGTTTTTCTGCTGATGGAATAGTATTGGGGCTAAAATTTGGTTTTGGAGGACATTTTTCTCTCACTGTTGAGTTTTCCTATTCATAGATGGGACATACAGCCTGGTCTCTAGTAGAAGCGAGAAAAAAGGGAGGAGAATTAGAAAATAGAGTGTTTCAGCAAAGGACCTTCCCAAGATGACTCATGGAGAGGATTTCTATTCCACTAGGTGGTGCTGTTTAAATATCATGTGCTCTCCAAACCAAGGGGAGAGAGAGAGATGTTTACTGGGGGGCAAGGGTGGGGTGGTGGTGTGAAACCTTTTGTTCCTAGAAAAATCACAGAAATGGCATTCCCTTGAGCTATATTCCTAGTTACTATGGCATTTGTTGATCTTGACTAACAGGATTATTTTCCTGAGCTGTATAAATCCCCACAGCATTGCATACAGAGATTGGATAAGAGACATGGTGAGTATGGACAGGAAAGCAGGAAAATTGCCATAGAAAAAGCTGGAGATCCTGTTGCTGACATCCAACAGTGTGGCAGTTGGAGGCTCGGGTTAGTCCAGAAGTGTTCAGGTAATACCGGGGTGTGGCCCTGGCCTGGAACCATCAGTTGCCTCTGGACCTTTTCCAGCCCCACATGACAGCTAGGCTCTCCATGAAGGAAACCGGTTTAAACAGAGCCAACTTTCCCAGCACTCTGAGGCCACTGGGGTATTTGCTAAGTTCCCCCCACCAAGTCTGTCATCTGGGTCTTGAGATCCATGGCCACCTTAAAGGTTTTAAACTGGCCATCAGACACTCAGTTTTTAGTTTGATATTAAAATTGAGGGCGGAAGGCCCTGAAATGAAAGTAAATATTTGGAGTCTGCTCCTATCCTCACCCTTCTGATGAATCTACTTTGGATCCTAGATGGGCCTCCACAATGAAATGGCCTCATTGTCTGAGGTGATACCCAAGGTCTGTTGTCTCACAGTCAAGGAAATCAAGAACGTGAACACACAGAGAATGAGGTTAAGAGCAGAAGTTTAATGGGTGAAAGAAAAAGAATAGCTCTCTGCTAGAGAGAGGGGTCCTAGAGAAATGGGTTTCCAGATCTGCAGTGAAACACGGGGTTTTATAGATGTCTGGTGAGGAGGCAGTGTTTGATTTACATGGGGCATGAAAGATTGGTTGGACTAGGTCTACCATTTTCATAGGTGAAAAAACTGTTTAGGACTAGGTATGCCATTTGCCTAGGATGCAAATTTCTGGCCTTCCCCACCCTAATATTTTATTATGCAAGTGGGTCTTCTTCCTGAGCTGGGCCATGCCTGTTCCTTTACTGTACATGCAGTAACAAAAAAAAAAGGGAAGATGGTACCTGAATGTTGGATATGCCTGGCCCCCGGGTAGCCCTTTTCTATTAGCACAGCTGCTGGCATTCCCCCCGTGCAAACTTCCAGCTTGCTTATGTATGTTTGCAGCTCAATGTTTTAGGCTGCTCTTTGTTAGGAAAAAATAATTTCTTGGGCTGCTTTTTGTTAAAAGAGAAGCTCTGTTGAGGACTCTTTTACCCTCACTATCTGCCTAATAATTTCTTTCTACCTCCTGTATCATCATGGCCACCAGTGGACCCACCACAACCACCATCATCACGACCACTACCATTGGCACCACACACTGTCACTTGTATCTGGCCACTGATTGGGTCAGGACTCCAGCAGCACTGCTTCCACCAAGCCAAGCCTGGTGGCTGACAGGTGGCCTCTCTCTCAGCTGGGAGAGATCTGTGCCTAATAATTGGGCCACTTGCAAGAGCCACTCACGCCAGCAAGCTCTCTGGCTTTTCCAAGGCATACCAGACCCTGAGTCCAGGGTTCATGATTGGGCTCCGCATGTGTCAGCAGATTTGGCAGGGATGCCAGCAGAACCTGAGGAGCTGAGACCATAGGCTATGGTGCTGGGGAGGAGGAGCTGTGAAAACGACTCTTTTAGCATTATGATGTTTTTCTTCATCCGGACATGATATTAATGAGATTCCTGTGATATGTTGTAACATGTGTATATTGTGTAGTGATCCAGTAGTGATCCAGTGAGGGGATGTAGGACATCCATCCCGTGGGTATCTGTCATCTCCACCTGTTGGAAACATCTCAAGTGCTGTCTTCTAGCTCTTTGGAAACAACTCTAATACATCTTTGTTACCTATAGTTGCCCTACTCTGCTATGGAACATTAGAACGTATTCCTTCCATCTAACCACATGCTCGTACCTATTTCACCAACCTTGTTGGAGGCCATACAAATGTTTCTTATGATTACATATAATTGAAGCCTGTCAGTAACAATATGAACCTGTGATCAATTAAGCAGTTGACCAATCATTACCTCCTCCTCCTTACTCTTGTTATCCAACAAATACAAAGGGCTGTAGAAGCTCAAGGGCTGCTTTGCTCACTAGAGGCAGGGAGATCTCTTCTTCTTCCCTGGTTCCCCTTTCTTTAAGATAGTTTCTTTTTTTTTTTGTTATCATTTCTGTCATTGTACCAGACATAATTACCATCTCAAGCAGTAACAGTAGTAACTGCTGTAGTGACGGTCTCAAGTAGTAACTGTGGCAGTCTGCCACAAGTGGCTCCTGAACAGGGACTATCAGGGGTAAAAAGAAACCTGAAGGGACCTGAAAAAGGCCTGCAGGGACAAATAGAGATAAGTACAGATAAGCAGCGACAGATAGGGACAGATAAGGATAGATAAAGACTAGCAAAAACTAGCAATATAAGGTCAGTGTCCCAAAGAAGTACAAAAATAGAGACTAGCAAAGACTAGCAGACATTTGCAGGGACAGATAGGATCCTATAGGGACTTGAACAAGGAAGGGGTGCTGGAACAGAAAAAATTAACAGAAAAAACTAAAACCAACCAGATAAATGAGAAATCCCATTACAAGTCTGCCAGCAGCAACATAAGGTCAGTGCTCTAAAAAGGTACTGGTCAGTGCCCTAGAGGTACAAAGAATGGGAAGATTTTTAATCAGGGTAACATGAGGAAGAGTTTGGTTATTTCTTTTCTCTTTTTTTGTTTGGAATTGGGTACATACCATTTTCTTGTCATTATTTCAGGATTTAAGAGAATTTTTTTGCCCCACCTATAGCACCTATAGAAAGTAGTGAACACGAGAGGGAGAATGAAAATTGGCTTGTACCATCTTTTGTGACTACAGAAAGGCTACCTTTAGCTTTGGCTTTCATGGATTGTAAACATGTGCTGGCACCTGGGAGGTGTGCAGGGGACTTGGGAGGTTTTCTCTGAGCTTATCAAGATGTGGGAACTGAGTTTCATTGCTTTGCAGTATTGACTCAAGTAATGGCTGCTTTGATAGCTGACAGCTCTAAAAGAAACCAAGGGTCAAGCCCTAAAGTGGGAAAGTGTTATAAGGTGTAGAAAAATTGGACATTTCAAAAAAGAAGGCTGTCATACCTCTGGGAAAAAGGGATCTTGTAACACAGTTCCCATCTTAACAGAAAAAACGCCAGGAGTTTGCTCTCCTTGTAATAAAGGAAATCATTGGGCTAATCAATGCTGCTCAAAATTTCATCAAAATGGCATCCCCCTGTTGGGAAACGAGAAGGGTGCCTGGACCCAGGTACCTCAAACTATGAGGGCATTCCCTGTCCAGACCACAACTCTGTCTCAGGGGAGGTTACCGGAGGCACATTGATTCCCTCTCCCTGGGAACACCTGGAAATGCAGGATTAGATCTCCTAGAGAACAAATTATGGTAATTAGAGGAAACAAACTAAGATTCCCATTGGTATTTGGGGATCTTTGCCAACAAGATACATTGGATTGATTTTGGTAAAAGCTGTCTTAACTTACAGGCCCAGGAGTTGTTGATTTTGATTGTGAAGGAGAAATTCAGGTAGTGGTAATGTCACAAGATCTCTGGGTTTTTGAACTGAGAGAGTATATTGCTCAGTTGTTGCTTATTCCCTGTAAATTGTACCCTTCTCTATGCAAGGAGTGAGGAGGTCAGGGATTTGGAAGCACACCTAAGAGATTTATCTATCACAACCCATAGCATCTCATAGACCCACTTGTGCAGTGTAGACTGAAGAAAAGTTTTGTGGGCTTATGGATACGGGAAAAAGTCTCCCGTGGTAATAGATCTTGAGGATTGTTTATGAGAAAGATAAGTCTTCATTTGCTTTTTCTGTGTCTTCTGTTAATCAGAAAGAGCCCGAGCCTGTCTCTCATCAGTGGAAAGTTTTACCCCACGGTAATTAACCAAAGAGGCAGAAGCTGAGTTACAGCTTGTAGAACAAATGCTAAGCAACGGCATGCCTCCTGGCTACAACCACAAGAGCCTTTGCCTTTGTTTCAGTAGATTTACTAACGTGGAGACGAGGGCATGCTTGTGTCTTCACAGAAGATAAACAAACCATGTGGGTGTCCTCAAGGTGTGTATGACCATGGAACGGGAGACTGGAGGGACCCATGAATCCCAACCATGGACCTGGTTCCCCCAGTATGAGCCATGAACCAGTTGAATTTGAATGCAAAGATGGAACAAGGACCAACTGGAGTCACACTGACATCAACCCCCATAACATGGGGACAGATCAGGAAAACCACACAGGAAGCTGAGAAACTGCTACAGCACCACAGTTTCACCTTTTGCTTGAACTCAGAGGTACAATCGATGCTTAATGGACCAATGCTTTGTGACTGAACTCCTCTCTACCCTGAATACAAGAGACTCTAATAGGCAGGAATATAATTGCCTCTATTCAGTACGAAGAAGTTGCAGAAGACGGACCTTCATCCTTCTGCAACCTGTAGGATGAAGGGTCCTCTTGTAAAAGGGAAGGGGGAAATATGTAAGAAGTATTCAAACCAGAGCAACTCTATTTTGAATAAGGGCTAAGAAAAATGAAGCTGGATCACCAACCGACAATGAAGGGTTACACAGCCTGCAATTGCCTTGCTCAACTGATTTCAAAACAAAAAGATATTGGAGGCTGCACAAATGTTTCTTATGATTAGGGATAATTGAAGCCTGTCAGTAACAATATGAACCGGTGATCAATTAAGCAGCTGACCAATCATTACCTCCTTCTCCTTACTCTTGTTACCCAATAAATACAAAGGGCTGTAGAAGCTCAGGGGCCGCCTTTGCTCACTAGAAGCAGGGAGCCCTCTTCTTTCCTGGTTCCCCTTTAAGATAGTTTGTTTTGTTTTTCATTATCATTCCTGTGTTTGTCCCTTTGTTCGGTTGTAATGATGGTCAAGTGGTAACAGTAGTAACTGCTGTAGCGATGGTCTCAAGCAGTAACAGTAGTAACTGCTGTAGCGATGGGCTCAAGTAGTAACTGTGGCAGTCTGCCACAAACCTCTCTTCACCACAGTCACCCACACACCCTCTCCAGCCTCTGATATCTACTATTCTACTCTATACCTCGACAAGGTGAACTTTTTGAGCTCCCATATAGGAGGGAGAACATGACCTTTCTTTCTGTGCCTGGCTCATTTGATGTTACATCGTGACCTCCAGTTCTATCCATGTTGCTGCAAATGAGAGGATTTTCTTCTTTTGTATGGCCAAACAGTATTCCACGGTGTATATATGCCACATTTTTTTTTTTCATTTCCTGACTGATGGACACTTAGGTTGATTTGATGTTTCTGCAGCTGTGGATAGTGCTGCATTAAACACGGGGGTTCAGGTATTCCTCTGATATCTGGATTTCCTTTGCTTTGGATAAATACCCAGCTGTGGGATTGCTGGATTCAATGGTAGCTCTACCTTTAGTTATCAGAGTGGGCAGGGATTTGTTTTGTTTTGTTTTGAGAAATCTCCATGCTATTTTTCATGATGGCTGTACTTATTTGCCTTCCTGCCAATGGTGTCAAAGTCTTCCCTTTTGTCTACCTCCTTGCCAGGATCAGTTGTTTTTCCTTCTGTTTAATGATAGTTATCCTAATTGGGGTAAGATGACAGCTCATCGTGGTTTCAATTGGCATTTCCCTGATAATTGGTGATGTTGAGCATTTTCTTCAGACACGTATTGGTTGGCCATTCCTATGTGTTCTTTGCCCACTCGTTAATGGGTTTAGATGGTATTTGTATGCGGTGGTGGTCAGCTGTGTGTGTGTGTGTGTGTTCCAGGGATTGCTTACTGTTGCTATGTTTGAATTTTCTGTGTATTCTGGATGTGAAAATGAATTTTGAGAGTTCTGGTTAGTTAGACCAACCTGGCAATGGAGGTTGAAGTGGGGAGAGAGAGGATCCATTGGGGAAAACTGGAGAGTTTTCCATTGGGGAGAGAGAGGATCCATTGGGGAGAGAGAGGATCCATTGGGGAAAACTGACCAGGAGTGTGTGTGAGAGGGTGGGTGTCAGGATAGACTTCTAGCTGACATTTGTTTTTCACACAAAGAACAACAAGAACAACACACACACTAACGATGGATGTATGTACATAGATGGAGACACTTATACATATAGAGAATTGGCCAGGACTTTGCCACAGCAATCCTTCTGCCAGTGGAATCTTTGTGACTGAAAGGTTACTTTTCTGTCTGCTGAGGGCATCTTTGTCTACTGGTTTGGTCACCTGTCAGAGTCTGTGATTTCTGAGGATAACACTTATGCCATCAAGTGCCCTGGCTGTTTCACTGGTTCCAGATCCTGAGCTGTGTGTATAAAAAGTTGAGGTTGTATACTCTCATTTGTTTCAAAAATTTCATTTAATTTACATATATTTATAGTGAAATGAGAAATCTTACTCATTTTTGGGATATTGATATATTAGCCTTTAATCAGATATTTCTGCAAATGAGAATCTTACATACTCATTTTGGGGTTGTTGATGATGTATTAGTCTTTAATCAGATATTTCTGCAAGCATTCAGTTTGTCTTATCACTTGCAGCTTGGTGGACAGCCTGTGGATAAAGTGAAGGCAAATGCTGTCCATGTAAAGATGAGGAGAGGACACACAGAAACACACTAAAAAGAAGTCCATCCGAAGGTGTAGACAGAGACTCAAGTCATGTTGCCAAAGACCAAGGAAAGTCAAGGATATCTGGTAGTCAGCAGAAGGCAGGAGGAGGCAAAGAAGGATTCTTCCCTAGTGGAAGCATGGGAAGCCTTTAGTGGGAGCATGGTCCTGCTGACATCTTGATTTCACACTTCTAATTTACAGATCTGTGATAGAACAAATTTCTGTCGTTTTGTGCCACCCAGTTTGTGATAATTTGTTGCAGCAGTCCTGGGAAACTAATAATACTTGCAAACTCACCATCTAGATTTTGTCTTTAACATCCTATTATACATCCTTTATCACATGTCCCTCCATCTATGCAAACTTCTAATTTGTGATTTTTTTAGCCTTTGGTATTATTTTAAATATTTGGTAGTGCAATGTTGCTGACGATCTGAGAAAATGGTCACTATTATCTTTTTTTTTTTTTTTTTGAATGTGAAATTATAGTACTGTTACTGGCAATGCGGGAATCCTAGGTTCTTCTTAATTTGGAAGAAGAAATTCAGCCAAAAGACACATAGCAAGGGTTAAGTAGCAGAGTTTATTGAAGAAAGACAAAGTACATTCCTAGAGAGGAGTAGAAAACAGCTCCAAGCTGGCCTGCCTGAAAAAATAGTAGTAGTAGTGTCTATTTAATTAGACATTATACTCTGAAAGATGAGTCAGAGTGGGTTGCTCAAAAGAATGAGCCAGCAGCAGGTAGTGCTGGGTGACTGTCTCTATGAGAATCTTACGTGATTATTCATGAAAAGGCTTGAGGGGGTGTCACTTGCAAGCATGTTGGGAGGTCCCTTTGAGCATGCATGCTCTGTGGTTGTACATGCTGGTATACATGTTGCAGGTCTAATTAGCATTTAAAATCTCCACCTAGGGGTGTGTTTTTACTGTTAAAATGAGCACAAGTATAGTCCAGGGCAAGTTTTTGGAGGACTGTCTGTGTTTGCCAGTGGGGAAAATCCCTAGCATGGTTATCTGTAGCTAGGGCCTGATAAGTCCCCTTCAGGGCTAGAGGAGTCCAACCATAAGACCAGATGTAGCCAATTTAGCCATTGTCTTTTTGTTGACTGTCAGTGGGCAGCACTGACTATAGTGGGCAGCATCTCCAGGGCTTCTTTTTCTAGGGGGCTCCCTTGCCTGCTCATTTCTGGCTGTCTACCTACTCTAACACTACAAAGTTTTGAAATAAAAATTTGGAAGAATGCATCTACATCTTAAATGTTTATTCTTAACCCTAACAATTCCACTCTAGATATTTATCTTACTCAAATATTTGCACCCATTGGCAAAGTTGTATCTTCATTGCTTCATTATCTCTAATATAGAAAATTAGGAAATATGTCACATATTTATAGTTAAGAGCCTGTTTATGAGCTACATGATGGTATGTGGCAGTTTAAAAGAATAAGGGAGGAGTAGGTAAGTACATATGTCAGTTATACTTTTGTGGTAGTCAGCCTCTAAAATAGCCTCTAATTATCCCACCTTCATATATCCACATCCCTGCAGATCGCTCCCACATCATATCACGGTTTGTCTTCATGAAAATAGAATATGGCAAAAATGAAGGTACCTCCCTTCCAATATTAGGTTGTAAAAGCATATGACTTCATCTTAGGCTCCCTGTCCCTCTTTCTCTGTCTCTCTCATGATCCACTTTTCAAAGAAGCCAAGTATCATTTTGTGAGGACACACAGGTATTTCAAAGAAGCCAGTAGACATTTTGTAGGATATACAGGCAGCCTATGGAGAGGCCCACATGTGGAAGAGCTAAGGCTACCTAAGTGAGCAACCACCTGAATGAGCTTGGAATGGCATGCTCCAGCCCCAGTTGAAGCTTCAAATAATGACAGCCCCCGCCAACAGCTTGACTGTGACCTCATGAGTACCCTGTGCCAGAACCATGAGGCTAAGCTGCTCTTGGATTCCTGACCCACAGAAACTGTGACATAATAAATATTTGTTAGCTTAAATTGGTAAGTTTTGCAATGACTTATTATGCAATCATGGATAACTAATATAAGTAGTTCATTAGAAAAGTAAATGGTATCAAAGTATATAGGTAATAATAAATCATGTGTATGTATTTTTCACATAACCCCCTGAAATTCATGACGTGATAATATGATGGGTGGGATTTATGCCATTTGTTTTTCTGTATTAAATCTTTTTACAATTAGCTTCATTTCACAGCTTTATTGATATGTAATCGACGTACAATAAAATGTACATATGTTGATGTTCTATCTCCTAGTACCTGCAAGTGTGAGCTTATTTAGAAATTAGACTTCTGGCCGGGCGCGGTGGCTCAAGCCTGTAATCCCAGCACTTTGGGAGGCCGAGACGGGTGGATCACAAGGTCAGGAGATCAAGACCACCCTGGCTAACACGGTGAAACCCAGTCTCTACTAAAAAACACAAAAAACTAGCCAGGCGAGGTGGCGGGCGCCTGTAGTCCCAGCTACTGGGAAGGCTGACGCAGGAGAATGGCGTGAACCCGGGAGGCGGAGCTTGCAGTGAGCTGAGATCGGGCCACTGCAGTCCAGCCTGGGTGACGGAGCGAGACTCTGTCTCAAAAAAAAAAAAAAAAAAAAAAAAGAAAAAGAAAAAAAAGAAAAAGAAATTAGACTTCTGCTTTCTACGTAGTTAGTTAAGATTAGGTCATACCGGAGTAGGGTGGGCCCCTATCTAATATGACTTGTGTCCTAATTTAAAAAGTGAAACGTGGGTAGAAAGACATATAGACAAAGAGAAAACCATGAGAAATTAGAGCTCTACTGCCATATGCTAAGGAACTACCAGAACCTAGGAAAGTGGCCTGGAATAGATCTTTCCCTAGTGCCTTCACCCTACTGACACCTTGATCTTGGACTTTTGGCCTCCAAAACTGTGAGACAATACATTTCTGTTTTTTAAGCCACCCAGTTTTTGGTACTTTGTTATGGCAGCTCCAGAAAACTAATACATTGGGTTAAATAAAATATATTATTAAAATTAATTTTAAGGCCGGGCGCAGTGGCTCACGTCTGTAATCCCAGCACTTTGGGAGGCTGAGGCGGGTGGATCACAAGGTCAGGAGATCGAGACCATCCTGGCTAACACGGTGAAACCCCGTCTCTACTAAAAATACAAAAAATTAGCTGGGCGCGGAGGTGGGCGCCTGTGGTCCCAGCTACTCGGGAGGCTGAGGCAGGAGAATGGCATCGGCCCGGGAGGCGGAGCTTGCAGTGAGCCGAGATCGCGCCACTGCACTCCAGCCTGGGCGACAGATCGAGACTCTGTCTCAAAAAAAAAAAAAAAAAAAAAAAAAAAAAAATTAATTTTAAAAATGCAAAATTGAATTTCTTATATTTCCATTGGTATATTTTAGAGGTATATTCTAGAGGTATATTTAGCAATAAATTTATCCTGTCAGATTTAACAGGAAGTGATTTCTTCTTCAAGTGCTTTGTGTGGGGATGCCTATCTACTTCATATGCCCAGTTAATATAGAAAGTCAATCTATAATCAGCAAACAGCAACTGATATTGCCTTTGGTATTTACCTAGACACTCTTCCACTGATCCGTAATCCAACTCTCAAACTCTCAGGTCTTCTTGATAATGTATTTGGAAAAAGTATCTGTCTTTGACATCTGATACTCTCTCCCGAACACAATTCTTTGTTTGAACTTAAAATCCATGCATCTTCAGCCATAGAGATTTAAAAAATATTTTTAGAAAGCTATGATTTTTAAAATTTATTAAAAAATTTTTTCATGGATATTTTTGCTATCAACATACCAACAGCCATCCATCATCCATGACCCCATAGAATCGTATCAATTGGGCTGACCTGCTTGATTTTGATACTAGGGATGGACAACTAAACACAAGCTATATTGTTCAAAAAGCAGTCAATCAATGGGAATGTAAACATTGTTCTATGAGCCATGGTGAGCATTTTAGTACCAGTTGCTTTGAAAGTTTTCTAGTCAAATATCATCTTGACTGTATGCAATGGTGTTAAACTTCAGGGACAAATTGTTGACTTATAATATAAGTTGATGAAGATTCTGTGTGTTCTTTGAAGTTCTGGCCTGCAATAACTTTCTCATCCTATCTTCTAATGAAACAATATAGAAAACTAAACTTTGGGGGAACATTTACCCCCAAAAATCACTTTAGAGAAACTGATATTAGGTAGATAAGCTGATATTACATAGAAAAATCAGTAATTATAATAAAGTCGGATGCTCAACAAATGTGTTGTCTTCCTGTGCCCATTTACCCAATGCAGCAATAATAAGTGTAATGAATCTATTAGAATTTCTGCCTTACAGAAACTTTCATTCTGGAGATCTTACTCTTAAATTATGGAAAAACTAACAACAGAGACAATTAGATACATGACGTGATAAAATATGTCTTGAGTAGGCAGTGCAGATAACTGAATGGAGACAATGAGTTATTATAGTGGCCCGGGAGAGGTCTGCCTTGGGTCAACTCACAATTCTTGTCTGAGCTGTGGTTTCCTCACTTGTAAAATTGAAGGGGATGGATTTCAATGTTCTATTCCTGTGATTTATAAATAAACCTTCTGCCCTTAAATTCTGGTGTCAGCAGCTGGCATTAGCTGTCATCAGATGTCATCCTCCATATTTTTCTCTTTCTTTCCTTTTTGTTTTTTGGCAATGCATAAATCTATTGTAAAATTTATCATGAGTTCAAAAGTTTGAAACAAGATGCAGCACTTCGGTACTCTTGCATCCAGGGAGAATAGGAATGTTCTAGTGCTTATTTAGGTAATGTTAACTTGAACCCCTAGGAGCCAAACTATATCAGAAACAATTATGGTAAGGGATAACTGTAGCTGTTAAGAGGGATTGTGGTAACACTAAACTAACAATTGAAGTTATATTAATGAAATAATAAAAAAAAAGATTGCAAAGAAAGTTGGGATGAAGAGATTTTAAGAGGGTGTTGAGCACCCTGTTGTACATGCGAAAGTGACCAGGTTACAGCAAAATAAAGGAATTTTATTTGCAAACCTCTACCTACAAAAAACCTGGGGGCAGGGGCAAAGGCATTCAAGCTTGGAACTCTCAGAAGCCTGAGGGTTCTAGGATTTCTACCTTTCAAGAGAAATGATGAAACTCTGACCATATGGGGAAGGAGTGCAATACTTCTAAGAAGGGTTCGGAGGGATTTCACACATGAGTTTTCAGATGTCTTCAGCCCCATCAAGGGTATAAGAGCAGCTCTGTCCAATACATAGATCACATAAATCACCTATATAGTTTAACACTTTCTAGTAGCCACATTAAAAAGAGCAAAAAGAACCAAGATAGTAATTTTATTAATATTTTATGTAACCAATATATTCAAAATATCATTTAGCATGTAATTAGTATAAAATATTAATGAGATATCTAATATTCATTTCTTCATACTAAGTTTTCAAAAGCCACTCTGTATTTTATGCTTATAGCACGTTTCAGTTTGGACTAACCACATTTTAATAGCCATATGTGGCTGATGACTCCCATCATATTGGACAGCAAAGGTCTAGAGGAAGACAATGTATAGAATTACTAATTCCCCAAAGAGGTCAAGATTGATCCCTGTTCCCTGGGACCAAGACCTTAGATTACCCAGGACTTCTACCCTAACCTACTTTATCAGGGTCAAGAAAGGCCATATATTTGGAGTAATGAGTGGCTTCTCTAGGCAACCTCAACTCCACCAGCTGGGGTCAGTACACTCAGAACGAACTCAGGACTTACAACCAGTCTTTTGTTAACAGGCATCGAGAGAGCCCCAGATTACCACTGTCCCCTACATGCCAGCACTCATAGCTTCACTGGCATTACTCATCTTGAATATATCATGATATCCTTTATCCATGTTTATGCCAGTCAACACAAGAAGCATTGTTCTCCCAGGCCATCTCCTGCATTCAAATCTGCATAAGACTGCCACTGTCTGACTGCAGTAGCATAAAAGACCCCAAACAAAAATGCCTAGCTGAGCCTAGTCAACCCACAGAAGGAGCATAAGAGATAATAAGAAATTGGTTGTTTTAAGCCATTAGCTTTTGGGGTAGTTTTTTATGGTGCGATAAACAACTGAGACATTTAGGCTAAAAATCTTGGACTCATCTCCTTCCGATATCTAGTCTATCAGGAAATTCTGGTGGTTTTATCCTCATTTTATTTATTTTTTGTTATTTTTTATTTTTTTGAGACAGAGTCTTGCTCTGTTACCCAGGATGGAGTGCAGGGGTGCGATCATAGCTCACTGCAGGCTTGACACCCCAGGCTCAAGCAATCCTCCGACCTCAGCCTCCTGAGTAGCTGGGACTATAGGCGTAGTCCCACCATGGGTGGCTAATTCTTTTGATATTTTATAGAGACGAGGTCTTGCTATGTTGCCCAGGCTGGTCTCAAACTCCTGGGCTCAAGTGATGCTCACACCTTGGCTTTCCAAAGTGCTGGGATTACAGGTGTGAGCCACTGTGTCTGATTGTTCTGTCTTAAAACATACATGGAATGTAGAATTCCTGCTACCTGTATACTACTAGCCTCCATCTTTTCATGCCTGGCTTGTTGCAACAGTGTCCTACTTGTCTCACTGCTTCTGCCCTTGCCCTGCTACAATCTTTTCTCAAGACAGCAATCAGAATGGTCCTTCAAAAACATTTCAGATCATGTCACTCCTGTGCTCAAAATCTCCCCAAAGTTCCCCATTTCATTTGTGTCACAGTGAACAATCTCATGCTTATGAGGTCTTGTGTGATCTGGTCTCTCATTTCCTCTCTGACCTCATTTCCTGCCGCTCCCTCCCTCCCTCAGTTCCACTCCAAACAACTCCTGGAACATTCCAGGCATAAAGCAGTTTCAGTTCCTCACCTGATTGTTCCATCTGCCAGAAATGTTCTTTCACTAGATAGCTGTGAGCTCAGTTCCCTTCATCTTTCAAATCTTTGCTCAACTGTCACCTTCTTACCCTACTTAAAATTGCAATCCACTTCTGCTTCTAATTCCCTTTCCCTGCTCTTTTTTCTCCCATACTTTGTATCATTTCATATAATATTATATTATATACTTATTTAATATGTTTATTATTTACTTTATGTCTCTCTCCAATAGAATGGAAGCTCTCTGAAAGCAGGGATTTTTGTCTGTTTTATTTACGAATGTATCTGAGGCATCTAGAACAGTTTACTACCTGGTAAGTACCCAATAGATACTAGCTGAATGAATGAAAATCTGTTGTCTGGGTGCTCTGAGGCTGTTTCCTAGGCAATTCTCACAGTTATACCTGAGGACACCCCTCTGAAGCTCTGTTTGCACTTCATCATTCTAATGGGTCAGAGGCATATCTAATCACAGGAAAAATAACAATGTCCAATATAATAATGAAAGAAGATATTCTTTTCCAGTGGCAGTTGTGCTCAGACACATTTCAACTCTCCTTCCTCAGGGAGAGTTTCCTATATATGAACTTCTTCCAGAGATAGGGGAAGACTTTGAATCTTTGTTTTTGTGGGTCATACTGTTTCTATTCCTGATCTTGTTCACAGGTTATCATAATCCTTAAATTCTTGTAGATCTTTTGCACTAAGTTTGAAATCCTCTTCAACACCACAGGAATGCTGCTCCTGAGATATGGATGCTGAATAGAATTTCTATAAGTTCTGGAAAATGTGTTGGGGTAGGTGGTTAGGAAATCTTACAGCAGGATTGCTAAAAATCCAAGCCTGGTAGAATTTCCTCCTACAAAGGAACTGCTACAGTTCTGTCCACCAACCTGAAATAACAGGACAAGTCACCAGGAGATGTGTGTACATAAGGGCCCTGAATCTTCTTGGAGTGCCTATCATACATTTAAATATTAAATCCAAGTACATATTTCTTCTCTCAAGAACTATTCCTTTACAAAGTCTGTCTGTAAAACCTACAAAAACAACTAATCTTCTTAGGTTCTTTATAAATTCTATTGCCTGCCCTTCTCAATATCAAAAACAGACAAACAAAAAAACAAAAATAAAACCTTGGGCTCTCTTACTATATGATACGAGTCATGGTACTCTGGTAGGTCACATTTACACACACACATATGCACAGAGATACATATACAAACATACAGGTACATACACATATGTACACATACACATGCGCACATACACACATACATTTTCTCTAGAAAAATATACCCTTTCCTAATTTTCCCTAGCAGGGGAAAATTATCCATCTTTTGGCTTTTGATATGTCATTTAAATTTTTAGTAGGTTCCCTTTTATGTTTCTTCCTCAAAAATGCCTTTTTCTTCTATTCTTGTAGTCTGAATTCCAATTTCTGTTCGGTCTCTACTTGCGGTGTGGTAAGACTATGATGCACTCTCAGCACATTGTGAGTAGTAACAAGCCAAAAACCAGGGATCATGTCCAAGCTCAGATCCTCACGTGGGAGAGGTAAAATGTTAATATATAGAGGCAAAAGTGGAGTAAGGGGGGAGGCAAAAGCTGGAGCTAAAGTTCTGGAAGAAGCATACCTTACTTAATGCTGCTGACTGCTCAGAAGTCCTAGCATGTTTAATTTGCCAGAACTTCTTAATATAAAATTTCTCTTGTGTCTTAAATCCTGGTTCTCTTGAATTCTTTGTGGTGTAGTAATGAATAGTTTTCTATCTTCTTTAGTATTAAAAAATTACTTTTCTGATCTTCTGAGAAACTAAAACAGTATTATTTCTCATTTTAGATTTCTCCTCACTTCTCAAGGCCTCAAACACAATATCCTCTAATGACATTGTCTTTGGGGTGACCCAAAATTATCATTTATTTCTTACTTATGAGCAGAGAGTTTGCAGCTTTTCCTTGCCTTGTCTCTTTTAATGCCTACAGCCACCCCCTAGGAGCAGAGGAGGAAGTGTGTATCAAGTATCATGTTTCCACAGTTTGCCATTTATTTCCACTTATGCTGATTACACATTGTGTTTACTTTTCCTTATTCCACAGCATCTCTTTAGCTCTACTTCGATGGTAAATCTAACATGCCTGTCTTTCTCCCTCAATGGGATTCAATCTGAAAAGTAACTTAATAAAAGCCTAACTGTAGACTCCCTCCCCCTTGAGGGCAAACTAGAACCCCACTGAGGAAGGAACTCCTACAAACAAAAAAGCAGGAGTAGCGCTTCTTGAGCTGGCTTGACATTATTGATTCTGTGTGGGTGCCAACATCCCTATCATCTCAAAGAGGAGATTTTGTTAATGAAACAACATGAAGAAGTGAACTGTCTTTTGAGAACATAAGCCAGAGATAGATGCCCTGGGAATGTGAGTGCTACGGCATTGGGTAGGTGAAAGGAGATGCCTACTTCCACACTCAAACAGAACACTGCACCTCATGCTTTGCTGTGCCGTGGGAGTGGGTGGTTGACCTAGAGGCTTTGATTCAGACCCACATCACAATTTCTCTCTAGAATCTTCTTCTTTAATAACTGCTGACCCTGCCATAATAGGTCTCTCGGGGATATGCCAATTCTCTTTCAGTGTTCTGGCCAAAGAGTGGACAAAAATCTCTTCCCTTGATTTCCCAAGACTTGGGACTCTCAGGAGATTTTACCAAAGGACAATGAAAAACAAATAAATTTTAAAAATTATAAAAAAATATAAAATCCATTGCAGAGGGTACAATAGTTACTTAGGAATGAAGAATACAAAGTGTTATGAAAAGTCTGAAGAACTGACAAATATTTGTGGTTGGTTTCTAGGAAATTTCTCCTTGCTGAGAATAGCTTTATCTGGCTACCCCAAAGGTTTAAGTCCCTTCCACAGAGTTAGTTCCCAGGAGTCATTCAGGATGTGGTCTTGGGGATTGGGCAGAATATATTGCTATAAAGTCTGAGAAAAGTTTTAGGAAAAGTGCTGGGCTCAGTGGCTCATGCCTGTAATCCCAGCTGTTAAGGAGTCAGAGGTGGGAGGATAGTTTAAGTCCAGGAGATCAAGATCTGCCTAGGCAATATAGTGAGACTTCATTCTCAAAACAAAAAAAAATTTTAGGAAAAGTTTAAACATATTTGTATTTTTTAAAGACTACCTTAGATTCAAAATCATTGTCCTGAAATTTTACAGTTGGACTGTGGTGGGGTATACTGTATCTCATGGGTAAGCAGAGTATAGAACAATTTGTTTCTCCTTCCTTTGCCACCTGTATATGTGAGGATAATATTCTTTTGCCTATGTAGTAATGAAGTGTGCATTTAATTTTCAGCGTGTGGGTATACCCCTAGGAATCTCTCCAGTCCTAGCCATGATCACAAGGTCTGAATCTACCATAACCAGCACCCTCTCAGACCTATGTTCCCTGTCACATTCTTCGTAAGATACTCTCCACAGAATATGTCTCTGGCTCTGCTGGCACCTCCCTGGGGGGTCTTTACTAGCTTACTCCCAACTTGCCACTCCATGGAGCATATGTTGCTATACTTCCCACCCTGGACTGCATCCTGTATGCCTTGACTCTCAGGAGGTCCAGACTAGGGGCATGATGACTAGCAGCCACTATGGCGAGCAAGATTCCCATTGCACCAACAGTGGCTCTCCATCTGCTCTGGGAAACATGCTTCCTTAGGGACTGGGAATGACCACCCTTTTCAGGTAAAATACCACCCACTAAATACAGGGGTATCACTGTCTTCTCACAGGCCCATCCATAAAAGGGTAGCATAAAGATAGTAATTAAATTATTTAACATTTTCTGATATTTTTGTTAGTTATTATTCTAAGTACTTTATACAATTAATTTACCTGACATTATTTAACCTTCAAAACAACTCTATGAGGCAGTTACTATTTGATTTTATTAAATTTATAAAAATAATAAATTTTATTTATTTAATAAAATCCCCCATTTTATTTACTTTTTAATTAATTTTATAGAGATGACATTTCACTCTGTTGTCCAGGATGGTCTTGAACTGTCTCCATTATCTTCTAATCTTGACTTTTTTCCTTATATGCTACAATACTGCAATGAATATTCTTGTTGATATTTTTTTCACACCTAAGTGTTTCTATTGGATGTATTTTTTGAAGTGGAATTTTCAGGTGATAAGGCTTACAAATTTCAAATGTTTAATAGATAGTGCCTAAATCCCCTTCAAAAATGTTTGCCAATTTATAACCCTATTATTTGTGTTCCATTTTTGAAATATATAAATACGTGTGCAAATCAACTGCTCTGCATGGGCAGTTCCTTACAATTTCTGTAATGGAAAACATAGAGGAAAAACCACTTACAGTTTCAGGGGCAGAAAAGGTTCCCGTTTCAAGAAAAGGAAATTTCAGTAGGAGAAAATATTGTGAAAAACAAGGTAATTTTCTACTTTAAGTTTCTGTCCTATGGGTATAAAAAATAGCTGGACATTATCTTCTTCCCAGGCTCTGGTCTCCTCTTCTCCAGCAGGCTGTATTGCTGGCCATTTTTGGCTCCGGTTGGAAGCAAACTGCTCTTATGCCTTTGGATAAGATTTTGACCAGGAGTTATCTTAAAGAATACTCTAAGGAGGGGTATACCAGCCAGCACAATGGTAACCCCTCCCCGGGGTTTTCACAAGGACAGAAGGTGGTGTGTAATAGACTTATCCGTAAAGCAGACGCAACTAACTGGAGTTGTTCCTGATTGGTTAGCAGAAACAGAATTGAGGACTGATGACAGCTGCACAAGAAGATGAAACCATTTCCTTCCTCTTTTCTAAGCTTCTCTCTTAAACCCGACTGGACGTTGGCACAGTGCTGGGATGACCATGGAGACCCAAATGTCTCAGAATGTATGTCCCAGCAACCTGTGGCTGCTTCAACCATTGACAGTTTTACTGCTGCTGGGTGAGTGAGGGTCATTCTGAAAGAGTGCAATTTCAGACACTCCTACTGCCTGGACTCTAGGCACCAGTGTGGTAAAGAGCAGGCCTGGGCCCTGGAAGCAGGGGACAGATTGAAAGAAGAGACAGGACCCTGATTTCTTAAGTGTTCCAGTGGTTTTTAAGGTCAGAACTTAGAGGTAGTTACGTAGTCCCTGGAAAATCCATTCTGCACCAAACATTCATGTGTACTTTGTAATCATGAGGAGGAACAGGGAATCAGATAAGGGGGACATATGAAGTGAATACTCTTATAAAAGATAAACTGGAAAAAAGATCTTGAGATAGGTGCTGGAGAAGGAAGAGCTCAAGCTCACCTCCCCTGCCCCTTTCACATACGCAGCTAAATTTGAAGCCATCTTCTCCTGCTAGACGTTGATCCACTCTCTTCTCTTTTACAGCTTCTGCAGACAGTCAAACTGGTGAGTATGCCCTTTGCTTCTTTGTATTGACAGTATTATATCCTCATAATATGATGCTGTGTTTGCTATGGGGGATATGTCTGTTCCACTGAAAATCAAGCTTGGGTTCAGCATGGGCAGTTCCCCCATTTTAGTGGGGTCTGGGATTTGCTTCTTAGATCCACTGAAGACCCAAGGGAACGAGGCTGCTGCAAGTACAGATCTTGAACTGCATCTACAATAGGACTCTTTGGTACCTGACCTCCCTTGGGAGCTCCTTTGGCATCCACAGTCCCTTCAGGGTTATTTATTCACACTCCTTTCCACTCTCTGCCTCTCAGCAGCTCCCCCGAAGGCTGTGCTGAAACTCGAGCCCCCGTGGATCAACGTGCTCCAGGAGGACTCTGTGACTCTGACGTGCGGGGGGGCTCACAGCCCTGACAGCGACTCCACTCAGTGGTTCCACAATGGGAATCTCATCCCCACCCACACGCAACCTAGCTACAGGTTCAAGGCCAACAACAATGATAGTGGGGAGTACAGGTGCCAGACTGGCTGGACCAGCCTCAGCGACCCTGTTCATCTGACTGTGCTTTCTGGTCAGTGGAGGAAGGCCCTGGGGTGGACCTGGGAGGGCCAGGATGGATTAAATCTGTTTACAGGCAGAGGTTTGCAGGAAAGAGTAGGGGTGGCCTGCTTACTGGGAAGCACTGTTGTGAGTTGCTCATTCATTCCCCATTTACCCACCCACTTTGCTTAGCATGTGTGGTGGGGGAAGGGGGAATTTCTAATAATTTTCTCAGCATGTGTTAGGTTGTTTTTGCCTCAGTCTTGATTGAGCAAGGGGGTTACAAGGCCACACACAGCTGAGTGTGAGAGAAGCAGAAGGAAATCCCTACTTCAAACAACTACCTTCCTCCTGAGGCAGTGTGGTAAAGCAGAGAGGTTGGAGGAAATAGACCTCTGAAGGCTCTAAGGCGGCAGGCTGCCAGACAGCTGGGAGGAGGTGGGAGTACAGAATTCTGTCTGGAAGATGAGGTCAGAGGTGAGGGGAGGGTGAAGGGTAGATCAAGCAGAGGCTGACAGGCTGTTGCAACTATTTTGACTTTTATTCCTGAGTGAGTTGAGATGGCTTTAATTAAAGGAGTCACATCATCTGATTTTGGTTTATGTAAACATCTGACAGTGTTCAGTTTAATAGAGTCTGTAGAGAAAATGCTTTTAGATAGTATTTTTTTTTTCTCCCAAGTAGCTGGGACTTCAGGTGCACACCACCATGCCAAGCGACTTATTTTTATTTCTTTTTATAGAGACAGGGTCTCACTATGTTGCCCAGGCTGGTCTTCAGCTCCTGGTCTCAAGTGATCTTCCCTCCTCAGCCTGTCAAAGTGTTGGGATTATAGCGTGAGCCCCCACGCCTGGCTCAGATACTGTTTCTACCTGCTTCCAATGTCTGAAAATATAAGCACATTTCTACTGTTGTTTACTTGAGCTGCACTCTTGGTGCATAAACCCTGGAGATGGTCGCGGGTAAACATTCAGTGTTTTAGATTCTCCTGTTCAACACTGAGATGGTGATTTGTTTTTGTGGTCCTTTAAGGCTGCTGCTGTACCAGAGAGATCCTGGCGGTGGAGTTGCTTTCTCTTGATGGTGCTCTACTGAAGGGAAATAAATAAATACTGAGTTGACCTCAAAGCTACCCAATGACATCATAGCTCCCCTCTGTATTGGCTTCCCAGAGACAGCTGATAGTACTTCTGACTCTTCTTATGAAAATGTAAAAATATAGATAATACAAATTGAAGGCTGGGCGTGGTGGCTGCACCTGTAATCCCAGCACTCTGGGAGGCTGAGGCAGGAGGATCACCTGAGGTCGGGAGTTCGAGACCAGCCTGACCAACATGGAAAAATCCCATTTCTACTAAAAATACAGGCCGGGCACAGTGGCTCAAGCCTGTAATCCCAGCACTTTGAGAGGCCGAGATGGGCAGATCACGAGGTCAGGAGATCAAGACCATCCTGGCTAACATGGTGAAACCCCGTCTCTACTAAAAAATACAAAAAAGCTAACTGGGTGAGGCGGCAGGCGCCTGTAATCCCAGCTACTCGGGAGGCTGGGGCAGGAGAATCGCTTGAACCTGGGAGGTGGAGGTTGCAGTGAGCCAAGATCATACCACTGCACTCCAGCCTGAGCAACAAGAGTGAAACTCTGTCTCAAAAAAAAAAAAAAAATTGGGATCTGAACAGTTGTTAGAGAGAAACTACCTAGTCCCACCCATCCATTGTACAAAGAAATGAAGCTGATTAGACCCAAGAACTCAGCAGTGAACGGCACAGCCACAATCTCAATCCTGACTTTAGTTTCTGTTTCATGCCATCTCATTAATGGTACTTGGCCTTTCATATACAGAATACTTTTTTTTTGGCCAGGCACAATGGCTCACACCTGTAATCCCAGCACTTTGGGAGGCCGAGGCGGGTGGATCACTTGAAGTCGGGAGTTTGAGACCAGCCTGGCCAACATGGAGAAACCCCATCTCTACTAAAAATACAAAATTAGCCGGGCGTGATGGCACATGGCTGTAATCCAGCTACTCAGGAGGCTGAGGCAGGAGAATCACTTGAACTTGGGAGGTGGAGTTTGCAGTGAGCCAAGATCGTGCCATTCCACTCCAGCCTGGGCAATAACAGCGAAACTCCATTTCAAAAACAAAAAAAAAACTGTTAAAATTGAATAAATATAAATAAAACAATAAATATAAATAAATTATATTTATTCCTATGATAGAGCAATTTGATTTTCTTCTTTATTAAGTTTGTCGAAACTTTGTTAATAGATTTGTCCTCCGAGGTAGCTGAATTTTGGAATCTGATTACTCTGCCATCAATGAAGGGAAGGAATTGTTGGGAGTGAGGATGTTTGTAGGCAAAAAGGAAAAAGTGATTTTAAGTTTAAAATTTTTCTTGAATGCCCCTTTTATTCAGAGTCACAATTGAATACTGAATTCACTTGTGTGAATTCAAAAGTCATACCTTTTTCTTTCTTATGTGGATGGAAGATTTCACACAGGGTATAGTATGGTCTGAATGTTTCTGTGCCCCCAAAATTCATATGATATAAATTAATCAAATAGCAACCCCCAGAGTGATGGTATTAGGAGGTGAGGTCTTTGGGTAGGTGATTGGGTCATGAGGGCAGAGCCCTTATAAAAGGGGGCCAAGGGAGCTCAAAGGCCTCTTTCGCCATGTGAGGACACAGCAAGAAGCCTCAGTTCTGTGAACCAAGAAATAGGCTCTTACCAAAGAAGCTGCAAGCACCTTGGTCTTGGACTTCCCAGCCTCCAGAACAGGGAGAAATAAATTTCTGTTGTTTATAAACCACCCATTTGATATAGCAGCCAGAACAGACTGACAGGGTGGATGAGGCATGATTAAGGCGCTATTTTTTTTTTTTTTTTTGAGACAGAGTCTCATTCTGTCACCCAGGCTGGAGTGCAGTGGTGCCATCTTGGCTCACTGCAAGCTCCGCCTCCCGGGTTCATGCCATTCTCTTGCCTCAGCCTCCCAAGTACCTGGGACTACAGGCACCCACCACCATGCTTGGCTAATTTTTTATATTTTCAGTAGAGACGGGGTTTCACCATGTTAGCCAGGATGGTCTCAATCTCCTGACCTCGTGATCCACCTGCCTCGGCCTCCCAAAGTGCTAGGATTACAGGCGTGAGCCACCGCACCCGGCTCTGTTTTTTTTTTTTTAACCAGCAACAGCATGTGGAAAACAGGGGGGAAATGCTCTACTTCATTGCTAATACAGCTCGTGGCTGCCCACCCTCACTTCCCAAAGCTTGTACAAAATTTACCATTAAATTAGTAATCCCCAGACCACAAAAACTGATGGCTTCAGGCCCTGTTGAGTAGCCTCTACAGTTACTGAAATGCACTCATTTCTCTACTCAAACATAGTATTTTAAATTCCTCAGAATTGTTTTAAATATCTGTTCTGCATCTTTGAAACTTCTGAAAACTTCTATTTTTTAGAAGTCCCATAGATATATAATCCCATATATTGCCTATAAGAGAATGCTCACATCTGTCATGAAGCATCTTCATTTCTCTCTGACAGACATCGTTTCAAGTTCTGTGAAAATGTACCTCTGAAAATGAGCTGAAAAACTCTTGGAATCTAGCCTTACAACTTTTTCTTATCATATTTGTGTCTTTCAGAGTGGCTGGCGCTCCAGACCCCTCACCTGGAGTTCCGGGAGGGAGAAACCATCATGCTGAGGTGCCACAGCTGGAAGGACAAGCCTCTGATGAAGGTCACATTCTTCCAGAATGGAAAATCCAAGAAATTTTCCCATGTGAATCCCAACTTCTCCATCCCACAAGCAAACCACAGTCACAGTGGTGATTACCACTGCACAGGAAACATAGGCTACATGCTATACTCATCCAAACCTGTGACCATCACTGTCCAAGGTATGGGGAATCTGCCAAGATGTAGGGATGGGAGAAGAGGGGATGGACAAGCGCTAAGGTCACATGGGCCTACACGGAGGTCTGAGAAAGGCCACAGCAGCAAAATTGGGCACTGGAGCAAAGAGGAGTGGTGTGGAGGCCTGGCTAAGTATTGGCCAATGAGCAGGAGTAGGGGCCAGAACTTGGAGCCCTCACCTCCCAGGTAATAGGTAGTCAGGCTCTTGTTCCACTTTGAAATGCAGGCCCCAGACTAAAGATGGCAGCGAAGCAGAGCTTCCTCATTGGTGCAGAGGTTCCCTAAGCTCCTGGGCATTCCTAAGAGCTGAAGTTTGCCTCGTTTCTTCTCATGGCTCATGTTATAGCCATTCACTCCAGAGAGCCTGACATGTCATAGTCTGTTCAAGGCTGTGCTCGGTAGAGTAATGATGCCTCCAGCTATGCGAGGCTTTGGGTCCACCCTCCCTACTGCCCGCAAGGGCTAAGGGGATTCTTTTCCTCTGCTCCTGCCTGCTCGCCAATGTGCCTTTATTAGTTTGGTGGAGAAACCTGGATAGGCAGGAGGCATTAGTCCAGCCACAGAAACCCTGTGCAGGTGAGGCTGGGGGATGTAGTGAGTCTTGCATTGGTGAGTGACTCAGGCACAGAAGAGCTTTGGGTGACAAGCACTAGGACATAGCACTGGAGGAGGTGGGAGGTGGGACAGGGAGAATACAAAAGTTGTCATTCAAATAGTAACCCCCATCCTGTCCTAATGTCTGTCTTCCCTAGTGCCCAGCGTGGGCAGCTCTTCACCAATGGGGATCATTGTGGCTGTGGTCACTGGGATTGCTGTAGCGGCCATTGTTGCTGCTGTAGTGGCCTTGATCTACTGCAGGAAAAAGCAGATTTCAGGTTTGTAGCTCCTCCCAGTCCCTTTTGTTATCAGTTTGCATTTGGTCCAGGCCCTAACCCCAGACATTGCCAGAATCCCTCTATTAGGGCTAGATACGCATTCAGATCTAGGCCCACATTTTATTTATTAGTTCATTTATTAGTTCATCCTCAGCAAGAGCACTAATAAGACTCACCTCACAGGATTGCCATGGGGATGAAAGAGCCTGACGCTCTTACACCAGTGCCTGTCAGGCAGTAACAGCACACAAACAGGGCTGTTGCCATTCTGGAGGAGGTGGTGTGTGAGGGCAGCGCTTAGCTAGGGAAGGAGGACTCTCCAGGCACCGGGCCAAGGCAGGGACTGAGGCTGGGTGGGGCTCATATGGGTGTCACGGGGGAGTAGAGAGGGTGCTGCAAGCTGCTGAGAAAGAGAAATAATCCCACTAACACCTCACAAAGCACTTTGCAATTGGTTCATAACCAGGACCTCAATTACTGATGATAATACAGAGAAAGAGACAGAGACTGAGACACAGAGGTGTTTTTAAAAGGCAGAGCAAGCTTCAGACAGATGCCATGAATGGCCTTTCTGACACTCCTGGGCGTCCCCATGGGTGAGCTGAGCTCTGCCCCTGGACCAGCGCTTTTCCAGGCGGGAGCAGCCCCTGAGCAGGGGAGCTGGGGGTGGGAGGACGGGAAGCATCTGCCAGAGGGAAGGCCTGAGCTGGTCCCATCCAACCCTGGCCCTGGTCCTTGGTCCTGAGGACTCACTACCCCCCTAATCCTACTAACCTCCTGTGTGCCCCTCCCAGCTCTCCCAGGAAACCCTGAGTGCAGGGAAATGGGAGAGACCCTCACTGAGAAACCAGGTGAATACAGGGTTGTCTCAGGGATTCAGTGATGGCTCACCAGGGCTGCCCGCTGGACCAGAGCCAGCCGGAAGGGGCTTGTGCGAGTTCAGCTGGGAGCCAGGGAGGGAGCATCGGTGAGGGGATGGCCGGGGCTCAAATCGCTTGGTCAGCTCTGAGTCTAATTTCTGGGCCTAAAGAGGACCTCTCTGGAGATGAGAAGAGAAACACCAGTCCCAGATAGAGAGGGCTGTGTTCAAATTTCTAGGACCAGGAATCTGGTGATATTTCCAGAGCAGGAAATCAGAGATACTTTGGTCTTTCCGTGGAGCTTTGGCGGAGCTGGCAAAGGATAGGGCTAGGGGCTGTAAGACTGAGGCCAATCGGATGCGGGAGGCAGGATTCTAAGGGGAAAGGAGGAGGAGGCCTGGAAACCCCTTGATTTGCTGAGGAATCTGTCTCTGTGGAGGGTTCGGGTGGAGTGGCCAGGCTCAGGGGTCTGTGGAATGCTAAGAGGAGGTTTGGGCTTGAGAAAATTCCTGGGGACTAGGGGCACTAGTGGGCTCTACTCTGTGGGCAAAGCTTGGTTCCCATGCCCATGCACTCAAGGTTGATTGAATTTTGGCCTGGTTCTGCCCCCATCACACAGTGGAGCCTTGAGCCAGTCAGTCTCCCTGATGGGGTTCAGTCTGCTCACTGAGGAAATGAGTGGGTGACTGGGATGACCTCTCAGGCCTTCTAGGTCTGACATTCTGAGAGCCAGGGGCCACTCAAACCCTGGCCTAGGTGGGAGCATGTAAAGGAACTTCCAGGAGGATGCCAGGCAACTTCCAGACTGTAGGTAAAGTCAGAGCACAAAGGCAACCGGGGCTTTCTCTGGGGGCTTCCATGACAGTAGGAACAGGCAGGAAAAAGAGGCTGTCAAAGACCCCAACTCAGATGGCTGGAGTATGATTCAGAGCAGAGCCAACAGATTTGAGAGCTTGAGCAAAATATCACTCGTCCCACTGTGCTTGCAGCAAGGTTGCATGTCCGCTGGCCGGGCCCAGTGGGGACAGGGGCCTGTGTTCACACCAGGGCCAAAGCAGATCTGGAAAAAACAAAGTCGGAGCAACTGGATTATCCGTCTTGTGTGGTTCTGTCTACACTGGCATAAGCACATTTCACAAGGCATTTCTGCAGCCAGGCGTTGGTGCTGCATAAACAGGTTTTTAAAAATCCTTTCCCAAAAGGCAGAGCTGGGTTGCTGGAATTGTTGGGGAATGTATTAGAAGGGGAATTCAGAATGTGGTTTGCTACAGTAAAGACTCTCTGTGTTCAGGGGGTAAGAGACTAGATACATTGTGTCAGACGCCTCCTAACTTCCTGAGTAATGCTGCTCTGCAGATACTGAGGCTGCTTTTCACACTGGGAAAGTCAGTTTATGCCAAAAACATGAGGCAATTAGGTGTGTTTTGGACACTAACCAGAGAAAGTGCTTCCCTCTCTCCCTCCCTCTCCCTTTCTCCTTCCCTGCCTCTCTTTTTCTCTCTCTTGTTACTTTCTCACTCTGTCTTCCTTTTTAATGCCATGGAGTACTTACTATATTCTTCAAAGTTCCAACAAAGATGCACGACATTTGGACAATGTGGAAATGGCCCTCAGCCTTCTCTCCCTGATGTGGTCAGCAAAACCCTGGACTTGACTTCACTCTGATGCTGAACACCCCTCCTGTACCTCTTCTCCAATATCTCAGATCCCCAAGCTGTCTGGTTTGCTTCTAGGAAAGCTCAGCAATTCCCTGAAAAGAGTGTGGCCCAAGTGACTGCTTCCCTCCACCAGTGTGTCCCGTGGGGAAGGCTGTGGCTGGGTGACCCCAAGGGTGGGAACATGAGGCCATATTTACTTAGCCCTTGGTCTTACAGGACTGTGTCAAGGGGTCAGCAGTCCTTGCCTTGAGTCTGGTTATGATTTTGCAGCCTCAGCATCAGCAAGGGCAAGCCCTTTTCAACAGCAGTGCCCTGGCTTATCTTTTTCTTTTTCCCCACAGCCAATTCCACTGATCCTGTGAAGGCTGCCCAATTTGAGGTGAGTAATCCCAGTCATCTCCTTTTCCTCCTCCCCCATCCCTCCTCCCCTGTTTCCTCTCTTTTTGCCTTTGTTAATGCAAAATTAAAATGGAGACTGGGCCTGAAAACTCCTGAGCAAACAAAGCCACCCAGGCCTTAGAAATAGCCTTATCATTGCTTAAGCTGCAAACATAAGTGAAACTCAAGTTGGGTTGTAACTAAAAATAGGTAATACTTAACTTGGATCATTTCTGGTAAATGTTTATGTTAGACAGAAAGAAGATTTAACTCTAACCAATCGTAAGCAACCAACTAACATAATTATGTGACTAAGAACACTTCAGTAAGGTACCTCACCCAAAAGACAATTATGTAACTGCAAACCTATCAAGTTTCTGTATTTTACTTCCACATTCTCCCAGTTAATACTTGTCTCTGACTTTCTGTCATTAAAACACTAGACCTCTTTTGGTTTGTGTCACCCAATTCATGAATTACTTCTTACTCAAATGAACTCTTTAAAATTTTATTGTGCCTTAGATTTTTCTTTAACAGTTTGGCGTCAGAAGTAGGATATAAAGTAGATTCTCCTCCAGATATCCCTAAGAGCAATGGGTAACCAGGCATAGGTACCCATTGAGCCCACTGTGTTCACTGGTTTCTTACTGCATTTGTGAGTCACTAGGTAAGTCCCTCTCAGATACCAGGCTTGCAACTGTGTCCTGAGCTCTCTGAGTTTATTTCAGTAATTTTATTTCTCATTTGATTCAGCAGTTAATCTGGGTGTTTGTCAAGTTCATCTGTTTTCAACAGGAACTACACTAGGTCTAGTATAGTGTACTAGTTTCCAGACAAGGTCTGCTTTCTGGATTGGGATCTAGAGGTCGAATTGGGTATTTGACAGATTGAACTAGGTGTTTAACAGAAACTGAACTGGGGGTTCAACTGGAGTCCTCAGATAGGTAAATTTCAGAAGGACAAGATATTATGGCTTTGTCAGAATGCACAGAGTCTGGGACTCCTCCATCCGAAACACAGTGATTTTTATGTTCAGATAATATGGACCCAGAACCTGTGACTTTCTAGAGAAATAGGTGTGCCTTACCACAGATGACTTAAAATTGCAATGGTCACAGTGAGGATGTTTAAATCTAGAAAAAATTGTTCATTTAAGGGATGTACTGGGAAAAAATGAGATCCCAAATGTCTCAGAAACAATGATAAACATTTTTGATTGGTATATAAAGGTTTCTAAAAGAATGATTTTAAAAATAGTCTCTCAGTAAATCTCTACAATGTGCTAATAAGAAATTATTCTTTGCTTGCTTTTTGCATCTGAACCTACTCAATGCTAACCTCCTTAAAAAATTAGATCCTCAAATGAACCAGGAGCATCTACAACAACTAAATTTAACTCTTGTTATTGCACACATGAACTATTACAAAAGCAACCACTAAGGCTAAAAAGAATAAAAACTAATTGGAACTAGGCCAGACAAACTAGATGTCTCCTTAGTCAGTCATTTAAAATTTAATCCACAGTCTCATTAAGATTGACTCCTCATAATAGGTGAAAATGCCCCAAAATTCCTTATTGGAGAAAGCTTAATACCCTTTCTCTGGGCCTTCGAGGTGTGTAAATGTTTTTAAAACACAAGCTTCAGCGAAATGACTCATCAAAAAGAAAAAAAAAGGAGGAACTTTTGAGAAACAAACTGGCAAAAGAAAAATCTTAATAGTCCTCTCCAAAAATATCAATAAAAGGTGTCAGCCATCTGAACAGCTAACTTTAACTCCCAGAAGCTGGATCCAACTAATTAGTTTTATATTATTGTACCTGGCACATGGCTAAAATTTCAGAACAAAAGCCATGAATTTCTGTTTGCATCTTTCTGTATGTTTATGTATATCTACACATATGTATGCTATTTGTACATACTATTATTCTACCTCCTGAAGGTATGTATTAGAAACAGTATTAAAGGAACTCAATTAACCTAGAGAAAAATAAGCACTTGTATAAATTACATATTTTCTCAGAAAAAAAGAACTTTGCCAAAATGCTTTTCAACTTCATCTTACCTGGGTAATCTTTAATAAATAAGAATATTGGTATTAATGAAAGTGAATATTCTACCTAGTTTTACCCAAATAAGCTCATGTTGTCTCCTACAAAATTTGTAAAAAAAAATACCTTGAGATGACACGTAGTTGGTTTTGTTTAATGTTATGTTTGCCACTTTAACTATGTTAAATGAAATGACAGGTATTCATTAAATATCTACACCATTTCCAGATAAGACAAACTACTAAAACAAAAATAAAAAAGTGTTCCACTTATCTTTTTCTCTCTACCTGATTGTTTCAGAATTTGGAAACTCTTATTAAGTATTTTCATTTTCAATCTGGGTATTTGCATAGGTTCAATAAGAATCTATTCTCCTTGTAACAGGACATAATTGGGCAAGTCCTTGGCTTGGCTTCTTAGCCTAGAGAGGCTTTTAAAGGTCTAATCTGAGATTTCTCAATTACTAGATAGTTTTTAAAAACTAAAGTTGACTGACACAAAGTCAGTAAAGTGTCTTGGATATCACCAAAGCTCTGGCTAAAATATATTTTTAAATTACTATTTTTATTATACCTATATAAATAATCAGGTCAAATTTAGTGAAACTAGATTTATTTTTGCAAAAAAGTTAACTTTGATTTTTGGTAAAAATGGAAAATAAAAATATTTTTCTCCAGAATAAAAAAGATTATATTTTAGTAGAAAACTATGGTGCATCCATTGTCAAATTCTAGGCCTGTTCATTTTCTTTGAAGTTTTACTATCTCCCTATAACCTGGATTGACTCCTGATATTTTGTTTTTTAGTTGCATTAAAAACTAAAACTGCCTTTTCCCAAAGCTCTACAAACTGAAACTGGTGACTTTAAGCTTCAGAAAATTCACTACAACAGAGCATGTATGCCTTAATACCAATCTTAATGCCTGCTGCTATGTGAGTCACTCAGAGAGTTTACCAGAATATTTAATGAAATAACCAGAGACATTCAACTTGCAAACCAGTAAAGCACATCACATTGCAACTGCCATCTTCAGTCTACCATTTAAACTTGCCTCAAATTCACATCTAGAAATTGTTTCACCTAGCTGCCCTCTAAACTCAAAAACTAAGATCATAATTTGCTCCAAATATTAACTCTGTTTTTTAAATAGAATAATACCCTAAATTCCTTTCAAGCAATACAATCTAAAATGAGCAAGTTAGCCTCAATAGCACCCCACAATAGAAGTTCTTGATATCTTAATGCTTAACAAGGAAGAGCTTGTGTTCCTACTGATGTCAAAAGAAATGCTTGAAGATCTCAGTTGGCTTTATGGTGATTCTAGAACTGGGCAACACTTGCCTCCTTAAATTAGAATAAGATTTCCAATGAGTTACAGCAGAGGAGATTGACTTCATAGACAGAGAATGGTCTGAAGAAAGAAACAAAGAATTTAAAGTGGATTGGCTATTTTAAAGCTGGTTAAAGTTGCAAAAGACAGAATAGGGAAACAACAATAAATAACTGGTTGGTTAACATCAGGTTACTTTTTTGTAAGGATGCCAACTGAAACTGGCCTGTTTGCGAAATTAGGTTTTTAGGTTATTACGTTATTATCTCTCTCTCCTGATTTTTCCAAAGGCCAGATAACAATGTAGTTTCTGTTTGGCGACTTGAAACTTTATCATGGGTGATTCCATTTTGATTTTTAGTCTGTTCTGTTTGGGCCTAGTGCAGGAGCTTAGTGCAAAACAATAGCCTCCTAAAATTTAAAAGACTTTAAAGAACAAATGTGAGTTTTTCATCAGATAATATTTATTTGTATTCATTAATTTATTCGATTAGTTAAGTCTTGGCTCCCGAGAATCTTTGCTCAGAGGAATTTTTCAATCCTTGGCTATTATTCTCCTTATAGTTATTGTATTTACCTCCCCGGTGTATTGAATTATCCTACGGGTTTTAAATGCTTTCCTGCAGCCACTTGGACGTCAAACGATTGCCCTCAGAAAGAAACAACTTGAAGAAACCAACAATGACTATGAAACAGTTGACGGCGGCTACATGACTCTGAACCCCAGGGCACCTACTGATGATGATAAAAACATCTACCTGACTCTTCCTCCCAACAACAATGTCAACAGTAATAACTAGGAGTAATGTTATGCCATGTGGTCACACTCTCAAGCTTGCTGAGTGGATGACAAAAAGAGGGGAATTGTTAAAGGAAAATTTAAATGGAGACTGGAAAAATTCCTGAGCAAACAAAACCACCTGGCCCTTAGAAATAGCTTTAACTTTGCTTAAACTAGAAACATAAGCAAAACTTCACTGGGGTCACACTACAAGCATAAGCAAAACTTAACTTGGATCATTTCTGGTAAATGCTTATGTTAGAAATAAGACAACCCCAGCCAATCATAAGCAGCCTACTAACATATAACTATCTGTCTAGGGACTTTCTAACAAGATACCCACCCCCAAAAACAATTATGTAATTGAAAACAAATCAGATGTCTTTATTTTGCTTCCACATTTCCCCAATAAATACTTGCCTGTGACATTTTGCCACTGGAACACTAAACTTCATGAATTGCTTCTTACTCAAATAACTTTTTAAAAGTATATTGTGCCTCAGATTTTTCCTTTAACATCTTTTTTTTCTTTCTTTCTTTCTTTTTGGAGACAGAGTCTCAATCTGTTACCCAGGCTGGAGTGCAGTGGTGCTATCTTGGCTCACTGCAAACCCGCCTCCCAGGTTTAAGCGATTCTCATACCTCAGCCTCCCAGTAGCTGGGATTACAGGCATGTGCCATCACGCCCAGCTAATTTTTGTATTTTGTATTTTTATTTTTTTTAGTAGAGACGGGGTTTTGCCATGTTGGCCAGGCTGGTCTCGAACTTCTGGCCTCAAGTGATCTGCCCGCCTCGGCCTCCCAAAGTGCTGGGATGGCCAGCTTCAGCCACCATGTCTGGCCTCTTTAACATCGTCTTTCCTATGCCCTTTCTGTGGATCCCTACTGCTGGTTTCTGCCTTCTTCATGCTGAGAGTAAAACCACCTATTCACTGCTTTTGCAGTCGGAAGCTCCAGAAAAACAAACGGCCCAATTACCAGCACCACATTAGGTCTCTATTGTTTTGCCTTGGGATTTGAGAAGAGAATTAGAGAGGCGAGGATCTGGTATTTCCTGGACTAAATTCCCCTTGAGGAAGGGATGCTGCAGTTCCAAAAGAGAAGGACTCTTCCAGAGTCACTACCTGAGTCCCGAAGCTCCCTGTCCTGAAAGCCACAGACAATATGGTCCCAAATGACCGACTGCACTTTCTGTGCCTCAGCCCTTCTTGACATCAAGAATCTTCTGTTCCACATCCACACAGCCAATACAATTAATCAAACCACTATTATTAACAGATGTAACAACATGAGAAATACTTATGTTACAGGTTACATGAGAACAATCATGTAAGTCTATATGATTTCAGAAATGTTAAAACAGACTAACCTCTAACAACAAATTAAATGTGATTGTTTCAAGGTGATAAAATTATTGATGACCTATTTTATTTTTCTATAATGATCATATATTACTTTTGTAATAAAACATTATAACCAAAACATTCTGTTTACCTTTTCAGGGCTCTGTTGATTGGGGTGTAGACTGAACTATCTGGGGTCTGTTTCTTTTTGGTGATGAAAATCTTGAGAAGGTAGTAATGGATAAGATGTGGGGGAGAGGAGAGATAGGCATTTGGAGTGTAGGGTGAGTGCCCCTCTTCTTAAAACGGAATACTCTTCTAATGAACTTGTATTATTGTTTCCATGTCTTCTTCCCTTCCCTTCTATGGCAAATAAAACACTTTGCTTTGGAACACAAGTTCTCAGAAAGGCAAACTTCAGATGAGTCGTCAGTGGAGATTGCTGACTTCCTGCACTGCTATTTTCCCAATGTAGTTACCAGAAAGATGTGACCTTCTCAGAGAAGCCATTCTAGGCAGATTAGAAACATGACCAACCTTGATGGTTTGGTGGGTGACCTTAAAGAGCCTTCCATTTTCCTGGGACACAGCATCACTGTGCAAAATTTTTTTGCATTTGAAAAGTAGCAGCTGCTTGTGTTGGATAGTTTATATCGATTTTTAAGGAGGCTATGGAGCTTCCACCTACCCTTTAGCTTCCAGACTCTATGTATTAGTCCGTTCTGAGGCTGCTGTGAAGAAATAACCTGAGACTGGGTAATTTATAAAGAAAAGAGGGTTAATTGACTCACAGTTCCTCATCGCTGGGGAGGCCTCAGGAAACTTACAATCACGGCAGAAGGCAAAGGAGAAGCAGGCACCTTCTTTACATGGTAGCAGGACGGAGTGAGTGCAAGCAGGGAAGGTGCCAGACGCTTATAAAACCATAAGCTCTCGTGCGACTCACTCACTATTATGAGAACAGCATAGGGGAAACTGCCCCCATGATCCAGTTACCTCCACCTGGTCCCACCTTCGACACATGGGGATTATGGGGATGACAAGACGAGATTTTGGGTGGAGACACAGCCAAACCATATCACCCTAGACAGAGGCTCCTCAAATATACAAAACCTTGTTAAATCTTGCTTTTACATGAAAATGCACCCAGCGATTTGACTGCTTCTCAGTATTCTACTCCTACCACCTGATCCAAGCCACCATTATTTCTCACTTGGATTACTGCAATAGCCTCCTGACGGGCCTGCCTGCACTCACCCTTGCCATCCTATAATCTATTCTCACCACCACAGCTGTTGTGATCTTTTAAAAATGTGTGTCATATTTCTCACTTCTTTTCTCAAAATCATATACTATCTTCCCCTTGCGCTTGGAGTAAAGGCTAGAGCCTTTGCAATGCTCTACAAGATGCTACAGGATCCTGCTCTTCATTCTCTCTGACCTCATCTCCTACTGCTTTTCCTTGCTTGTCTTTGGTCACTCTTGCTCTTCCTTGAACATGCCAGTTATACTTCTGCCCAGAGCCTATGTTATTTCCTGTTCCTGGAATGTTCTTATAGACCCACATTATGCCTCATTATGTCCTTTAGGTCTTTACTCACATGCCACCTTATCAGTGAGGTCTCCTTGATCATTCAATATAACCCATCTGCCCTCCCATACTCTTAATGTCCCTTTCCTTCTTCATTTTTCTCCATTGTACTTATTACTACTGATGTGCTATTAATATATGTTTACTGTTTGTTTTGTGTCTGACTTCCCCACTCCTCTCATTAGAATGTGAGCTCCAGGAGAAGCCTTTGTCTGTTTTGTTCACTGTCACATACTCAGAGCCCAGGTCAGTATCTGCTGCATGGTAAAGCACTTAATAAATATGTGTGGAATGAGTAAATTCTTTGACATTTGAAGTTAGGGACTTTTAAACTGAAATCAGGGACTTTTAAAATGGAGGAAGCTGTGGCCCAGACAGGTGAAATGACTTGTTCAAGGGCAAACAGGTGGTGGATGTCACTGACCTTTATATATATACAGTTTGGATTATACTATAAATTTTGTTCTATAGTGAAGTGGTTTGGCTGTGTCCCTACCCAAATATCATCTTGAATTCCCACAACACATGGAAGGGACCCAGTGGAAGGTAACTGAATCATGGGGCAGATCTTTCCCATGCTTTTCTTGTGATAGTGAGTAAGTCTCATGAGATCTGATGGTTTTAAAAAGGGGAGTTTCCCCACACAAGCTCTCTCTTGTCTGCCACCATGTGAGGCGTGACTTTCATCTTTTGCCATGATTGTGAGGCCTCCCCAGCCACGTGGAACTATAAGTCCGTTAAACCTTTCTTTTGTAAATTGCCCAGTCTCAGGCATGTCTTTATTAGCAGTGTGAGAATGGGCTAATACATACAACTTGCTTTTTTTTGTACTCAATATTGAGTCGTGAGCATTGCACCACTTTACAATGTCTATTTAAGTCATTACTTTAAGGTCAGTTCTATTTTTAAAGCTACTCAAACTAAGCTACTAAACATAAGTGGATATATTTAAGTGTATGTATAAAATTTGTACTAGGCCAACTGTGGTGGCTCATGCCTGTAATCCCAGAGCCGTGGAAGGTGGAGGTGGGATTGATTGAGGCTAGGAGTTCAAGGCTGCAGTGAGCTGGGATTGCATCACTGTACTCCAGCCTGGGGAACAGAGCAGGAACCAGAAAAAAAAAAAAAAAAACTAAACTAAAATGAAACAAAAAAACCCCAACAACCCTGCAGTGACTTTTTTACAAAAAACAAACAAGCAAACAAAACCAAAACTGTACTGCATGCATAAGCTCCCCTGTGCTATGTTTGAACCACTCTGAAGAGATCAATTAAAAGAAGTGAGTCACATTGGAAGCATGCCTGTGTGATGCTGTGGTAACATTCATAGGCTGCGTTAGGGCCATACCTGTAACTCTTGGAGGTGAGTGGATAAGTGGGGTTTTGAGGTGGCTAGGGGCTGGAAGAGAAGGTTGGAAGAGTCCACACAAGAGAATCCCTTAACAAGCCAGGGCACAGACCCCCTGGCTGGGCCAGCTTTTCCCTGCTGAGGTGAAGACATGTCTCTTGCAGGCCGTCCGCAAATGTCTTGACTCTGGCATCCAGCTGTGACCAGCTTAGACACTGAGAGTGAGTGAATTTAAAGCCGACAGCTTATTCCCCTCCTGGAGTTATGAAATAGGTTACTTCTTTTCGACGACAGTTTGATTTTCCACTGTGGAAGTCATATATTGCCCATTTCTTTAAACATTCCTTTTTTTTTTCCTGGACTGATCACCTTACCAGTACAGCTGATCTCTGAAGCAGCAAATTCTACCAGCTGTCACTGGTGCTCTCGGAGAGAGGACTGACCAAAAAACTCAGCCCAGGAACAGTACTGACCTCTACTTCTGGACTCCTGCCTCCCTCTTAAAAGGTCTCTCGAACTTCCTAGTGGGTTCTAACCTGTCAAAGGAGAAAATAGCCACCTATGGAGTAAGGGCTTTTAGTTTCTCTTTTTACAAATGGAAGTTTCCTTTGAATCAGGCAAGTAACATTAAATAAAAGCCAACTTTTAAGTTTCTCTAATACACTGCTAAATTATAACACCAGAATATAACACATACTCTCCAGCTGCCAGCCATTACAGTTGCGACCCTTGTTACTATAGTGGTATGTCTGCCTGTCATGCATGAGAGGGGGGTTCGATTCCCCGATGGGGAGGTCACGGAAAATTGTGTGAAGATTTTGTCAACCTTCAGAAGTCTCAGAAATGTCTCGTTGTTTGGCTTTCAGTAGAAATCCGAACACCAGAAGATCTGAATGGAATGTTCTGGATTTTAAAAAGTGGGAAATAGCCTCAAATCACAAAGTCACAGCCTGATAGAAACCAGTGTGACTTTACTGCCCAGTGAACCCATCTCATCCTCCAGCATTTAGGGCATAGGTCGGACTGGAGCCTGTAGTAGTTTACTCTCCACCTGAGTCCTGGTCTCTGACTCAGAACCCACTTAGGCCACAGAGAAAAACCGCACACTGGGCCTCTCCACTGGGCCTCTGGAGAGGAGGCTCCTCCGTGTTACAAACGCTGGGGAGAACATGAGGGACATCCCGACCATACACTGCGTCCTCCTTTCCCGGGTGTTGCATTCTGTCTTGGGCTGAGCGGCGAGGTCTCTCCCGAGTCCTAGGGCCACAGCGCGATGTCACCTCTCCTTTGAGGAAAGTGGTAAAGGAGAGAGAACAAAATCGGAGGAGCCTAAAGCCTTCGGCCACTTGGTTTAATTTATTCAAGAGTCATTAATCTTACATGAGAAAAATAACTGAAATGAATAGAGAAAACGAAGCGTGCATTGGCCGGGAATCGAACCCGGGCCTCCCGCGTGGCAGGCGAGAATTCTACCACTGAACCACCAATGCTACCAGCGGCTAAATGACTTGCGGGATCCTTTCTTAAAGTTACTCTCATCCCTTAACGCTATCTCTGGCCATTTACGAAGGAATCAGGCACCGTCTTAAACAGTGGTTTGGAAAATATTTTGTTCAAGATAAAACTGTTTTAAGACATACACATATATATCTTACATATCTGTATTCGCATGGTAACATATTTTTGGGCTTCCTGAGCCGCTGGACTCGTAGCGGCCCTCCAAGGCAGCGGGCAGGCCCCTGTGCGCCTCGCGGATCCGACCTCCCACAGCCCCGGGGAGGCCTTAGCCTCTAAAGTTGCTGCCTTTGCAGCCTCTGCCACAACGGCGCATCCTCAGAGCCAGCCGGGAGGAGCTAGAACCTTCCCCGCGTTTCTTCAGCAGCCCTGAATCAGAGGCGGGCTGGCCTGGCGTAGCCGCCCCGCCCCCCATCTCATGACCGGATCCGCCAAAGCCTTCTCCCGGGGTCAGCGCCGCGCGGGCCGCCGAGCTGCCCGGCTGAGTCAGCCCGGGAGGCGCAAAAGGATAAAAATCCCGTGGAAGCGGAGCTGCGCAGAGCCGAGCCGGGCTGGCTGGAGAGAAACCGCAGGGAGAGCCTCACTGCTGAGCGCCCGTTGACGGCTGAGCGGCAGCAGCGTCCGTGGCCTCGCGCATCAGACGAGAAGCTTCAGCCATGCAGGCCCCACGGGAGCTCGCGCTGGGCACCACCTACTCGTGCGTGGGCGTGTTTCAGCAGGGTCGCGTGGAGATTCTGGCCAACGACCAGGGCAACCGCACCACGCCCAGCTACGTGGCCTTCACCGACACCCAGCGGCTGGTCGGGGACGCGGCCAAGAGCCAGGTGGCCCTGAACCCGGACAACACCGTGTTCGACGCCAAGCGGCTGATCGGTCGCAAGTTCGCGGACACCACGGTGCAGTCGGACATGAAGCACTGGCCCTTCCAGGTGGTGAGCGAGGGCGGAAAGCCCAAGGTGCGGGTGTCCTACCGCGGGGAGGACAAGACGTTCTACCCCGAGGAGATCTCGTCCATGGTGCTGAGCAAGATGAAGGAGACAGCCGAGGCCTATCTGGGCCAGCCCGTGAAGCACACGGTGATCACCGTGCCCGCCTACTTAAATGACACGCAGCGCCAGGCCACCAAGGACGCGGGGGCCATCGCGGGGCTCAACGTGCTGCGGATCATCAATGAGCCCACGGCGGCCGCCATCGCCTGTGGGCTGGACCGGCGGGGCGCGGCAGAGCGCAGTGTGCTCATTTTTTATCTGGGTGGGGGCACCTTCAACGTGTCGGTTCTCTCCATTGACGCCGGTGTCTTTGAGGTGAAAGCCACTGCTGGAGATACCCACCTGGGTGGAGAAGACTTCGACAACCGGCTGGTGAACCACTTCATGGAAGAATTCCGGCGGAAGCATGGGAAGAACCTAAGTGGGAACAAGCGGGCCCTGCGCAGGCTGCGCACAGCCTGTGAGCCAGCCAAGAGCACCCTGTCCTCCAGCACCCAGGCCACCCTGGAGATAGACTCCCTGTTGGAGGGCGTGGACTTCTACACGTCCATCACTCGTGCGCGCTTTTAGGAACTGTGCTCAGACCTCTTCCGCAGTACCCTGGAGCCGGTGGGGAAGGCCCTGCGTGATGCCAACCTGGACAAGGTCCAGATTCATGACGTCGTCCTGGTGGGGGACTCCACTCGCATCCCCAAGGTGCAGAAGTTGCTGCAGGACTTCTTCAGCGGCAAAGAGCTCGACAAGAGCATCAACCCTGATGAGGCTGTGGCTTATGGGGCTGTTGTGCAGGTGGCCATGTTGATGGGGGACAAGTGTGAGAAAGTACAGGATCTCCTGCTGCTGGATGTGGCTCCCCTGTCTCTGGGACTGGAGACAGCAGGTGGGGTGATGACCACGCTGATCCAGAGGAACGCCACTATCCCCACCATACAGACCCAGACTTTCACCACCTACTCGGACAACCAGCCTGGGGTCTTCATCCAGGTGTATGAGGGTGAGAGGGCCATGACCAAGGACAACAACCTGCTGGGGCGTTTGGAACTCAGTGGCATCCCTCCTGCCCCACGTGGAGTCCCCCAGATAGAGGTGACCTTTGACATTGATGCTAATGGCATCCTGAGCGTGACAGTTACCGACAGGAGCACAGGTAAGGATAACAAGATCACCATCACCAATGACAAGGGCCGGCTGAGCAAGGAGGAGGTGGAGAGGATGGTTCATGAAGCCGAGCAGTACAAGGCTGAGGATGAGGCCCAGAGGGACAGAGTGTCCGCCAAAAACTCGCTGGAGGCCCATGTCTTCCTTGTGAAAGGTTCTGTGCAAGAGGAAAGCCTTAGGGACAAGATTCCCGAAGAGGACAGGCGCAATGTGCAAGACAAGTGTCAGGAAGTCCTTGCCTGGCTGGAGCACAATCAGCTGGCAGAGAAGGAGGAGTATGAGCATCAGAAGAGGGAGCTGGAGCAAATCTGTCACCCCATCTTCTCCAGGCTCTATGGAGGGCCTGGTGTCCCTGGGAGCAGCAGTTGTGGCGCTCAAGCCCGTCAGGGGGACCCCAGCACCGGCCCCATCATTGAGGAGGTTGACTGAATGGTCCTTCGTGGTAAGTCAGCTGTGAATGTCAGGGCTGTGGTATGGGCCTTCTAGACTGTCTTCTATGATCCTACCCTTCAGAGATGAAGGGCTGGGGGGTCTTCTCTCCAAAGCTAGAACTTTCTTCCCAGGATGTTTCATAACTGAAGGCTTTTGACTTTCTGAGGGGAGGGAAGTTCGTCCTCTTCTGCTTCAAATAAAAACTCATTAATTTATTAATGCTCGTGTGGCACTTTTCATTCCAACCAATCAAAGTACAGAAGTACACAAAGGCTTTCAGAAGCAGAAAATGTTGGGGTGGGTGCTGAAGGAGAAATGTGAAGAATATTCCTGAGACCATGTGCATGATTTCTATAGTGGAAGGCATGATTTGGAAAGGAGTTTGAGGTCAACACATTGGGACAGTACTGAAGAGTTAGGGCTGATAAAGAGGAGAGGATTGAGACTTACAATGCAGGAAGAGAGGGAGAGATGTGGAATTGGAAAAGCAGAGAATGAGGAGAAACTTAAGTACTGGCAAGGTTTCCATATGTGATCCTATGATACAAATTCTGTATTTTTGTCATAGGATACTGGTTTAGTTTGTCAGTCTAGGTGTTTTAGTAACACTAACAAATAGTTTACATGCTTATTAGCTGTTTCTAATCATGTCACTTTATCCATTGTTCTTTTAGAGAAAAGACCTTGAGTCCTGGACTCTGGAGGATGGTATATGTCAGAGGAAGTAGGTCTGGTGGTATGATTAAAGTTACTATTGACTTCATGTCAGAGAAATATTATGATCCCATCTGGTTTCTGCCCATGGCATAATGAGGATGTTGGAACAAGACTATAGATTTTCAGCCCTGCCACTTTATATACTGTGCAAATTAAACTCTCCAAGTTTGAGTTTCCCCTTCCCTGCAGTTGGGATGATGATGATAACAGTACCAACCTCCAGATTGTTGTGAGGGTTCAATTAATTAATACATGTAAGAGGCAAAGAAGAATGTCAGGCATATAATATACTATCAACAAACATTAGCAATTACTATTAATTGTTAGTCGGATGTTAACTATGTACCAGGTACTTGACATACACAATCTAACTTAATCTTCACAGCAGCATTATGGAATACTGTCTTCTTTTTGAATATGAGGATTATGAGGTTCAAAGAGGTTAAACAATTTATTCAAAGACACAAAGCTATTAAGTGGGGACAGGGGAAGGGAAGGCTGGAATGAAGAACTCTGTCCTGTCTAATTCTAGAGCCTGAGTATGCCACCTTACAAATAGGCCATAACTCCACTTATTATCAGACCTTCCCCTAGATGTTTTGCAATTGGATATATTATGCCTTTGAAATACAGTTGGATGCTGAGCCACGTGAGAAAAAGTGTGCATTTTATTGTATATTTGCAGAGATGGAGTCTTGCTCTGTCGCCTAAGCTAGAGTGCAGTGCCACAATCTCGGCTCACTGCAACCTCTGCCTCCCGGGTTCAACCGATTCTTCTGCCTCAGCCTCCTGAGTAGCTGGGATTACAGGCGCCCGCCATCACCCCCAGCTAATTTTTGTATTTTTATTAGAGATGGGACAATATTGGTCAGGCTGGTCTCAAACTCCTGACCTCAGGTGATCTGCCTGCCTCAGCCTCCCAAAGTGCTGGGATTACAGGTGTGAGCCACCACGCCCAGCTAGTTGTGTGTTTTTTATAGCAAGTGACTGAACTTGCAAAATATCCTCAGGCACAACTTTACTGCCAGTTGAGTCAATGACAATATAAAAGCAAGGATATTTGCCTTTGCTTTGTTGGTGTAAACAAAATAATCAGAAGGATAAACTTGTGTTAGTTCCCAAACAATCCAATCCATAGTATATTTGCCCTATGCACAATGGGAGATTTATTTTTATCTCAGAAATTATGGGAGAGAAATTATGGGCTAGAACAATGCTACCTTATACATTATATTTCTTAGGTTGATTATTTAAAGATGGGGAGAAGGTTACACTAACAATGCACTTGTCTCTGGCTGTCATTTCACATTTTTAACTGCCCTCTTTTCCTGGCCCTGGCCCAAGTCTTATGCAACCTGGCTTCATATGGAAGGAACCTGAAAAAAAAAAAAAAAAAAAAAAAAAGAGAGAGAGCTGGAGTAACACGTACACCCTGCATTACATTCTCCCTTTCCTGAACCTCATCTCAACTCAACATTGACCCCCTCAACCTGTTTGAACTTCTGAAGAGGATTGATGGTACTCACTTTTATATAGTTTCTCAGTATTTTGATAGCATGCCTCTTTCTCCTTTTAAAAAACCCAACATACACAGAATATAAGAAGAAAGATTTTTATCGTGTTTAGTTGTGACATCTCAGATCCTCCCAGTTGAGTGCAATCTATTCTTCTATGTAGAGAGTTAAACTTCATTTACTTTTAAATCTCTGTTGATCATTTTGGTTTAGTTTCTTTGGGGACTGTTTCCTGTATACTAAGTATCTAAAAATCCTTATGTTGTATGTAGTCTTAGTTTGATTATTGTAATCACGACGATGTCATCCAGTTCCAAAGGCGGGGGGGAGGTTTGAACAAATTAAATCAGAACACATGCCCATTACTAAAAAATCAATTCTTGGTACAAGCAGTTTCTTGCCCCATTCCCAGGTCCTACTCCTCATAGGCAACCACTTTCAAGTTGTTGGTTTTTTAAAAGAATTTTTGATTTTGCAATAATTTTAGATGAACAGACGAGTTGCAAAGATACTACATAAAGTTACTCTATATCCTTCCTACTTCCCCTAATGTTAAAATCTTATATAACCATGTTATATTTATCAAACCTAAGAAATTGGCATTGGTATAACATTAATGACTAACTGTAGATTTTATTCAGATTTTACTTTTTTTTTTTTTTTTTTTTTTGACACAGGGTCTTACGCTGTACCCCAGGCTGGAGTGCAGTGGCACGATCTCGGCTCACTGCAACCTCTGCCTCCTGGGCTCAAGAGATTCGCCTCAGGCTCCGGGAGTAGCTGGGACTACAGGCGCGAACCCCTGGTACTTGGGAGGCTGAGGCGCGAGAACCGCATGAACCCAGAAGACGGAGGCTGCAGTGAGCCGAGATCGCGCCACCGTACTCCAGCCTGGGGTACAGAGTGAGACCCTGTCTTTAAAAAAAAAAAAAAAAAAAAAAAAAAGCGGGGAGGCGGGGCAACGCGGTGGAGAATCTGATCCTTATCAAAGTTTGACACTACTGCGTTAGCGTTAAAAAAGAAAAAACTCAGACTAAGACTGTACGGCAAATTAAATGATCCTAAACAACGTTCTGTTGTTTAGTCAAAGGAGATGGTATCTGCCTGCCTTAGTGTGCTTGACGCAGAGAAAGGGCTCAACACATTGTTGTCGAATAAAGGAATGGATAAATTGACACTGGGAAGTTGGAGTGCAAAGTTAATCTTAGTCTCAACTGCTCCCTGATTTCATAGACCAGACTCTAGCCTACAATACAGAAAAAATAGATTTAGTTCTATATGTGCAGAGCAGCACAAATAATTTTCGTAAATGTAGATACCCAGGATAAAACGCAATGTCGATCGATTGAAAAGTCTTTCTCTACAAATTCAAGCATAATTCCTAGTTGGTTTATATCAAGAGGAAAAGGACAAAAACATACATTGTCAGAAGTGGGATTCGAACCCACGCCTCCAGGGGAGACTGCGACCTGAACGCAGCGCCTTAGACCGCTCGGCCATCCTGACACTCGTTAGATGGTGTTTCCTAATTTCTCCTAATTTTATCATATACTGATGGTGCACGCTATAAGGTCACATTACTGTGTCTATTTAGTGTTTCAAACAAGATTCTAACTCTCTCTAGACTCTGTCGCAAAGCGGAAAAAATAAAACCGGCTCCGACAGCTCTTTCCTCTTTCCTACTTCCTCACTACCCAAACTAAACCTTAAGCTTCCATTTTCCCTGGGGACTATTCGAGCGCCCCTCTACTTCTCTAGAGGGGTCGAGCCATGTCAAGGTAGATCCTGAGCCGGCCCGTCTCCCTCGCATCCTCGGCACCAATCGCTGTTGCTGAATCCGACAGCCGGCGGATCCAGTGCGGAGTCTCGAGCAGCTGCGGAGCTGGGAGCTACGGGACGTGAGGAGAGCAGGTGTAAGAGAAGACTGCAGAGGAAAATCACCCGGCGGTGCTCAACTCCGGCTTTCTCTTTGGGATGTCAGCCGGCCCCGCCCTGAGGCTTCCAGAGCCAGTGACTTCTGCGTCCATAGCCCCCCGCCATTTGTAGGCGGGGCCGAGTCATAAGAATCGGTTCTCACCAAGTGAGGGCTTAGCGTATTTAACCTCAGGATCATAAACACAAGATACTGCTAGAACGGTCGGGAAAGTCATACTCTTTGCTTATCTTATATATAGATTTCTAAAACCCCTCATTCAGGAGCGTTGGTGGTATAGTGGTGAGCATAGCTGCCTTCCAAGCAGTTGACCCGGGTTCGATTCCCGGCCAACGCAAGTGTTTTGTTTCCTTCTACGAAAAACTTTTCTGAGCCGGAGCTACAGCGCGCTGTGTATCCGTTTTACGCCTCAATGAAACTGCAGCTATACCTGACTTTCCATACTCGCTTCCTGTCGTTCCCCTGGCCTCTTTCTAAAGCCAGGCCTTTTTTGAAGGGATTAAATTCTGATGGTTCTTTCCTCCCTTCCTTTCTTTGTAAACTTCCAACTCTTGAAGAATCTTTGGGATCATTTGAATCCTGGGATGAAGTCTTGGCTTCAGAAAGGGGTTCTTGTGTCTTGCGAGGTTCATTCGGTAGCCACGCACTACTGAGCACTTGAACTTGGCTAGTTTCTCTAAGAAACTGCATTTTCAAATTTAGTTTTAATTAAAAAATCAATTGAAATAAAATTAATAAATGAGTGGAAATTTTTAAATGGATACTTAATAAGCATTGGAGAAGGTTTCAGTGCATTTGAAACAACTTGGCTATTGAATCTACTTTTTCAATTGTAAATTTTATGAAATCTAAATACGGATTGTTTTTCCAATGAAAATTTCCCTTCCGAGTTGAAATGTGCTGTCTTTAAGTGCAAAATACATAGCGATTTTTGAAGACTGGGTAAGAAAAAAAATATAGCCAATTAATATTTTTATATTGATTACTATTTTTTGCATATATTGGGTTAAAGAATAAGATTTATTATTAAAATTATCACCTCTTTCTTTTTACTTTTTAATGTGACTATTAAAAATGACATGTAGGACTCGAATTATGTTTCTACTGTAGTGTAGAGAGTAGAAGCATAACTCTGCCAACAGTCAGCAACTTTCCCTGAAAGTATGCTGGTAGCTTAGGAATATCTTTTTCTAAGAGACAATTTTCAAGTTAATTCTGAAGTCGTCCTCGTTAGTATAGTGGTGAGTATCCCCGCCTGTCACGCGGGAGACCGGGGTTCGATTCCCCGACGGGGAGACGGTGGGTTTTCCTTTTTCTTCTTCTCTTCCAGTCAAGAAAAAAACAATTTACAAGTGCTTAAAAACCAAATTAAAATAATTAACTAATTAAAAAGAAACACAAACTCCAGTCCCAGTTAGCTACACTCCCTTTTTAATAAACTCCAGTCTTCATTTTAAACCTACTTAGCCCCTAAAACCTATTTTTCATATATGCCGGTGTTAATGTTTAGGCCTTGTATACGCAATGCTGTAACCCAAATTGTTTTCCTCTTGTCTAAAGGCCATCAAGCTCCAAAGGGCAATGCAATAAGACCGCGCATAAGTACACCTTTCTTCCAAAAGCCCTTCAGCTTGCCCCCTCAAAAACCTTAGCTGCTGTTCCCCACACAACACCCCTTTCCAGCAAAAAATAGCCAAAAAAATCAACACCCAATCTCCCTAACAGCAGTTAGGGTCTCCATTCCTAAGGGGGAACTGAAAGGAGTTAGTTAGCTTGGTAAATAGCAAGGGAAGCGTCTCTGGAGAGCCCCCGGCCCCATGGTTCAGTGCCTCATTCCCACGTAACCAAAAAGCAGCCTGGGAAAAAGTCAAGCTTCAGGGCGCCGATAAGGGAACTAGGACCGGAGGTTGCCCCTGAAAACATGCGGGCGGGGGCACAAATAGGAGAGCCTCCGACTTTTTGAGATAAAAACTTGCACAAACCTCCAGCTCACTCAAATAAGGGAACAAGGCCTGAAATAGAAATGCTTTGTCCTTTGTATAGTCAGCGGGCTCCCAGGAAAAAGTTCCTTCTCTTTTTGTAGGCATAGGCACAGTAGGCTCCAGTGGGTTCCAGTATGCACTTTCCTTTCCTTTTTTTAAACTGCAGGTCCAGCCTCTATAAATCACAAGTTCAGCCCCAATTGGTCCTGGGGCGAGGTCCCGGGCCAAGTTTTCACTTCAGCCCCTTAATAGGTCTAGAGCCAAGCAAAGCAGCCTCTACAAATCACTTCAGCCCCTAGTTAGTTCCCGGCTGAGGACCTAGGCCAAGATCCCGGGCCAAGCTTTCTAATTAGTTCCCGGCCAAGGTCCCAGGCCAAGCTAAATCACGCTTTCTCCAAAACAGCCCGCAAACTAAGCACATTCCTTCCCGTTTCCAGTCCATAAAAACCCCCAAAGTGGCCTCATAGTAAGCAACCCTTTCGGGACCCCCTCTCTGCTGGCAAAAAGCTCAGATGTACTGGAGTGAGCATTTGATTTGGAACTGAATTACGTGGGAGAGAGGTAGGGATTCAATTTGGGAATCAAACCCTTGATAATTTCCCAATAAACTGATAGTCATTAGATGACTTGTAGTCTCGATAAGTCGAAACTTTTTCCTAACATGCTGTTTATGATACTGAGTTCTTTGTCACTGGTTGAACTAACAGCAATTGTATTCACAAATTTTCTAGCCTTTAAAATACTGTATGAAGGTTTTATATATCTGTTATCTTTTATTATACAAAAGTCATTTATTGGAATAACATATATAATTAGATTGACCCTAACCATTCAGGCTGGATGAGGCAACACAGTGTGAAGATTAAGTGCATGGGCTCTGTTGTGCTTCCTGTGTTTGAATCTTGGCTCTCCTTGTCTCAATTTCCTCATCTGTAAAAGAGGATAATGATGGTAATTTTAATTCTTAAATGGGTTAATATACAAACATATATTGCAAATGTATAAATATTGCCAGGATGGTCCATTTTTTTTTTTTTTTTTTTTTTTTTTTTTTTTTTTTTTTTTTTAGACAGAGTCTCCTCTGTCGCCCAGGCTGGAGTGCCGTGGGGCGGTCTCAGCTCATTGCAAGCTCTGCCTCCTGGGTTCACACCATTCTCCTGCCTCAGCCTCCCGAGTAGCTGGGACTACAGGCACCTGCCACCACGCCTGGCTAATTTTTTGTATTTTTACTAGAGACCGGGTTTCACCGTGTTAGCCAGGATGGTCTCGATCTCTTGACCTCGTGATCCGCCCTCCTCGGCCTCCCAAAGTGCTGGGATTACAGGTACGAGCCACCGCGCCCAGCCGATAGTCCATTCTTAATGCCTGTAGTGGAATGATGTTTGAGATTTTAAGTCTTATTCCATAAAATGGAGGTGAAATTCAACAGGGATGGGAAGAAAGGACATATGCACCTCAGCCACGCTTTAGCTCCAAACCTACCTTATGCTGTCATCTGCCCCACAGCCTCCATCCTATAACAAGAGGACCAGCTGTGCCAGTGGAGGCCACGGCATCTAACTTATGCCATCAGTGTAACCTGTTACTGCCCACCTGCTCTGCCTGATATTCTCTGACTTTTAGTACTAAGGTCCCACGGAGGCTGCAGTGCCCACAGGCAAGAAGAACCAAAGGGTAGTACTGACTGGTAGTGGCTAGCCACAGCTGTGTGGGGACAGACTGACACTGGGCAACCACTAAGTGGATCAGGGTTCAGGCTGCCCTGTCTTGGGAAACATATAGGGACAGGTACCTATAACCAACTCCTGCCATAGGCTGGCTTCAGTTAGCCCTTCAGGTTGGGACCCACTGAGTGGTTTTTCTGGAAGTGGCCACCTAGAGTTCCCTGTGGCCAGCCAAGGTATGGGGACTGGATTTTTGGGATGTCTAGGGAAAGCCAAAAGCAAAACCCAGAAGACCATTCTTTTTGTGGAGGAGTTAACAGATATAGCACTGACCAATCAGAATAGCCACTGGTCATACATTTCCCCATTATAACAGGATTCACTGCATTCCACAAATTTTGTTTTTTTTAAATTTCCAAATATATGAAGCCTTTTAAAAGTTATTTGTTATCATTGATTTCTGAGTTAAATTCCTTAGGTTCAGAAAATGTGCTTCATATATACTGATTCCATGATATATGTTGAAGCTTACTGACTTTAGCCAGGTGTGGTGGCTCAAGCCTGTAATCCCAGCACTTTGGCAGGCCGAGATGGGTGGATCACTTGAGGTCAGGAGTTCAAGACCAGACTGACCAATATGGTGAATCCATCTCTACTAAAAATAAAAAATAAGTAAATAAATAAAATTAGCCAGATGTGGTGGCATGTGCACCTGTAATCCCAGCTACTCAGGAGGCTGAGGTAGGAGAATCACTTGCACCCAGGAGGTGGAGGTTGCAGTGAGCTGAGACAGTACCATCACACTCCAGCCTGGGTGACAGAGCAAGACTCCATCTCAAAAAAAAAAAAAAAAAGAAAAAAAAGAAACTTATTAGCCTCATGTAAAGTCAGTTTTCGTAATATCCCATGTGTGTTTGAGAAGAATGTACAACTGCAATTATTGATTGCAGTTCTATATATATATCTATTAAATTGAGCTTATTAATTGCATTCATATGCTTAATAAAAGTAAGAAAAAAACATATGCTTAATAATTTTTTTCTCTGTTTGATATAGTAAGGGTTGAAGTATATGGAATTCTCTCACTGTGGTGACGGATTTGTTCATTTTTCCCTTGTAGGCCTAATTCTTGCTTTCATATTTTAATGCCATTTTATCAGTTACATATTCATCAGTTTAATCTTTTATTATATGATGACCATCTTCATCCCTAATGATGCATTGTTCCTTAAACCTTATTTTGTCTGATATTATATAGCTATATGCCAACTTTCTTTTTGTTAGAATATTCCTGGCATTCCCTTTTCCATTTAATCTTTCTGTTTCTTTATGTTTTAATGTCATTCTTCTAAACAGAATAAAATTGATCTTAAAAATTCACTTTATCTTTTAACTGGAAGGTTTTGTTCAGTTGCATTATTATGATTACCAATATAGGCCAGGTTATGGTAGCTCACACCTGTAATCCCAGCACTCTGAGAGGCTGAAGCGGGTGGATCACGTGAAGTCAGGAGTTCAAGACCAGCCTGGCCAACATGATGAAACCCTGTCTCTACTAAAAATTAGGTGGGTGTGGTGGCATGCAGCTGTAGTCCCCAGGAGGCAGAGGTGGGAGAATCGCTTGAACCTGGGAGGTGGAGATTGCAGTGAGCCAAGATGTCACCACTGTACTCCAGCCTGAGCGACAGAGACTCTGTCCACCCACCCTCCAAATAAAATTGCTGATATATTTGAACTTATTTCACCACCTCGTTTTGTGCTTTTGACCTCACTTATTCTTTTATTCTTCTAAAATTCTTACTTTCTACTCTCCTGCTTTTGCACTGCTGTCACATACATGTAAAATGAAGCATAGGAAATGTATGTGTATTCACAATCAACTGGAAACTAATGACTTTTTATTTCTGCTGTCAATCCAACAATGGAGGTAAAGCAAAGAGTGGTAGTTCCAAACTTGAACTTCACAGATGAACAAAATTTCCCCATAATGTTGGTTACTGGCCAGGCAAGGTGGCTCAAGCCTGTAATCCCAACTACTTGGGAAGCTAAGGTGGGAGGATTGCTTGAGCTCAGGAGTTGCAGGCTACAGTGAGCTACGATCGTGCAGCTACACTCCAATCTAAGTGATAGTGCAAGACCCTGTCTCTAATGACATCAATAAAGTTGGTTACTAGTATAGGGTGGTCAACTTTTCATTTTGCCAAGTTAGCAAATTCATAAAACAAACAGACACAAAACTATCATCTATCCTAATTTTAATTTTAGAAAAGAAAGGACATTTAAAAACAACTTATTTTGGTGAATGAAAAAGTATTACTATTGGGTTTTCACCATTAAAGCTGATGAGCTTTGTCTTTCCTCCTTGCTTTTGATAGGGCCAAAAGAGAGACATTGGCTACTTCAACAACTTTAAGGTGGACTCCAGGAATATCACCAACAGCATGACCTTGTCTGCCAAATCCAGCAACCAGAACTGTTGCAGGAAGTCAAGGACCTGGAATAGAGGGACCAGCTGGAGCCGAGGCAGAGGAACATAAATTGTGAAGATTTCATGGACATTTATCAGTTTCCAAAACTAATACTTTTACAATTTCTTATGCCTGTCTTTTCTGCAATCTCTGAACATAAATTGTGAAAATTTCATGGACATTTATCACTTCCCCAGTCAATACTCTTATAATTTATTATGCCTGTCTTTAATCTCTTAATCCTGTCATCTTCGTAAGCTGAAGATGTATGTCACCTCAGGACCCTGTGATGATTGTGTTAACTGTACAAATTGTAAAACGTGTGTTTGAACAACATGAAATCAATGCACCCTGAAACAGAACAGAATAACAGCGATTTTCAGGGAACAAGGAAAGAAAATCATAAGGTCTGACTGCCTGCGGGGTTGGGCAGAATAGAGCCATATTTTCCTTCTTACAGAGAGCCTATAGACAGACGTGTGAGTAGGAGAAATATCACTGAATGCTTTTCCCAGCAATGAATGTTAATAATTGATAGCCCTGGGGAAGGAATGCATTCCTGGGGATAGGTCTACAGAGGGCCACTCTGGGAGTGTCTGTCTTATGAGGTTGAGATAAGGACTGAAATATGCCCTGGTATCCTGCAGTACCCTCAGGCTTACTAGGATCGGGAAATTCCAGTCTAGTAAATTCTAGTCAGAGCAGTTGTCTGCTCCCAAACCCTGTTTCCTGTTAAGATGTTTATCAAGACAATGCATGCACAGTGGGATACAGGCCCTCATCAGTAGTTCTAATTTTGCCTTGCCTTGCTTTGTGATCTTTTATTGCCCTTTGAAGCATGTGATCTTTGTGACTTACTCCCTGTTTGTACACCCCCTCCCCTTTTATAATCCCTAATAAAAACTTGCTGGTTTTGCGACTCAGGTGGGCATCATGGAACCTGCCGATACGTGATGGCACCCCGGTGGCCCAGCTGTAAAATTCTTCTCTTTGTACTCTTTCTCTTTATTTCTCAGACTGGCCGACACTTAGGGAAAATAGAAAAGAACCTACATTGAAATATTGGGGACTGGTTCCCCAGATACAGAACTTCATCATTTTTTTCAATAAAATTCAATTAACCATCATCAGGTACAAAGGCTGTGGTTTTCTTGCTATTCTCTCATCTGCCTCACAGCCTCCATCCTGTAACAAGAGGACAAGCTGTGCCAGTGGAGACCACAGCATCTAGCTTATGCTGGATGATCAGCTTGGCTCTGGCACACTTCTCAGTGGCAGAGTTGGGCTATTTGGCTCCAATCTCTACTTTTTCCAGCCCAATTCCCTTTGCATGAGAAGCACCTCCAAAAGGGCTGGTCTTCAGGACTATGCCCAAATGGGCTTTGTTGTACTGTTTACCACGCCACTTCTGATCCTGTCGGTGACTATGGAGCTTTCTGGCGGTAGACAGTCCACAACACTTGCCCATATTGCTGGCTCCACAGGTCTGAGCAAAAGAGCAAAAACAAAAATTTAAAATTTAAAAGAAATGACTCTAGGCCTGGTGTGGTGGCTCATGCCTGTAATCAGCATTTTGGGAGGCTGAGGCGGGAGGATCACCTGAGGTCAGGAGTTCGAGACCAGCCTGGCCAACATGGTGAAAGCCCATCTCTACTAAAAACACAAAAATTACCTGGGCACAGTGGCTCATGCCTGTAATCCCAGCTACTCAGGAGGCTGAGGCAGGAGAATTGCTTGAACGTGTGAGGTGGATGTTGCAGTGAGCCAAGATTGCACCACTGCACTCCAGCCTGGGCGACAGACTGAGACTTCATCTCAAAAAAATTAATTAATTAAAAATAAATAAATAAAAATAAATGACTCTAGTTTAAATGTCATTTGGCAAATTTATTTATTTACTTATTTATTATACATACAATACACATATATGTATTTTACATAAGATATAAAATATGTGTACACATAAACATATATGCATATATAATTTCTGCATATGCTTATCTGTGTTTGCGTGTCTTCTCATTTGGCTGAACATCATTTAAAACTTCCACCTGCACCTAAACTGGAGCCCACTGATGACAGAGGATGGCAGGGCAGAAAGAAAGGAGCTTCTGTGTGGAGGCTATGGAGAGGCCCTGGGACTTGGGCAATATAGAAAATGGCTTTTGGGCCAGGCGCAGTGGCTCAAGCCTGTAATCCCAGCACTTTGGGAGGCCGAGATGAGAGGATCACAAGGTCAGGAGATTGAGACCATTTTGGCTAACATGCGAAACCCCGTCTCTACTAAAAAAAAATACAAAAAACTAGCCGGGCGAGGTGGCGGGCACCTGTAGTCCCAGCTATCCGGAAGGCTGAGGCAGGAGAATGGCGTAAAAAATCCGGGAGGCGGAGCTTGCAGTGAGCCGAGATCATGCCACTGCACTCCAGCCTGGGCCACAGAGCGAGACTCTGTCTCAAAAAAAAAAAAAAAAAAAAAGAAAATGGCTTTTGTCCAAGTGATCTCATTGTTCAATTCCCACCTAAGAGTGAGAACATACAGTGTTTGGTTTTCTGTTCTTGCCATAGTTTGCTGAGAATGATGGTTTCCAGCTGCATCCATGTCCCTACAAAGGACATGAACTCATCCTTTTTTATGGCTGCATAGTATTCCATAGTGTATATGTGCCACATTTTCTTAATCCACTCTATCATTGATGGACATTTGGGTTGGTTCCAAGTCTTTGCTATTGTGAATAGTGCCACAATAAACATACGTGTGCATGGGTGGGGAACATCACACACCGGGACCTGTCGTGGATGGGGGTAGGGGGGAAGGGATAACATTTCTAGAAATACCTAATGTAAATGACGAGGTAATGGGTGCAGCACATCAACATGGCACATGTATACATATGTAACAAACCTGCACATTGTGCACATGTAGCCTAGAACTTAAAGTAAATATATAAAAAAGGAATTAAAGAAAAAAAAATGGCTTTTTAGACCCAGCACTGACGAGGTTCCCTAGGTCGATGGTGGTGGAATTAGGGGTCTCTGTCCTCAGATATTTGGATCTGTATATATCAGTATGAAAGTCCTTAAATTGCAGGCATTTTTTAAAAAAATATTTTTTATTTCCAAGCTGAATACCATTAATTGGAATGTTACAGGCTTTTTAAGCTCCGTGTTCTGCCTGCGTGTCTAATATGCCGGTAGAAACCTTTCAAAACAGCGGGGGTTGAAGACCAATTTTGTAATACAAAACTCACTTACTTAGATATCACGTTTTGCTGGACGTGATTGGACCCATAAGAAAGTATTTTTAATGCTCACGATAATAAGCTTATTATGAGTCAGCATTAAACGTGTGCACATGCATACATAAATTGTCTACATCAGCAAAAAAAGCTTATCGTCGTACTTCTCTGACCAAAATCAGCTGAACCCCCGAACCCACAGAGAGCATCCATTTTGGATTCCCCAAAGACCCTTCATTCCTGCATCCTCTTCTGCTCTCCTTTTCTCAGCCTCTTCTGGTGGAAGCTGAGTCCTGCTTCAGATCTACGCAAGTGCTAGCGCGGAAAAAAAGACCTGCCTCGCTCAGGGCTAAGAGCTGCGCCCTGAAGCACGGAAAACTAATTGTGTCACAGGTTTCAAATCAGCCTGTTTTTTGGAGACGTAGAGTGAGCCTTTTTTCTTCAGTGAAGTGACTTGGCAGCCAAGAGTCTTAACGTCTGTCTCTGTGGCGCAATCGGTTAGCGCGTTCGGCTGTTAACCGAAAGGTTGGTGGTTCGATCCCACCCAGGGACGGACGTGCCCTTTTGTGAACCTCATGTTTTTAAGAAACTTTGAAAAACCGCTTTCGATGCTAACCACCGGGTGCGCTGGGGCCTTGGCTCTCAAAACCAGCTTCGGTGCTAACCGCTGGGAGCCCTGCTAGCTGACCTCAGCATCGTGTAGTTCACACTGTCCTCTTCCGCCTTAGTGCTGTACGAATAATTTTGAGGTATTTGGTTTTTCCGACTAGGGTTGTAATTTTAACTTTTAGCTGCTTAACCAGTGCAGTTACGTTATGAAATTGCCATCTTTAAGAAAATTTACTGACCAAAGGAAGTAAGTACTAATAATCCCAAAACGAATTGTTTGTCTTTCCACCAAACCTGTGCCTGCCTTGCTTTTCTATTTTCTAACTCAGAAAACGGGCACTATGTGTGGAACCTGGTCCTTAGTTACGCCGTGTACTGCTGGCTGCCAATTCTTGGAGAGTCCGCCTTCTAAATACCTTGTTGATTAAGCACCTTCCTCTCCAGCCTCACCGCCAGTTACTTCCTTATTGCTGCCTTTGGGTTACTGCATCCTGCCTTGCCGCCCTAGCTGGCTTCCTGTCTTCAACTCTGCCGTCCCATCCATCCCTCAGGTAGTTGTCAGAGAATCCTTCTAAAATACTATAGGGTACAAACCTGGTCTGCTTAAATTCCGTAAATGTACTGCAGGGTCTGATACGATCGCCTTAGTTTGGAAGGCAATGTCCTTCATCATCTGGCCCTGAAACTCTTTCCTCTCCCACACCGACACAGAGCCAAACTGCTTTCTTGTTTTTAAATCTTTGCCTATGAACCTTGGGCTTTTCTTCTCTTCTTTGCCTGGCAAACTCCTACTCATCCTTCCTGACCACATCCCCCAAATCAAGCCTCTTTTCTGCAGCCCTTTCTTCATTCTCTTCCTATTTAACTGTTTTTCTCACTAGAAATAAAGCTTCTCCAGGGAATGACCCTGTATTTTTCATCTGATATCTTCAGCACCTGAACTCAAGCTTGCACATTGTAGGTAGTAAATAAATGTGAGTTGAATGTCCAAGGTTTCCAAATGCACTTGTGTCATGTCTGCATCTTATGTAATATTTATGTATGTAATCTAGCTTGAATCGTCTTGGTATATAGCTCATAATTCATACAATCAGGCTGACCCTCTACCTCTGCCCAGGCCTCTACCTCCTGTGTAGCTGTACCTTCTCCTATCTGCCCCAATGCTCTGAAACTATCTCTAATGCCTGTTCACCCTCTCCCATACTTCCCATAAGAATCCACCTTAACCCAATTGTCTCAGCAAGATTTGGAAAGCAAGCTGGCTAATTCTTATAAGTTGTGGTGATATGGTTGCTAAGAGGAGGGGGTGTTTCTCACCAATTCAAACCAATCTCTGTTACAGTCCTGGACAAAGGGAAGAAGAAATAATTTTATCATTCATATTTTATTACCATGGTTTTCCTGTCTTCTATCTAAGAGTAGCATGCAAGATCTTGTAAAATGCTTTATTGGAACCAAGAAATGCTGTACTTAAAACTTCCAAAACAGAGACAGCTAAAGCTTTCTTTCATAAGCAACAACTGTCTTCTCCATCCCCACCTCATTGGAACTGACATGATGAAAGATTTGAAAGTTTCATAATTTCACTCAGTGAAGCTCAGTAGTCCTTTTAGTATTGGTTATACAACATTTGTTTAATAAATGCAATGAACAAAGCTATACCAGAATTAGATATTGAAACAGAAAAGGTGGTTTTACAGTCCCTGCCCTTCTTACTACCCTGGTCAAAAAAGTATTTTCACCTCCTGCGCTTTCCTTCCCGTGTGCTTGTGGTCAGTTCTTTCTTCTCAGGCTTTCTCATTCTGACGCTGAGATAGTTCTGTTCACTTAGCTTAACTTGGGACAGTGACACAAGGTTGGTTCTGTATTTTCTTTTCCACCCCACCCCCGCCCTAATCCTCAGTCCCCTTCCTAGGACCATTTTCTACACCTAGCATTAAGGGGGCTCATCATTATATACCTGGAGGTGGTCCAGTTCTGATAGACTCCCCTGGAAGACTCAATTCTACCCCACCCTCATGATTTCTGGTAAATTCCGCTACGGCTAACGTTCTAGGAAGACAGCCTTATCTCTGGGCTCAGATGGGGACACCTCCCTTAGTCTATCCTGGACTACCCTGCTATTTCTCAGCCATTCTTTCATTGGTCCCACTGAATTTCCTAGATCCTCAGCAGTTCCCACACTCCGTATGGCCCTGCCTCAACTATTAACTCTACTTATCCATTTATTTAGGAACAATTATTTTCTTTTTTTCCTTCTAAACTGGGTAATTTATAATAGGAGCAATTTTTATATGTTTAAAGGATTACCATCCCTGGCCTGTATTGTTGCTTTGCTGTGAGGGAATGGTTGGGACAGAAAAAGTGTTTGTGTAGCTCTGAAACTTCAATTCCAAGGAATGTAGCTACTCACTGGGACTTCCCTGCAGGCACTTGATGATCATAGGCCTTTCCCTTCCACTGGAGACCAAGGAAAAATCAAGAGTTGGGTAAGGGATCTGGGCTCTGAGTTCTATGTTTCCTGCTGCTTGTGGAGAGGCCTAAAGAGGATGATGGGGTTGCAAATCCAGAGAAAGGTTCAGAGATGCTGCTGCCACTGCTCTTATTACCCCCATGGGATGGGAGTCATTTGTCTTGAGGGTCCTTGCTCCATTTAAATTTATGGTCCTTCCAGTCCCTTGTTGAGCTTGGAATGCTTTTCTTCACAGAGAAATATAGTCCTGTGTCCACTGCAAAAAGGAGTACCATCACCAGGCAGAAAGAGACTTGGTACCCAGGTGGAAAGAATGATGAGATGGATGACACTGCCAAATCTGCTAGGAGAAGTGGAGAGATGGGGAAAAAAAAAAAAAAAAAAAAAGAGTCACTAAGGCAGATATTTGGAACAAACAGTGAGGTCACCAGTAGAGTCTTTGACAACTGCCAAAAGACAAGTGGTAGGAATGGTGGGGAAGTCTAGGGGGAAAGTATTGCTTCCTCCCATTGGTTCCTGATCTTAGTGCTATCTGAGCAGAGGACAGCTCACCAAACACTTAGCAAAGGCTCCTGCTTGTTTGACAGAGATGTGACAGGGAGCATTAGCAAGTTAGGTTGTAAGCTAGGTTTTGTGTGACAGTTAAGAAATTGTCAGACAATGCTATTGTCTAGAAACTGGGACAAATTCGTTGATTTTGTATTTCAATTTTTTAAACTCTTGATTTTGATATATTTCCAAACTTAAAAAAAATTACCAGAATAGTATAAAGAAATCTCATATGTCCTTTACCCAGATCCACTCATTGTTTTCATGTTACCCCATTTGCTTTATTCGCTCTCTTTCCCTAACCACTTGGGAGTATTTACTTTCAGTTTAAAGTGTCATGAAATTATTTTGGTACAAATTATGGCATTGTAGTGTCAAAATCTCAAAAGGTGGCTGGGCGCGGTGGCTCAAGCCTGTAATCCCAGCACTTTGGGAGGCTGAGACGGGTGGATCACGAGGTCAGGAGATCGATACCATCCTGGCTAACACGGTGAACTCCCCTCTCTACTAAAAAATATAAAAAAACTAGCCGGGCGAGGTGGCGGGCGCCTGTAGTCCCAGCTACTCAGAAGGCTGAGGCAGGAGAATGGCGTAAAACCCGGGAGGTGGAACTTGCAGTGAGCCGAGATTCAGCCACTGCACTCCAGCCTGGGCGACAGAGTGAGACTCTGTCTCAAAAAAAAAAAAAAAAAAAAAATCTCAAAAGGTGTTTTGCTGCCTTTCTACACGCAAATTGTTTACAATTTATGTCTTGGGCTAGTTACAGATAGTTCTGTGAAACTGGAAAGTCCAGACATACCACTCTAGAGCTACGATTCTGGAGGCTGGTGCTGAAACTAGAGATGTTTTGTGGATGACTTAATTGGGATCATAAGATGTTAGTGCTTGTTCAGATCTTTTACTTAATGGTTAAATATACAGGCTTTGAAGTCTTTGATGTGACCTTAGGGACAATTTATTTATTTTTGCACCTCAGTTACTTCATCTGTAAAATGGAATAAATATTACCTATCTCATGTTGTGAAGGTCCACTATGATAGTCAAACCAGGTGCATGTAAAGAATTATTTAGTACAGAGTCTAGCACACTGAAAGGTGCCCAATAAATGTCAGCTTATTTTTGTTACAGCAGAAGAAACTGGGGTTCAGAGAGACTAAGTGGTTCACCTCTGGTCAGATGGTTAATTAGCTGCAGAGCCGGAACCCAGGTTCTAGGCTCTTTCTGTGAGGGGATGAGGGGCTCCTGCCAGTTTGGATCATGGCTAAAAGGCTTGGATAAGAAGGAGGCCAGTATGATAGGAACATATGACATCGTGGGTGTGATTAGGGTAAGGAAAGACAGAGGTATGTATTGGGGAGGAGATGTGGCTTCTGCTCCTGCCATCACGCTGCAGAGTGAATGACACCTCTTAGCTACCCCAAAAGAATGGACCGAAAGAGAGCTGCAAACCTACCCTGCAATCAGGGACTTTCGGGGACCTCCTGCTGATCACCGGGGTGGACCCGCATATGAAGAAGTGCGTGTAAGAATTGGGAATCTCCTCCCAACTCAACTGCCCTGGGCATTCCAGGGTGTCACATGTCTCACCTTCAGTGATGGTGATGTTCACAGTCTCTGAAGATACATTTTTACTCCCAATAAGTCCCCTGCAGAAGTAGGAGCCGTTGTCTTTGAGTGTGGCTTTTGGAATGTAGAAGTCAGAATTCTGATGAAAATACTTCCTGCCTTTGCCATTCTGTAAATACGTGACCTTATGCAGAAGAGTGTTCTTCCAGCTGTGACATCTCAGGTGAATAGAGTCTCCCTCCTTGAACACCCACCGTGGGGCCTGGAGCAATAGCCAGCCTGAAAGATACAGAGAGACCCCAGGCCCAGGAGGCCTCAGCTCTCAGTGCAGAGCTTTGTGAAGGGGCCACGTACCATCCAGATCCTGGGACATAAGGGAAAGCCAGATCGGGAGTCAACCTTGCATAGCTCCCTTTGGGGAAGAGCTGATGGGGCCCTGCAAGAGAACTGAAGTCATACCAAGACCTTTGTCTAATGGGGAAGAGGGACACACACACACATATGATCAACACACAGGGTTAGAACAGAGGGACTAAGCAATGAGGTAAGTGAGAAGCAACAAAGGGCATATCTGCAGGATCCTTAAGTGCTAGACTTAGATTTGCTGTGGCAGGTGACAAGGAGTCACAGTAAGTTCTAGATCAGAGTAAAAATTGCATTTGAAAATGATGATTTTGTTGCCCTATTAGAGAAAAGGTAGATTTCAGAAGGAATAGGCAATCGAAGGAATATTGAAAGACTCTTGTGGCAGTCAGGAATAAGGTGACGATGGCCACGGAGTGGCTGCAGAAATTGTGAAGGAGAACTCAATGTAAACATCAGGAAGGGGAGGGGCATGACTGGTAGTGCTCAGCGTGGCAATTGGTGGTTTCTGAGGTGTCATGGGGCCTCGATGAGACCAACTTTATTACTGAGTATGGCCTTCAAGAGAGGAAATTCTTATATCGCCAGAGCTTATTCTCACAATCATGTCACCAAGTAATCAGACTTCACAGAGAGAGAACATGAAGTCATGGTCAGGAAAGGGCCTGAATAATTAAAAAATAATGATATTGTAGATAAATATTATAATGGCATAAGAAAATATTCATGAGATAACGTTAAGTTAAAAAAGCATAATACTTAAAATATTTTTAAAAGTATTATGCACAGAAAAAAAGAAGGGTATGCACTTACATGTTAATAGGGGCTTTCTCTGAAGGAGTGGGACAGAAGGACATTTTAAATTTTTCCTGTTTTATGTATTTTTGAAATTGACCCCAAATGGCTTTTGTAATAAGAACAAAATAAAATTTACTATAATTTTATTTTTTAAAACTACATTCTCAGGTTGAATTACTATAACTTTAAAAATCTACTACCTGATGCTAAACAAAATTGGTAGGACGTGTGTTGGTCATGATTCTTGATTTGCCAAACAGAAAGTAATCTTTATTACCTATTAAGATATATCGTTTATCAAAAGAAGCCATGTGCCTATCTATCCACTTACTTTTTCAGCAGAGAGATGAAACATTATCAGCATAAAGTCATGGTTAGTATATAGTCTGGTGGCCTTTGGAGGAACATTCTTGTTCCAATCTGTCCTGTCATGGACTCAGTGAATGTCCATATGTATATTCCTTCAAGTGATATTTCATCAAGCACTCACTAGGTATGACACACTGCAGACTGGAGATACCCAGATGACTGGACATATAGTTCTCAGGCTCAAAGAATCTAAGTCTAGACATAGAAACATAAATATTCAGAAATAATCACAATACCATATAATGAGTGCTACAATAGGCTAAGAATAAAGGACTGCAGGGCCGACTAGATTGGAATAAAGAAATTCTGCCTGAAAGAAGTAAAAAATGCAGGCCAGGCGCGGTGGCTCATGTCTGTAATCCTAGTACTTTGGGAGGCCAAGGCGGGCGGATCTCAAGGTCAGGAGATCCAGACCATCCTGGCTGACACGGTGAAACCCCATCTCTACTAAAAATACAAAAAATTAGCCAGGTGTGGTGGCACGTGCCTGTAGTCCTGGTACTTGGGAGGCTGAGGCACGAGAATCGCTTGAACCTGGGAGGTGGAGGTTGCAGTGAGCCGAGATTGCACCACTGCACTCCAGCCTGGGTGACAGACAGAGACCATCTCAAAAAAAAAAAAAAAAAAAAAAAAAAAGAAGTAAAAAATGCTCCTCAGAGGAGGCCATAAGTGAAATGGGTCCTAAAGGATGCTCAGAAGTTTACCTGGTGAAACTAATTCTCATGATCACAGTTTAATATAGACTTGATTGGCTAGAGTTCTAAAGCCAGTTTCTAGAGCCAAGTTCAAGGCAAACTAGTAACTCCTAGACTTGATTTTTCTATTGCTTTCTCTTGGTAATTCCCCATTTTATTTGGTTGTAGGTGGACATCTCTTACCTAGCTAGAAATGGACATTCCTTCTTGTAGCTCTGGAGAGTGAAACCATGTCAGTTGAGTGGTACTGTCAGAGGCCAGAGAGCCACAAAAATCAGTTTCAGAGGCCCAATTCCATGGAGCTTTCTTGCAGATCCACCTCTTTATGCCCTTCTTCCCCCAAGGCTTGTTCCACCCATAAACATTGTATGAATGGAACAGCCATGGAAGTAGAGTTTGGTTTGCAGGGTGACACTGCAGGGACCAGGCTATGTGGTAAGATTGTAGGGACACCAGGAAAGACCCCTGCCTTCGAAGTGTTTCTCCTACCTGTGTCTGATGTCTATATTCTGTTAATAGTATACAAGCACTTTCAGCTCATGATTAATGTGCAGACTGAACATGTATCTGCCTCTATCGGAAGAGATATCACATTACCAAATCTATACTTAAGTATAGGTTTGAGTATAGCATTGATGAGGAGAGAGAAAGATACGATGCTAGGCCACTAGGATTGCTTTGGGAGGTTGCTTAGGGCATTACATGTCTGAGAGTGAGAAGGAGATTGAGGTCCTAACACCAAATTCATAAATTTATTCAATAAATATTATTGGCCAGGAGCGGTGGCTCACGCCTGTAATCCCAGCACTTTGGGAGGCCAAGGCAGGTGAATCACTTGAGGTCAGGAGTTTGAGACCAGACTGATCAGCATAATGAAACTCTGTCTCTATTAAAAATACAAAAATTAGCTGGATGAGGTGGTGGGCGCCTGTAATCTCAGCTACTCGGGAGGCTGAGGCAGGAGAATCACTAGAACCCGGGAGGCAGAAGTTGCAGTGAGCCGAGATTGTGCCATTGCACTCCAGCCTGGGTGACAGAATGAGACTCTGTCTCAAAAAATAAAATAAAAAAAAAAAGAAAATAAATAAATAAATATTATTGAGCATCTATGCCAAGGCGTAACCTTCACATGACACATTCACATTGTATGCATTCCATATGGTGCTTCCTGAAATTGTGCAGTGCAGCAGTCCTATATCTATTGTCTCACAGGCTTTGACATTTTGCCCAAGACCTACTTAGAGCTAGGACTACAACCCTGATACCATTCAGTGGGACCACAAGTCATCTCATCTTAGCTTTTATCTCTAAGAATATCATCTGTGGCTCTTCCCAAGTATTTCAGCACCCTTTGTTTCACCCTTTATTGGTGATTTTCCTCTTTCCCTTCATCAACTCACCAATATGGACTTCCAGCTGCACCGGGTCACTGAGTGTGGAGAGGCTTGTCTGGCACCTGTACTCTCCACTGTTGTTGACTCTGGCAGCAGCAATGAAGTAGCTCGAGGTCTGGCTTGAGATGAGGCTCTCATTGTGAAACCACCGTGTGGAATTGTCCTCAGGGGAGTAGGCTCCCTGGCACTTCAGAGTCACACTGTCCTTCTCGAGCACCCTGTACCATTGAGGCTCCAGGAACACCACAGCCTTTGGGAGATCTTCTGAGGAGCCAAGAGAATATGGGGTGAGGACAGGGAGAGGAGCAGGCTCTACACTGCCATTCCCAGGGAGCCTCAAAGCTAGAATGAGCTCATTGCAAACCCATGCTTGATGACTCAGTCTTAGAGCATCTTGGCCCCATTTTTGGCCTGTTCAGTATCTTGAGAAAAACTGGCCAGAGAAGCATAGGGCCAAGTTCTGCTGTATTGGAGGAACTATCCCTGCTAACCCCACGTCAGCATTTTCCCATTCAGCAAGCATTTCCCAATATCTTATTGCCACAATATCATATGTCCCCATACGTGCCCCACTGGGTCAATCCAAGACCATGAAGCTGACTTACCAGCCCGCATGCCAGCTGAAACTGCAAGAAAAAAGAGTAAATCAAATATTGAGTAGAGGCAGAGATCAGAGTGATTAGAAGGTAGAGTGAGTTTAAAACTCCCCTGCCCTCCCCTGCCCCAGGAGCCCAATGTTCCCAAGAATCAGGATGTTTCTAGTGGAAACCTTCTTGCTACCTGCTCTCTGGTCTCCAGTGTTCATGCCTCTTGCGCCACTGTCAACCCAAATCCCTATTTTCAACACTACTCCCTTACCCCTTGCTCCCTGTGCAAACTCACAAATTAAGCGTACAGGTTGAATTTCCCTGAACCAAGCCACAGAAACAGCCTCAACCCATATCCCCGCAAGAAAGAGTAAAAATTAAGTCATAGAGGAGAACACTGGAATGTCAAACTGAAAGAGACAGACCTTAGGGACCATCTAGTCCAAGCTCTTCGGTTCCACATAGTGATTCTGAGACCCAGAGGGATGAAGTGACTGGCCTCACTCATGAGTATGCCCGAATTGGAACCAGCATCCTCATTTCTAGCCCTATCTTGGCTTGTCCTAGGAGCTCAATCCATGGCTATGGATGTAGTGAGGGGTCCCATCCCTTGGTGGGAGTCTCATCCCTAGCCCGAAAAGGGGTCTCTGCTGAACCCAAGGCATCTCGAACTTCTCCCTCAACCAGGGAGACCCTGACTTACCTAGAAGTAGCAGAGCAGTTGGGAGGAGCAGCTGCCACATGATGCCACGCTGGAGTGGACAAGTCACCACAGATATCCGGAGCCCTAAAGGGACCAAACTGACTAGACAGGAGGAAGTAAACAGCCTTTCCCCAGCCTCTCCACCCATCTCTGTCACCCACCAGGTTCCTTTTCTTAAAACTTCATCTGACTTCTCAATCTGAAGGCTGGCAAGGGAGTCCCACCATAGAACAGGAACAGGAAGGAAAGAGGCTGGAGGCGAAGTGGGAGGGTCTGCCCCCTTTACTCCTCAGAGGTCTGCAGCTGAGCATCTGAGGGCACACGCAGAATCTACCGGAGAGTGCCCTCAGCCTTCCCGGGATGCTTGCCCCCATCTCCTGGGTTTGGATCCACCCAGCACCAAGAATGGGACAGCAAGACCCTGGGGATGAGATTCAAGGTGGGAGGAGCATTCTCTGAGGGCTTCCTTCATTTCACCTCAGAACTTCTCACTCTCCTGCCTGACCCAGACTCATTTATCTCTAGCCGAGGCCCTGCCTGCACACAGAAAGTAGTCCTTTCAAATCTTCTAGTCTCTGCCTCAATATTATCTCCACCCAGAGTTTCTTTCAAAATTCAAAATTCAAAATCTATATGCTCCTGGGATATGTAATCCACAGGAGCTACTGACTTTTTAGTGTGATTTAGTCATTAGATTTCCAGGTTAGAAGAAACCCAGGTAGGGGAGAGAAACGGGCCCTGGAAAAACGAGTCACCAGTGAAAGGCTGAAAAGATCACAGAAAAGGTGGGGGTGGGGAGGGGCAAGGACAGGAACTCTTTACCTTCCTCGTGCTTCCCGTGTGCTTCCCGTGTTACCCGGTTCTGCAGATTTAGCTCAGGTCCCTTGGGGCCACTGGATCTGGGCTGGTCTGTCAGCCTAGTAGCCGGGGCTCCAGGGCTCCTTACCAGAAAAGGTGGAGGAGGGTGGCCAGGAAGTGGGAGGGTTGTTAACCTCTTCTCTCCAGATTCTCCGCCGTACCCCCATGTTGTTGACTCTCACAATGGTCTAGGTCCCAGGCAGAAAACCAGATGACTCTGCTTGATAGTGCCACTCCCCCAGTGGACTCCTGGACATCTGGGACAGGTCTCACCTGGCTTAGAAAAGCCCAGGAGGCGAGCAGCAGGCCCGTGTGGGCACCTGATGCTTGTTAGGGGTGGAGTAGAGGCAGGGGCTGACACAGGTGGTCGCACACTTTTGCTTTAAATGAATGCTCTTTCTACTCCAGAGTGACATTAAAACCACCACTCAGGTTTTGTTTTTATTTGTGTGTTTCATTTGGCTCCTGGGTGGAATTAATTGATCCTCCCATTGCCATCCACGTACCCACCCCTCCCTGCACAGAGTCTTGTAGCAGCCCCTCCTCCACAGGCCCTTTGATTGGACAATGGAAATGAACCCAGGCAGCCATTCCAGTTCTCCCTCTCAAGTGACTCATCTACGCCTTGCAAAATCCAGACAAGTATCTGGAAACCTAAGTTCCTTGGTGTAGCACTTCAGATGCTTATCTGGGAAACCTAAAGCAGAAACAATGCCTTCAGGGCTAAGGATGGTCTCTGAGGCAAAAGGTAGTATTCCTTAATTCTTTCTTCTTTTCAGATATCCAAGTGGCTTTCTGCCACGTGACTTCTGATGCAAGGCCTTCACTTTGTTTTCCTTCTTTGAGGTCTTATTTTCTTATCTGACTCCTTTTTTGTCTGTGGCTCTCCAATGGAGGGAGGAATTCTTAGCTGCCAAAAGGGTGGGCTAGATAGGAGGAAGAGGAGAGAGCACAGGAGAAGAGAAAGGGACCGCAACAGAATGGGAAGCTTTCGGGGGGCTTTCATTGAGTGGTTGTTGAACAATTCTCAAATTGAGTGTTGTTGGAGTTGTAAGGGTTAATTTTACAGTAATGGATAAAATGCAAAATTTTGGCCTATGGTGGCTTATTGTAATCCCAGCACTTTGGAAGGCCAAGGTGAGGTGAAAGGATTGCTTGAGGCCAGGAATTTGAGACCAGCCTAGGCAACATAGCAAGACCCCATCTCTACTAATATAGTAATAATAATAATAGCCAGATGAGGTGGTGCATGCCTGTAGTCCCAGCTACACAGGAGGCTGAGGCAGAAGGATTGCTTGAGCCCCAGAGTTAGAGGCTACAATGAGTTATGTTCACGGTACTGCACTCCAGTCTGGGCAACAGAGTGAGACCCTGACTCTTGGGAAAAAAAAAAAAAAGCAAAATTTTTACAAAAGAGCAGATGGTCTTAGGATATCATATACTGAAGTGTTTGTCTTCATGTTTGCTTTTCTTTCTTCTCCTTCCCTTTTTCTTCCCTACCCTCTTCTTCTCTCCTTTTCTTATTGGAAGGCCAGGCACAGCAGAAGTTTCTGACTATGGAGGTCAGTTGATTGTCATCCCCTAGGACTTACAGTTTCTTAGGGGGAGAACATCAGATAAGTATTTGGAGTGCTGGAGGGACTGTGACAGTATTTATGAAATGCTGTGTATGCACAAAGAAGACAGTGGCTAATTCTATCCGAGGGAGGAGTGTACATGGAAGAGAGAACACTTTAATTAGATCGCAAAAGATTCAGCAGGAAGATTTTTGAGGGAAATAGGCATTCCAGGCAAAAGGAGCAGCATGAGCAAAGACTTGGAGTGAAATAGGCTGTCGTGTTTGCAGAGCTGGTTGTAGTTCCACAAGTGTAGTTGGGTGTAGTTCCACAAGTGTAGTGAGTACTACAAAGGAGAAGCACAGGTTCCAAAAGGATTAAGATGTCTGGGTCTCACATGAGTCTGGGTGAAATCCCAACTCCACCACTTATTTAACCTTCCAGCCCTCAGTTTCCTTATCTGTAAAGTGAGGCTAACAATAATGGCACTCATGGCTTAAATGAGATAATGCAGATAAAATTGTTGGTTCCATATTTGGTACCACACCTGCTGATCACTATTGTAAGTACAAGATGGCAGGTTGAGACCTTCCTCAATTTTCTAAATTAGGTTGTGACCCCCACCCCCACCCCCACCCCAACTCCTTTAAGAGCTTGTGCTTCTCCTTTGTAAACTCATTGCATTTGTGGACTGAAAGCTCTTAGAGAGCAGGGAACCTATTCACCTTGTTTACCCCTGTACCCTCGACGTTTAGCACAAGGGCAGGCACATACTAGGCACTCAATTAGTATTTATCAGGAAGAGTTTTGTATGTCAGGATGAACAGTACATATTGTATTCTAAAAGCTAATGGGAACTAATACAAAGGCTTTAAACTGGGGAGTCACAGGATCTGTTTTATATTTTATGAAAGCTACTCTGATAGTAGTCCAAGGAATGAGTTAGAGGGGAGAGAGATGAAAGGTGGAGGGAAAGTTGGAAGATTACTTCAACAATCTAGCTGAGACAAAAGCCATTCTGTTTAAAAAGTGGATATGCAATGGAAGCGTCTAGGAGAGAAGTTGGGAAGGAAGGATAGACAAGACTTGGTGAGTGATTGGCTGAGGGGTGATGAAGAGGGAGAGGTCTGGGTGATGCTTGGATTTCTAATTTGAGTGATAAAGAGGATGGCAGTACCTTTCATGGACAAAAGAAAAATGGAAAGATGAACAGGCTTTGGGAGGGAGAGACAATAATCTTAGCTTTTGATGTTATTGAGTTTGAGGTAGCTGTGAAAGTTTCAGGTGAAGATTTCAAGTAGGCAGTGAGACATATGGCCTAAGAAGACAGGCCTTTACAAAAGACACAATTTAGCAGACACCAACACGGTTGAGGTTTCAAACCTCTGACAAAAACCTTTGGGCCCTCTCCCAAGAAAGGATGCAAATATACACATTATGCTTCCTTTAATTTAAGAAGCTCTATTTGAACCCATCCAGAGATCCTAGGTTAAGATAAAGTAAGGATAAGAGCTCTCAAGCTCTAAGAGTATTGAGAGAGAATTAAAGGGAAACAGTGAGGGAAAGGAAGGAGGAATTGAGAGGGAGAGGAGAAGAGGAGAGAGTCAGTGACAGAAACTTGGCATGCAAACATTTTTGAACTGTTCACAGGAAAAATAGCTGACAGAGGAGTTTGGATAGGAGGGGCTGAAGAGGAGGGAATAAGGAAGTTTAGTGGGAACAGATCTTCAAGGAGGGAGTAGTCAACAGTAACAGTATTAATGTTGTAGAAAAGAATTCAAACAAGAGTTTGACTGAAATATGGCAATCAAAGAACTATTAATGACCTTTGCTTGAGCAATTTCAGGGGCTGGGGCTGAGAAACAGAAGTTTGACAGCTTTTGGTTGAAGACGGAGTAGGAGTGAAAAAGTGTTTAGTGAAGTACTTCTCTTCAGAATCTCCATTATAAAGGAATAGTGCATATATCACCTGGCTGCTCAGGATCACCTCCTCCTCCCCATCTTACTAGGATGTCATTCTCCCCTGGAGAAGCCCCACTGTGAGTACCTAATAGAAAGCAGTGATTACTTTCTACTACAGAAAGCCAAGGGTCCAGATCTTCCTTTTCCCCACTTCAGGGCACTATTAAGGACTAAATTGTGTCTCTCCCAGTTCATATGTTGAAGTCCACATGTGGAACCCCCTGTACCTCAGGATGTGACTGCATGTGGATATAGAGCCTTTAAAGAGGTTATTAAGTTAAAATAAAATCATTAGGTAGGCTCTAGTCCAATATGACTGGTGTCCTAAAAGTTGGGACACGGACACATACAGGGAGAAGATGGACACCTACAAGCCAAGGAGAGAGGCCTCAGCAGAAACCAACCCTATGGACTCAAAGGGGGAACAACAGACACATTGGGGTCTACTTGAGGGTGGAGGGTAGGAAGAGGGAGAGGATCAGAAAAAATAACTATTGAGTACTAGGCTTAGTACCTGGGTGATGAAATAATGTGTACAACAAACCCCCATGATAGGAGTTTACCTGTGTAGCAAACCTGCACATATACCCCTAAATCTAAAATAAAAGTTAAAAAAAAAAAAACCCAAAACTAAAAGAAACCAACCCTGTCAACACCTTGATCTTGGACTTCCAGCCTCAAGAACTGTAAGAAAATACATGTTTGTTGTTTAAGCCACCCAGTCTGTGGTACTTTGTTATAAAAGTGCTAGCTAACTGATACAGGCAAATAGAGGACAGGCATATGACTAAGGTTTGGCCCATTAGAGCCTCTTCTGAGATGAATCCTGAATAAATGACACTTGTTTACTCATAAGAGATATTCACTTCTAGGAGAGGGAGATGGTTGGGTCCCAGTCATCATAGCAGTGGGATGGGCTGACCTCCTCTAGTTTCCATCCAATAAATTTCTTTCCTCTACTTCAAAGATGTGGATTCTGATAAAGTTGCTTACAACCTAGAGCCCTAAGTGATACAATAAGAAAGGAGAAGTGGAGGATGGTAACTAGACAGAGCTGATTCATCAAGACAGGGGAATTGCAATAGAGAAAGAGTAATTCATGCAGAGCTGGCTGAGCCAGAGACTGGAGTTTTATTGTTACTCAAATCAGTCTCCCGGAGCATTCAGGGAGCAGAGGTTTTTTGTTTGTTTGTTTGTTTGTTTGTTTTTGAGACGGAGTCTCGCTCTGTCACCTGGGTCTCAGCTCACTGCAAGCTCCGCCTCCTGGGGTTATGCCATTCTCCTGCCTCAGCCTCCCGAGTAGCTGGGACTACAGGCACCTGCCACCTCGCCTGGTTAGTTATTTGTATTTTTTAGTAGAGATGGGGTTTCACCATGTTAGCCAGGATGGTCTCGATCTCCTGACCTCATGATCCGCCCGTCTCGGCCTCCCAAAGTGCTGAGATTACAGGCTTGAGCCACCGTGCCTGGCCCAGGGAGCAGAGTTTTTAAGGACAACTTGGTTAGTGGAGGGGAAGCCAGTGAGCCAGGAGTGTTGACTGGTCAGGGATGAAATCACAGGGAGTTGAAGCTGTCTTCTTGTTCTGAGTCAGTTCCTTGGTGGGGACCACAAGATCAGATGAGCCAGTTTATTGATCTGGGTGGTGCCAGCTGATGCATCAAGTGCAGGGTCTGCAAAATATCTCAAGCGCTAATCTTAGCAGCAGTTCAGAGAGGGTCAGAATCTTGTAGCCTCCAGCTACATGATTCCTAAACCATAATTTCCAATCTTGTGGCTAATGTTAGTCCTACAAAGGCAATCTAGTCTTCAGAAAAAAAGGAGGTCTGCCCTGGGAAAGGGCTGTTATCATCTTTGCTTTAAACCACAAACTATAAACTAAGTTTTTCCCAAAGTTAGTTCAGCCTATGCCCAAGAATGAGCAAAGACAGCTTGGAGGTTAGAAGCAAGATGGAGTCAATTAAGTTAGATCTCTCTCACTGTCTCAGACACAATTCTGCAAAGGCAGTTTCAAGAGTATGGGAGTTTTTGTTTTCTTTTAAGTGAAAGATTGAACCTGACTATAGGTCTTTGGGAAGAAGCCAGCAGGATGGGAGAAGTTGGATGCCCAACAGGGATGGAATACCTAGAGAAGCAAGTGTGGGTCCTGAGGAGATGGGAATGGGACATGCACAGGGAGTTGGCTGTGAACTGAATATGGATTACTTCTCGCTCTGAGCTGAAGGCAGGAGCTGAGGGGGTACATATGCAAATCCATTTTCAGATGTTGAGTGACCATCCATATCTGCTGGTCCTGATTTTCTTGGTTAAGGAGGAGTCAAAGACAATTGTCAAGAAGCAGTGGGTAACAGTTGTGGTTGGGGGTTTGAGAACACCAGAGTTGAGAATGGCCATTGTGGTGCATGGGAGAAGGAGTCGACTGTTTGTATGTACAAGAATTACCAAGAATTCCAAACAATTGTAAGGATTACCAAGCAATGCCAAGGGCCCAGCTGAGGTGGGTCGCTATGGATTTGTAGCTGGATCAGACTTCAGTGCTGGTAACATTTCTCCAATTGTACTCCATGCCAACTGCTGTCTGATTCACCTGCTGAAAACAGTCCTGAGCAGGAGTGGAGGGGGGTCCTACAACCTGCAGTACCTCCAAAGCAGCTCAACCAGATTGAGGAAATGCTAGAATGAAGGTATGTGGGCCTTCAGTGAGCTCATCCAAGACAGGGAGTCAGGAAGACTGTGAGAAAGGTAGGCTGGCCTGGCAGTCTTTGGTATAGTCCTGAAGTTGAATTCCAGTTACCTATTGCTGTAACTGTAGAAGAAACAAACTCAGTTCCTCCCACTATGCTCTCACAACGCACTTCTGACAATAGATATGTGGGGATTTCTCTCCACTGGCAAGCAAGTAAGCAATTCAGCACTGGGCACCAACTGGATGTCTTCTAATCCAGTGGTCCCCAACATCTTTGGTACCAGGGATTGGCTCCATGGAAGACAATTTTTCCATAGACAGGGGTAGGGGGGTGGGGGATGGTTTCAGGATGATTCAAGTGCATTACATTTATTGTGCACTTCATTTCTATTATTATTACAGTGTAATATTTAATGAAGTAATTATATAACTCACCATAATGTAGAATCAGGGGGAGCCCTGAGCTTATTTTCTTGCAACTAGACAGTCCCATCTAGGGTGATGGGAGACAATGCCAGATCATCAGGCATTAGATTCTCATAAGGAGAACCAACCTAGGTCCTTTGCATGCGAAGTTCACAATAGGGTTCATGCTCCTATGATAATTTAATGCCACAGCTGATCTGACAGGAGGAGGAGCTCAGGAGGTGATGTGAGCCATGGGGATCGACTGTAAATACAGGTGAAGCTTTGCTCCTCACCCACCACTCACCTCCTGCTGTGCAGCCCAGTTCCTAAGAGGTCACTGACAACTTCAGGTCTGGGGATTGGGACCTCTGCTCGAATTCAATTGAATTCCAGCACTATCTAAGTGGAAATAGCATCAGGTCACACAAGTGAAGGACTCAGTCTCACAAGACACTTCTGATACTACAGGGTGAAGCCCCAGGTTGTTTTACCCGTGCCTTTGACCAACCAGTTATAAATGGGGGTTCCCACCACACCCATCTTGGGTTCAATTAATTTGCTAGAGCGGCTCTCAGTACTCAGGGAAACATTTACATTTATCAGTTTGTGATAATATTACGAAGGACACAGATAAAGAGTACATAGGGCAAGACATGTGGGAAGGGGCTTGGAGCTTCCGTGCCCTCTGGTGCACTACCTTCCAAGAACCTCCATGTGTTCAACTATCTGGAAGATCTCCAAACACTGTCGTTTTGAGTTTTTATGGGAGCTTTATTACTTAGGAATGATTGATTAAATCACTGGCTATTGGTGATCAATTCAGCCTTCAGCCCCTCTCCACTTCCCAGAGGGAATTTGGAGGGTGGAGCTGAAAGCCTCAATCCTCTGACCTTGCCATGATCTTTCTTGTGCTCAGCCCCTGTCATGAAACTACCTAAGAGCTCCCAGCCATCAGTTACCTCATTAGCACACCAAAAGACATCACTTTGGATATTCTAAGGATTTTAGGAGTTGTATGCCAGGAAAAAGGATGAAGACTGTATAAAAGACCCTTTTCATAACTAACTCCATCTTAGAAAAAGACTCCATTTTATATTTCATGGGGCCAACAAGAATAAGATGTTCTAAGAAACAAAAATGATAAAGAGTGCATCCAACCAAATAAGGCCACAAAAAAGCACACTCTTCCAACTTTCAGTTCTTATCATGGGACTCCATAACTAAAAGAGAAGGCCTTCAGCAGTTTGAAATGGCTATCTTAGCTGACACTGTCTTGCAGTCACTCATGATAATAATTTGGCATCTTTCACTGAAGGCTCTGCCACCTCAGACTCTTCCTTGCAAGACCAAAGGGTAACCAGGCCCAGACAAGGACTCCTTCAGTCTTCTTAGATCCTCATCAACTGGTTTGTTAACCCTTTCTCCCGTCTCTTTTTCCTCTTGATGCTAAATAGTACTTAGTTTGTTGTGGAATGTTTAACCTATAACATTTATGTAAACGTTATAGGTAGAGGGGAGTGCCATATTTGGGAGAGAGGGTCTCTCTCTTTCTCTCCCACTGGATGTGAACAAGAACTCATTTTGTCCTAAGGTCTTGCTGGCAGCTATCATTAAGAATTTATAACATTAGAGGGCGTGCCCAAGATGGCCGAATAGGAACAGCTCCAGCCTCCAGCTCCTAGCATGAGTGACACAGAAGATGGGTGCTTTCTGCATTTTCAACTGAGGTACCGAGTTCATCTCACTGGGGCATGTTGGACAGTTGGTGCTGGTCCATGGGTGCAGCCCGACCAGCCAGAGCTGAAGCAGGGCAAGGCATCACCTCACCTGGGAAGTACAAGGGGGAGGGGAATTCCTTTTCCTAGCCAAAGGAAATTGAGACACACAACACCTGGAAAATCAGGTAACTCCCACCCTAATACTGCACTTTACCAAGGGTCTTAGCAAACGGCATACTAGGAGATTATATCCCACACCTGGCCCAGAGGGTCCACGCCCACAGAGCCTCCCTCATTGCTAGCACAGAAGTATGAGATCTAACTGCAAGGTGGCAGCGAGGCTGGGGGAGGGGCACCTGCCATTGCTGAGGCTTAAGTAGGTAAACAAAGCTGCGGGGAAGTTCGAATTGGGTGGAGCCCACCACAGCTCAAGGAGGCCTGCCTTCCTCTCTAGACTCCTCCTCTGTGGACAGGGCATAGCTAAACAAAAAGCAGCAGAAACCTCAGCAGAGGTAAATGCCCCTGTCTGACAGCTAAAGGATTATAAATCATGTTGCTATAAAGACACATGCACACATATGTTATGGGGAGGGGAGTGGGGAGGGATAGCATTAGGAGATATACCTAATGTAAATGACGAGTTAATGGGTGCAGCACACCAACATGGCACATGTTTACATATGTAACAAACCTGCATGTTGTGCACGTGTACCCTAGAATTTAAAGTATAATAAAAATAATAAAAAAATAATAAAAGACTTTGTAACATCTAGGAAGCTATACAGCTTGTCTTTCTGCTGTATTCTAACCATCAGAAGTTATAAGCCCACCCAGATTCAAGGGTAGAGGATGTAGGTCTCATCTCTTGATGGAGAAAGTGTCAAAGAATTTGCAGCCATGTTTTAATGCTGCCACAACTAGCTACTCTAATACACTTTAAAGATTTCACAATTCCTTGGTGTTGTGGTGATTAGAGTAAAATCCTTAAAAATAGAAAGGCCTGGGGGAAGGGTAGACTTTAAGACCTAGGGAAGGGCAGATTTTTTATCCTATTCTAAGAACAATCACAGGAAGAAGGGAGGTAGTTGGTACTAACTAGAAAGAAGCAAGTCAGACAGACATTATCCATTCATCCCCTCTCAGGTCCAAGAGTTTATTTACAATTATAAACAGCAAGAAGACTGTATTTCATGATGCTATCTTAGCTCAGGGCTACAGAGCAATGCTATTGTATGTAGGAAAGGATTTCTTGAACTTGAATCCATATTAGTAGGTTCTGAGTTTTTTCCAACTCAAAAATTGCTATGACTCAGTTAACTCAACAAATAGAATATGATGTACTAGCTTGATATCTAACCCTCTCCCTCCCTTCTAATATAACCTTGATTTTATTCAGGAATCACCCTCGTATGCAGAGGTGGATCTTGACTGATCTAAGCAACTCAGGGCATAGCGTTTCCTTGGCTTTTATTGGTTAAATGAGGGAAGAGTGAACTTTGTCCTAAATAGGGCCAATCTGGTAGAGGGGAGTGCCATGTTTGGGAGAGATGATCTCTCTCTCCCAATGGACATGAACAAGGGCTCATTTTGTCCTAGGTTCTGCTGGCAAAACCTAAGATTTTGAAGGCAGCCAGTCTGAGGTAAATGCCAAAAAGCTAAGAAGGGCAGAGTGGAGGGATAGAACATGGTCTTGGTGACATCACTGAGCTTCTAATGCAACCAACCCAGATTTCTTACAATTTCAAGTAAATTTCCTTGCTATTTAAGCCAATTTAAGTCATGGCTTGTTACCTTCATCCAAAGGCATCCTAATGAATACCTTGGTATTTACTGAGTACCTACTAAAAGGATAAGAAACTCTCTTTCTGGAAGAAGCTAATAATGAAACCTGACATTTAATGAAGAAGAAAGAAATGCTGACCTGGAGGCCAGGAGCTCTAGACCTAGCTATCTCACTCAGGGTGACCACCAATTAAATTGTCTAGATCTCAGTCTCTACAATCATGAAATGAGAAAGTGGACTGTAGACTGTATGTTTGCTAAGATCTCCTCTGGCTAAACTATTGTATGTCCTAATGTCAACTAGAGGAAATATGATTCCCCCACTTTTTTTTTTTTGGTAAGCATCAGTGGTCCACAAAGAAACTAACAATTGATATCAACAGAGAGGCAAAAAATAACTATAACTTTTTTTTTTTTTTTCAGACAAAGCCTTACTCTGTTGCCAAGGCTGGAGTGCAGTGGCACAATCTTGGCTCACTGCAATCTCTGCCTCCCAGGTACAAGCGATTCTCATGCCTTAGCCTCCCAGCTAGCTGGGATTACAGGCATATGCCCCCATGCCCAGCTAATTTTTGTATTTTTAGTAGAGACGGGTTTTCGCCATGTTGACTAGACTGGTCTCGAACTCCTGACCTCAGGTGATCCACCCATCTGGGAGTCCCAAAGTGCTGGGATTACAGGTGTGAGCCACTGTGCCTGGCCAAAAAGGAATATAATTGCCTTTTAAGAAAATATTCTACTTGCTTTCTTTTTTAGAGATGAAGTCTCACTGTGTCGGCGAGGCTGGATTAAAAAACTCCTGGGCTCAAGCAGTCCTTCTGCCTCCACCTCCTGAGTAGCCAGTACTACTGCCTGGCTTCTACTTGCTTATTTTAATATTAATAACAAAATATAGTAAGCTCTGAGCTTTAAATACAATAGATATCAAAATTATTTAATAAAAAATATTCATGGTCCCTGCATGGTGGCTCATACCTATAATCCCAGTACTTTGGGAGGCTGAGGCAGGAGCATTGCTTGAAGCCAGGAGTTCAACACCAGTCTGGGCAACATGACAAAACCCCACCTCTTAAAAAAATTCAAAATAAGCCAGGCCTGGTGCTGCATGCCTGTGGTTCCAGCTACTTGGGAGGCTGAGGCAGGAGGATCACTTGAGCCTGGGAAGCAGAGGTTGCAGTGAGCTGTGATCGTGCTACTGCACTCCAGCCTAGGCAACAGAGCGAGACTCTGTCTCAAAACAAAACAAAACAAAATATTCACCATTATGTGTCTAGTGAAATGAAGAAAAGAAATAGGAAAGGAAACTGTCCATATAAAAGAAAAGGGAGGAGAACAGGCAGAGTTAGAGACATAAAGACACAAAATGGGATGGAAGGTAGAGGAAAACCAGTGAGGGAAAACTCAGAAAGACACAGTTACCGGGAGAGTAAAAAACAAAACAAAAAACCCACAAAAAACTGAGAGAGACACCCAAGTTTACAAATATGGTGTCTTAAAAACAGATGGAAAATGCATGAAGAGCAAGGCATCTACTGAGAGGTCTGGAAACAGACACACCTTGAGATACATCATACAAAGGCAGTCATGGGACAAGGAGAGAACACTTTCACAAAACCTGGAAGAGATAGACAACAAGGGAAAAAAACTACATGGGATTGAAATCGATTTTGTGGGATAACCTTAAGCTGCACCTGTTTACTTTGGCTGTGGTTATTAAAATAATATGACCTGTTGACATACAAGAACTTTCCAAAATTTTATGCTATAGCCAAGGGTGAGTTTTAAATGCCCTGCCCTTTGTTATCTCACATTAGAACATGCTTAGACGACCCTCAGACTTGCACATTTTTAAAGTTTCAAAAAGAGAGTGATGGCAATGTGTTATGGGAAGGATACTGGTCAAGGAGGAAGGAAATCTCAGTTTTGGTTTCAGTCTGACAGGGGTCAGTCATCAAGCCACTTCTCTTCCCTAAACTTGTTTCCTCATTGCAAAGTGAGGCAATTGTCCATCTTAAATATTCTCTAATTCTGAATGTTGCCTTCCAGTGGTGATTTCTAGATATTGCAGAATGTAGTACCCTTTGCCTTCTAAAAATCCTAATGAAGGCAGCTTTTGGGAGCCAAAAGGATTTTCTAGCAGAACTAGCAAATTATACTTCTAAGAGTTAAAAGTTAGTTATAAAAACTAAACTCGTGCTTCTGCTCATGTGCAAAATCTTCAGAATCTACCAGAACAATAAAAGGTAACACCAAAAAGTTTTGGAGAAAGAAGTGGAAATACTGTTTTGTTTTGTTCTGTTTTCATCCGTGCCATCCCATTGAAGAAGACAGAAAGGTTGGCAACATCATTGGGAGTATGAGCAGAACACAGAACCATCCCTAGAAACTCAGTCTTTGTCACTTTTGCCAATATTTTGTTATTGTGATTTTAAGCACTTTTTTGTTTGAAAACACACACATGATCTATATATGTTCTTGTTGCAAATAAGTGAAACAATTCAGAAGTAAATAAAATAAAAGTAAAAGTGAGATTTAATGACACTCTCCCCCAATTTCACTCCCTTCCTCAGAGGTAACCCCTTAGAAGCTTGTAGTACATCTTTCCAGAACTTTCCCCATATACTCATATAAGCACATATCCACCTATACATATTATATTTTGTTCATTTTTGTTGTTATTGTTAGCATATTACATAATGCATGTTATTCTGCAACTTGCTTTTTTATAATAATTCCACATACGCATAAACACACAACTGCAAACTCCACTCAATATTTTTCGCATTTCACATTAAATGAGAGGAGAAATGCTTAAAAAAATATATTTGAGGGTGTGTGGAAAGGAAAAATGGTGTTACTTTGACTTTCTTTTATTCTTAAAAGATTCGGGTCATTTTGGCTACCAAAACAGGAACTTTCTCCTGTATGGGCAGTTGCCTACTACACGGCCATTTCTTCCTTTCTTCTTTGCTAACAGAACTTGATTTTGTTTAGCAATATTGTGATCATGAGCTGTAGAGAAGGCTAGACCTTTTCCAGCATCAGTGTGTGCACTTTCAATTAGTCTAAACCAGTGGTTCTCAGATTTGAGCTACATCAGAGCCATTTGGAGGGCTTGTTAAAAATACAACTTGGTGGGTTCTACTCTACCCTCAGAGTTTCTGATTCCTGTGGAGCTTGAGAATGTACATTTCTAACAAGTTTTCAGGTAATGCTGATCTTGGTACAAGGACCACACTTTGAGAACTGCTGTTCTACGCCAATGATGGTGTTCTATTGCCTTGCCATGCTTAGGACTAAGCACATGATACAGTTCTGGACAATGAATCCTCAGGAATGATCTGCTAGAGGGATTCTGGGACACAAGAAATAACGAGCTCTTTCTCAGTCTTTGGACATGGTGATGCTTAAAGATGTGATGCTGGGAGCTACTATTGCAGCCATCTTGCTTTCAGAGAAGAGTGGCTGACATGCTGAGGGTAGCAAAGCAAAGAGAAGGAAGAATCTGGGTTACTGACGACATTATTGTAGATTAGACAGCTCTGGAGCTGCCCTAACTTCAAGAAACTTAATATGTGAGATAGTAAAACACTTATTGTCATTTAAGCCATTTGAGCAGAATTTTCTGTACTTGCTGCAGAAAACCACCTAACTGATTCATTCATATACCTCTCTCTCAGTGCCCAGGGAGACTCCAGCTGATGCAGTAGCAGAACAATTTACTTGAAGCAAGATTTTGGATATTTTAGATTGTGTCTAATTTTCATTATCATTCAGTAGCTCTGCAAAGACTAGCAGTGCTTTTGTGTATTTTGGCATATTTCCAAAGGTCATTTTCCCAGAAGCAAAATTACAATGTTATGGCTATATAAATGTCTAAGGTTTTGATAGTTTTTCCAAATCTCTTTCCAAAACAGTTGTTTTAATTTCTACCCTATTCAGAAATATATCCAAGTTCCTTTAATTATGTTCTTTTTTCTTAATTGTAGACAATTTCATAGATGAGAAATGGGGTCTCATCATTTTTATTTGCATTTATTTGATTACTAGCATGGAATCAACATTTACCATGTGTCTGTCAACCAGTTGCATTTCCTCTTTCATATTGCTGTTAGATGGAAAGCACTTAGTACCATGTGTAGCCTACTTGGATATTTATTTTTTGTTTAAATATTTTGGGGTTTCTCTATTGATATCCCCGCCTTTGCCTATTTATCAAAACTCTATGTTCTTCTCACTAATTTCTTATATAATAAAAATACCCCTTTGCAGGGAGATATGAATTTTTACACATTTTTTTTTTTTTTCCAATTTGCAGTTAGTAGTTTGTTTTTGGTTGGTTTTAGTTTTGTATCATTCCGAAATTTATAAGTTTTGTGAGGGTCTTTTCTTTTCTCTCTCTCTTTTTTTTTTTTTTTTTTTTTTGAGACAGAGTCTCACTCTGTTGCCCAGGCTGGAGTGCCGTGGCATGATCTCCGCTCACTGCAACCTTTGCCTCACCTCCTGGGTTCAAGTGAGCGTGTTTGGCTAATTTTTGTATTTTCAGTAGGGACAGGGTTTCACCATGTTGGCCAGCTGGTATCGAACTTCTGACCTCATATGATCCACCTGCCTCGGCCTCCCAAAGTGCTAGGATTACAGGCATGAGCCACCATGCCTGGTCTCTTTTCTTTCCTTATTTTTTTTTTTCTATTTTTTCCTAAGCTTAGAAATCTTTCTTCCTTCAGAGAATTTACTCAAGATTCAATTCTATTATCCTCTGGTGTGTTCATAGCTTGATTCTTGTGGTTCACTCTATGATCCTTATGAAACAGATTTGCTTGTATTCTGAGAGGAGCTGTCTGCTTAACAACTTGCCTGGCTTGAGGGACATACTAATGCCTTTTAGCTCCCTGCTTTTTGACTCTCTTTACAACTCTTCTTAGAACACAACAAAAAGAGATATAAAATAAGTGACATAAAGATGTGAATGCTTAAACTATTTATTTTATATTGCTGACTTTTTTCCATGTATTTTTCCTTTCTGATTAGTACTTAAAATCAATGCAGAAGCACCTTAAAGATAGAAATGGCTAAACATTCCTAAACCTTTCAATCATAGGATGCCAGAACAGGCTCTAGAGTAGATAATGTCTATACTGAGATCAAAGAGTCTCCCCTAGAGCAGAGTTTGTTGTATTCTGAGTATGAGGAGAGTAGGACAGTGCGATGAAGCTGCAGTGGAGTAAATGGGTCTTGGTACCACAGTGCTTTACAGGACACATCAAGGAGTTTGGGCTTTGTCCTGAGGGTGTGGGTGTGGGGAAAAGAAAGAGAGATCAGCCTGTTACTGTGTCTATATAGAAAGAAGTAGACATAAGAGACTCCATTTGGTTCTGTATTTGAGATGCTGTTAATCCGTGACCCTACCCCCAACCTTGTCCTTGCAAGAGACATGTGCTGTGGTGACTCAAGGTTTAATGGATTTTGGGCTGTGTAGGATGTGTCTTTGTTAAACAAGTGCCTGAAGGCAGCTTGCTGGTTAAAAATCCTGCCCATCCCTGGGCAATGGAACATCTCGGTGTGAGACCCTGTTGTATGCTCTGTTTACTGAGATAGGAGAAAACCACTTTATGGCATAAGGTGGGACTTGCTGGTGGGACTTGCTGGAGCAATGCTGCTAAGAGGTTTATGGAGATGTTTGCATATGCATATCAAGGCACAGCATTTTCCTTTGAACTTACTCATGTCACAGAGATCTTTGTCCATATGTCTTACTGCTAATTTTCTCCCTTCGATGATCCTATTGTCCTGCCACTCCCTTATCTTTAAGATGGTAAAGATAATTATCAATAAATACTAGGGAACTCAGAGACCGGTGCCGGAGTGGGTCCTTTGTAAGCTGAGCGCCGGTCCCCTGGGCCCACTTTTTCTTTCTCTATACTTTGTCTCTGTGTCTCATTTCTTTTCTCAAGTCTCTTGTTCCACCTAACCAGAAACGCCCACAGGTGTGGAGGGGCAGGCCACCCCTTCATCTGGTGCCCAACATGAGAGCTTTTCTCTAAGGTGAAGGTATGCCGGAGCGTGGTCATTGAGGACAAGTCGACGAGAGACTCCCGAGTACGTCTACAGTCAGCCTTGCGGTAAGCTTGTGTGCTTTGTGTTGTGCACTCGGAAGAACCTAGGGTAACAATGGGACAAACTAAAAGTAAATATGCCTCTTATCACAGCTTTATTAAAATTCTCTTAAAAAGAGGGGGAGTTAAAGTCTCTACAAAAAATTTAATTACGCTATTTCAAACAATAGAACAGTTTTGTCCGTGGTTTCTGGGATAGGGAACTTTAGATCTAAAAGACTGGGAAAAAATTGGCAAAGAATTAAAACAAGCAAGTAGGGAAGGTAAAATCATCCCATTTACAGTATGGAATGATTGGGTCATTATTAAAGTAGCTTTAGAACCATTTCAAACAGAAGAAGATAGCGTTCCAGTTTCTGATGTCCCTAAAAGCTGTGCAGTAGATTGTGAAAAAGAGGCAGGGATAGAATCCTGAAAAGGAAAAGAAAGTTCACACTCCAAATGTGTAGCAGAGCTGGTAATGGCTCAGTCAATGCAAAATGTTGACGATAATCAATTACAGGAGGTGATATATCCTGAAACGTCAAAATTAGAGGAAAAAGGTCCAGAATTAGCAGAGCCATCAGAGTCTAAACCACGATGGCAACTCCTCTTACAGCAGCTCAAATGCCTGTAACTTTACAACCTCAAATGCAGGTTAAACGAGTACAAACTTCAAAAGAAGATCAAATAGAAAAAGATAGAGTCTCTGTCATGGCAATGACAATCCAAATACAGTGTCCACAATATCAGCTGGTAGAAAATAAGACCCAGCCACCAGTAGCCTATCAATACTGGCCGCCAGCCGAACTGCAGTATTGGCAGCCCCCAGAAAATCTGTCTGGACAGCCAGGAACATTTCCAGCACCACAGGGCAGGGCGCCATATCCTCAGTCGCCCACCATGAGACTTAATCCTACAGCACCGCCTAGTACCCAGGGTAGTGCATTACGTAAAATTATTGATGAGGCAAGAAAACAAGGAGATATTGAGGCGTGGCAATTTCCAGTAATATTAGAAGCAAGACCACCTGGAGAAGGGGCCCAAGAGGGAGAGCCTCCTGTAGCTGAAGCCAGATATAAGTCCTTTTCTATAAAAATGCTAAAAGAAATGAAAGAGGGAGTAAAACAGTATGGACCCAACTCTCCTTACATGAGAACATTATTAGATTCCATTGCTCATGGGCATAGGCTCATTCCTTATAATTGGGAGATTCTGGCAAAATCCTCACTCTCACCCTCTCAATTTTTACAATTTAAGACTTGGTGGATTGATGGGGCACAAGTACAGGTCCGAAGAAATAGGACTGCCAATCCTCCAATTAACATAGATGCAGATCAACTATTAGGAATAGGTCAAAATTGGAGCACTGTTGACCAACAAGTAATAATGCCAAATGAGGCCATTGAGCAAATCAGGGCTATCTGCCTTAGGGCCTGGGAGAAAATCCAAGACCCAGGAACTGCCTGCCCCTCTTTTAATACAATAAGACAAGGCTCTAAAGAGCCCTACCCTGATTTTGTAACAAGACTTCAAGATGCTGCTCAAAAGTCAATTACCGATGAGAATGCCCATGCCCGTAAGGTCATAGTGGAGTTGATGGCATATGAAAATGCCAATCCTGATTGTCAATCAGCCATTAAGCCATTAAAAGGAAGGGTTCCCACAGGATCAGATGTAATCTCAGAGTACATTAAAGCCTGCTACGGAATTGGAGGAGCTATGCATAAAGCTATGCTTATGGCTCAAGCAATCACAGGAGTTGCTTTAGGAGGACAAGTTAGAACATTTGGGGGAAGATGTTATAATTGTGGTCAAATTGGTCATCTAAAAAAGAATTGCCTATTCTCAAATAAACAAAATGTAACTACTCAAACTACTACAACAACAGATAAAGAGCCACCTGGCATATGTCCAAGATGTAAAAAGGGAAAACATTGGGGTAATCAATGTCATTCTAAATTTGATAAAAATGGGCAACCACTGTTGGGAAACAAGAGGAGGGGCCAGCCTCAGGCCCCCGCAACAAACTGGGGCATTCCAAATTCAGCCCTTTGTTCCTCAGGGTTTTCAGGAAGGACAACCCCCACTGTCACAAGTGTCTCAGGGAATAAGCCAGTTATCACAATACAGCAATTATCCCCCGCCACAAGTGGCAGTGCAGCAGTAGATTTATGCACCATACAAGCAGTCTCTCTGCTTCCAGGGGAGCCTCCACGAAAAATCCCCACAGGGTTATACGGTCCATTGCCTGAGGGGACTGTAGGATGAATCTTAGGAAGATCAAGTTTAAATCTAAAAGGAGCTCAAATTCATATTGGTGTGGTTGATTCAGACTATAATGGCGAAATTCAATTGGTTATTAGTTCCTCAATTCCTTGGAGTGCCAGTCCAGGAGACAGGATTGCTCAATTATTACTCTTACCTTATATTAAAGTTGGAAACAGTGAGATAAAAAGAACAGGAGGGTTCGGAAGCACTGATCCGGCAGGAAAGGCTGCATATTGGGCAAGTCAGGTCTCTGAGAGCAGACCTGTGTGTAAGGCCATTATTCAAGGAAAACAGTTTGAAGGGTTGGTAGACACTGGAGCAGGTATCTCTGTCATTGCTTTAAATCAGTGGCCAAAAAATTGGCCTAAACAAAAGGCTGTTACAGGACTTGTCAGCATAGGCACAGCTTCGGAAGTGTATGAAAGTACAATGATTTTACATTGTTTAGGACCAGATAATCAAGAAAGTACTGTTCAGCCAATGATTACTTCAATTCCTGTTAATCTATGGGGTCAAGATTTATTAAAACAATGGGGTGTGGAAATCATTATGCCCGCTCCATTATACAGCCCCACGAGTCAAAAAATCGTGACTAAGATGGGATATATACCAGGAAAGGGGTTAGGAAAAAATGAAAATGGCATTAAAGTCCCAAATGAGACTGAGAAAAATCCAGAAAGAAAAGGAATAGGGTATCCTTTTTAGGGGCGGCCACTGTAGAGCCTCCTAAACCCATTCCATTAACTTGGAAAACAGAAAAACCAGTATGGGTAAATCAGTGGCCACTACCAAAGCAAAAACTGGAGACTTTACATTTATTAGCAAAGGAACAATTAGAAAAGGGACACATTGAACCTTCATTCTCGCCCTGGAATTCTCCTGTATTTGTAATTCAGAAAAAATCAGGCAAATGGCGTATGTTAATGGACTTAAGAGCCGTAAATGCTGTAATTCAACCCATGGGGCCTCTTCAACCCGGATTGCCCTCTCTGGCCATGATCCCAAAAGACTGGCCTTTAATTATAATTGATCTAAAGGATTGCTTTTTTTAACCATTCCTCTGGCAGAGCAAGATTGTGAAAAATTTGCCTTTACTATACCAGCCATAAATAATAAAGAACCAGCCACCAGGTTTCAGTGGAAAGTACTACCTCAGGGAATGCTTAATAGTCCAACTATTTGTCAAACTTTTGTGGGTCAAGTCCTTCAACCAGTTAGAGACAAATTTTCAGATTGTTATATCATTCACTATATTGATGATATTTTATATGCTGCAGAAACAAGTGACAAATTAATTGACTGTTACACATTTCTGCAAGCAGAGGTTGCCAACGCAGGACTAAAAATAGCATCTGATAAGATCCAAACCTCTACTCCTTTTCATTATTTAGGGATGCAAATAGAAAACAGAAAAATTAAGCCACAAAAAATAAAAATAAGAAAAGACACATTAAAAACGTTAAATGACTTTCAAAAATTGTTAGGCGATATTAGTTGGATTCGTCCAACTCTAGGCATTCCTACTTACGCCATGTCAAATTTGTTCTCTATCCTAAGAGGAGATCCAGACTTAAATAGTAAAAGAATATTAACCCCAGAGGCAACAAAAGAAATTAAATTAGTGGAAGAAAAAATTCAGTCCGCGCAAATAAGTAGAATAGATCCCTTAGCCCCACTCCAACTTTTAATTTTTGCTACTGCACATTCTCCAACAGGCATCATTATTCAAAATACTGATCTTGTGGAGTGGTCATTCCTTCCTCACAGTACAATTAAGACTTTTACATTGTACTTGGATCAAATAGCTACATTAATTTTTCAGGCAAGATTACGAATAATAAAATTGTGTGGTAATGACCCAGACAAAATAGTTGTTCCTTTAACCAAGGAACAAGTTAAACAAGCCTTTATCAATTCTGGTGCATGGCAGTTTGGCCTTGCTGATTTTGTGGGAATTATTGATAATCATTACCCAAAAACAAAAATCTTCCAGTTTTTAAAATTGACTACTTGGATTTTACCTAAAATTACCAGACATGAACCTTTAGAAAATGCTCTGACAGTATTTACTGATGGTTTCAGCAATGGAAAAGTGGCTCACACAGGGCCAAATGAGCGAGTAATCAAAACTCAATATCAATCAGCTCAAAGGGCAGAGTTGGTTGCAGTCATTACAGTGTTATAAGATTTTAATCAACTTGTAAATAAATAATCAGATAATCAGATTCTGCTTATGTAGTACAGGCTACAAGGCATGTTGAGACAGCTCTAATTAAATATAGCATGGATGATCAGTTAAACCAGCTGTTCAGTTTATTACAACAAACTGTAAGAAAAAGGAACTTCACATTTTATATTACTCATATTCGAGCACACACTAATTTACCAGGACCTTTAACTAAAGCAAATGAACAAGCTGACTTACTGGTATCCTCTGCATTCATAAAAGCACAAGAACTTCATGCTTTGACTCATGTTGAAAGAAATCAGGCACATTCCTCAGCCCCGTGCTCAACACAAAGCACATTCCTCAGCCCCGGGCTCAACACAAACAGGCCCAGTACAAACACATCCCACCATATATCTCTCAATTTCCTGAGCCCAGTACAAACACATCCCACCATATATCTCTCAATTTCCTGAGCCCAGTACAAACACCACCTGGAAAAGTCCCCGATAAGGACACAGCCGTTTGTGGTTTTACTGAAAGCGTGGGAACCAATAGAAAACTGCTAAATGTATAACTTAAAATGTAAACCAATTGTAATACTGTAACCAAAAGAATTCCCTTGTTCCTCTGTAACTTTACATATCTTATTTACTTTGGGCTATAAAAAGCAAGCACTCACATTGTTCAGGGCGCTCTTGTATGCTGTAGAATGGAGGGACCAAGTTCAAACTTGCAGTAAAAGATCCTTGCTGCTTGGCTTTGACTCTGGACTCTGGTGGTCTTCTTTGGGGAACAAACAGTCTGGGTATAACATCTGTGGGCTCGTCCGGGATTCCCCAAGCCCACCAGACCCCTGGTCAATGGATCTACCAGGATCGATCTGCTGATAGGTGAGCCGGCTCGTCTCTGTTTGTCTGTCTGTGTCTGTTCTGAACCTGTATCTGTGACTCACGAGGTCTGAAACTGAAGCTGATGCAGTCCTGGCGGAGGCGCTATAGGACAGCCAGCAGAGACCGGTGGGAGACGTCCCCTGGCTCTCGTCTGATCTAGATTTTTATCTGAACTGATTCTGACCCGGGCTTCCAGAGCACGCTTGTGGCTAGATATTATTAATACACCAGATTTCCTTTACAGGAATTCTAACCCATATTCCTTTACAGGAAGAGACTACAAATTATTACAGGATGGGTAATACCCAGAGCACTCCCCTATCTCTCCTTACAAGTAATTTCAAGGAAGTAAGAGCAAGGGGCCATGATCTTAGTATGAAAATCAGGAAGGGAAAGCTAATTACTCTGTGCCACTCCAATTGGCCTGCCTTTGATGTGGGGTGGCCACCCGAAGGGACGTTCCGACTTCCTGTCATCACTAGAGTAAAGTCCAAGATTTTCTTACCTGGGAATGTGGGCAGATCAAATCCCATATATCCTCGTATGGCAGGACCTTGTTGAGAACCCACGTCCCTGGCTGTCCCCTTTCCAATCAGCCCCTGAACCCTGTAAGGCACTGGTTGCTCGGCCACTAAAATCCAAGCAACCGACTGCCCCCCCCATCCTGTTCTACCTGATAGCAGGGACCCACTGTCCACAGAACCCCCTCTGTACCACTCCGGGCCCCAGGCCCCGGCCCCCCGGGCTGAGCCGCGGGAAGGAGCAGGCGGACGGGAGGGGGCCGGTGCACCCGGACCCGCTGAAAGTGGAAGTAACTCTGAAGGGCCAGCGGGGCGGACGCGAGGGTGCACTTTGCGGGCTAGCCCCCCCCAGCTGCCTGACTCCACAGTGGCTCTACCCCTTCGGGAAATAGGACCCCCAGATGACACGGTAATCCCCAGGCTCCAGTACTGGCTGTTCTCCACCAGTGATCTGTATAACTGGAAGACTCAGAGTGCTCCGTTTTCAGACAACCCCAAAGATTTAATGGCTTTACTGGATAATGTCATGTTCACCCACCAGCCCACTTGGGATGATTGTCAGCAGCTCCTCCGAATCTTGTTCACAACGGAAAAGTGAGAGAGAATACAAGTAGAAGCTAGAAAGCTGGTCCCGGGGGATGACGGTCAACCGACTGCCAACCCCGACCTCATAAATGCGACTTTTCCTCTGACCAGGCCGGTGTGGGACTACAACATGGTAGAAGGTAGGGGACAGCTACACCTTTTTTGCCAGACTCTAATGGCGGGTCTCCAGGCAGCTGCTCGCAAGCTCACTAATTTGGCTAAAGTATACTCTGTTCTGCAGGGAAAGACAGAAAGCCCAGCTACCTACTTAGAAAGATTAATGGAAGCTTTTAGACAGTACACCCCCATAGACCCAGAGGCTCCAGGAAGTTAGGCAGCTGTTGTAATGTCTTTTGTAAATCAGGCAGCCCCAGACATTAAAAGGCAGAACCTCCTTCAGATAGCCCAGCGGGTTTACAATAACAGAGCAAACACCCTGAAATAACCTTACTACAGTATGTTGATGACCTCCTGATTGCTGCTGAGACCCAAGAAGCTTGTATTCAAGGGACCAGGGGTCTCTTACAAGCTCTAGGGAATCTAGGCTACTGAGCCTCGGCAAAGAAAGCTCAAATCTGTAAATCAAAAGTAACATATCTGGGGTACCTGCTAAAAGGAGGGCAGCACTGGTTAACAAACGCCCAGAAGCAGACTGTTCTGCAGATCCCCTGGCCACACTCCACCTGACAAGTAAGGGAATTCCTGGGGTCGGCAGGATTTTGTAGACTATGGATACCTGGGTTCGCAGAGCTGGCTAAACCCTTGTATCAGGCAACACGGGGGCAGCAGCCGTTTAAGTGGACAGAAGAAGCCGAGTCGGCTTTCCAACAGATCAAAACTGCCCTACTCTCTGCGCCTGCACTGGGACTACCTGATGTCACCAAGCCCTTCCACTTATACGTGGATGAGAGCAAGGGTGTCGCCAAGGTGGTAATAACTCAGAACTTAGGCCCCTGGCAGAGGCCGGTTGCCTACCTATCAAAGAAATTAGACCCAGTGGCTGCCGGGTGGCCCCCTTGTCTCCGAATGATTGCGGCCACGGCCCTGATGGTACAAGATGTTGATAAACTTGTCATGGGTCAAGAATTACGGGTTGTTACCCCACATGCCATCGAGGGTGTACTCAAACAGCCACCTAATCGATGGATAAGTAATGCCCGGCTCACCCACTACCAAGGACTACTACTAAATCCCCTCAGGATTACTTTCCTGCCCCCAACAACCTTAAACCCTACCTCGCTGCTGCCCAACCCGGACCTGGATGCCTCACTCCATGATTGCACCAAGATACTAGCTCAGGTGCACGGAGTTCGAGAGGACCTGCAGGATCGCCCACTTCCTGATGCTGACCTCATCTGGTTCACTGATGAGAGCAGCTTCATGCATCAGGGCCAGAGGTACGCTGGAGTGGCAGTGACTTCAGAGACTGAGGTAATCTGGGTGGAACCCCTGCCCCCGGGGTCATCAGCCCAGAAGGCCGAACTGATAGCGCTCACCCAAGCTCTTACCTTAGGGGCAGGGAAGAAACTGACAGTATATACAGACAGCTGATATGCTTTTGCTACGGTGCACGTACATGGGGCCATTTACAGGGAGCGAGGGTTACTAACAGCTAAAGGAAAAGAGATAAAAAAAAAAAACAAGCAAGAGATTCTATCCCTGTTAACAGCCCTATGGAGACCAGAAAAATTGGCTATTGTACATTGCCCAGGGCATCAGAAACCAACCACTCCAATTGCTCAAGGCAACTTTCTGGCAGACCAAACTGCAAGGAGTGTGGCAAAGGCTCCCAGCCAACTCCTTGCACTCCAGCTGCCTGATCCAGGCCCCCGGGACTTGCCATATCTCCCTGATTATTCAGAACAAGATCTCCAGTGGATTGACAAACTTCCCCTGAAACAGATCCAGAATGGGTGGTGGACTGATACTAATGACCAAACCATCCTACCGGAAAAATTAGGACAACAGGTGTTAGAACACATCCACCGAACCACCCACCTGGGTGCCTGGCGGATGATAGACCTGATCAGACGCTCCAAGCTCAAAATCAGACATATAGCCGAGACGGCCAGCAGCATCGTGACAAGTTGCAAAGTCTGCCAGCTTGACAACGCCTGCCCCCAATCCCAGGCTGCAACGGGAACAAGGCTCAGGGGAACCAGGCCCGGTATCTACTGGGAAGTAGATTTTACTGAAGTAAAGCCAGGAAAATACAGGTATCGGTACTTACTTGTCTTTGTAGATACTTTTTCAGGGTGGACTGAAGCATTCCCAACCAAAAGGGAAACTGCTCAGGTTGTAGCAGAGAAAATTCTGGAAGATGTCATCCCCAGGTATGGCTTTCCCATCCAGATAGGGTCAGATAATGGGCCGGCCTTCATCGCTAAGGTAAGTCAGGATTTGGCTTCCATCCTTGGGGCAAATTGGAAACTACATTGCGCTTACAGGCCCCAGAGTTCAGGACAGGTAGGGAGGATGAATCGGACCTTGAAGGAGACCTTAACTAAATTGACTATGGAGACTGGTGCTAATTGGGTGGTCCTTCTCCCCTACGCTCTGTTCTGGGCCCGTAATACCCCTTACAGACTGGGCCTTACCCCTTACGAAATCATGTATGGCAGACCCCCACCCCTGGTTCCCAGCCTAAAAGATGATCTGCTCAAGTCTGAAACAGAAAATGTCTCTGAACTCTTATTTTCCCTACAAGCCTTGCAGAAAATTCATCAAGAAATCTGGCCCAAGCTGAAGGAACTATATGAGACCGGCCCCCCACCGACACCCCATCCGTACCAGCCGGGAGACTAGGTCCTGGTTAAGCGACACTGGCAAGAGACCCTAGAACCCAGGTGGAAGGGACCACTCCAGGTACTCCTAACCACACCCACCACCCTGAAGGTAGAAGGTGTCGTGTCATGGATCCACTACACCCATGTCAAGCCCATGGACCCAACCTCCGACCTTCTGGGGCCAATCATGGCGGTGGCTGAAGCACCGGCCAAGTGGACTGTGGACAGAGCTAAGAACAACCCCTTAAAACTCACCCTGCGCCGGCAGCATAGCTCACTGCAAACATGCAGTTAGGTAGTCTAACTCTAACGTTAGTCGCCCTAGTGGCTGCTGGGGAAATCACAAAACCAGCTCCTAATCCCTTTGTCTGGAGATTCTGGCTTTATGAAAACCAAACCCACCCTGGGCAACCTCATAAGCCCGGGAAATTATTGGCCAGTGCTGATTGCCCCTCCTCAGGGTGCAATAGCCCAATTCTACTAAATTTTACTGGTTTTCAAATAGCCAAACCTATGGCACCAATAATATGCTTTGAGTTTGATCAGACTAAATACAATTGTAAACACTATTGGTGGCACCAAAATGCCAGCTGTCCTTATAACTATTGTAACATCCATAGATCCCGTCACTGGGGAGAGAAAGAACAGTTAGACCCTAAGTGGGCCTTCCATCGTAGATGGGATGGAGACTTTTCATATACATGGATAGTTAGAGACCTCTGGAACTCCCACTGGACCACGCCTCAACATAGGGCTGTATACTACTCCTCCTCCTCCACATGGCCTAGCAGTCACTTCTATCTGTGGCGAGGTCTAGTGCAGGTACTGCCCCTGGTCCATGGAAATATCCAACGACAAGAAAACAGACTAACACAAGACTTACGTCCTTTCTCCTGGTTAAAATTATTACAAGAAGGACAAGAATTTGCTAACCTTACAGGACTTCACAGCCTGTCTGGCTGCTTTCTGTGTGCCACTCTAGGGCATCAACCGCTAACCGCTGTCCTTCTGCCATGGGGATCCTCTACCTCTGCCCAAGCTAACAACCTCCGAAACCTCTCATATGCCCCTATCCTTAACGTGCCCCTATACCTAAACCCCAGTCAAGAGAAGTTTCCCTACTGTTTCTCAGGAACCAATTCCAGCCTCTGCAGCATCACTGCAATGCCCCCTAATATCACCCTAAGGGCTCCGCCGGGCATATTCTTCTGGTGTAATGGAACATTATCTAAGAACCTATCTAGTCCCTCTGTTACCAACCTACTGTGTCTTCCTGTCACATTAGTTCCCCGGTTGACTCTACTAACTGCCAGCGAGTTCCTAGGGTACACCGGTAACTGGACTAGTACTGCTATTCACCCAGTCCCTAGACCGAGACCTGCACGAGCCATATTTCTCCCCCTCATTGCGGGAATCTCCCTCACCGCATCCCTCATTGCGGCCAGACTGGTGGGGGGAGCCCTAGGTCACACCCTCATAGAAAGCAACAAGTTGTACCAACAATTTGCCGTTGCTATGGAGGAGTCGGCTGAGTCCCTTGCCTCCCTTCAGTGGCAGCTCACGTCCGTAGCTCAGGTAACCTTGCAGAACCGGAGGGCCCTAGACCTACTCACTGCTGAAAAAGGTGGTACATGTATGTTTCTAAAGGAAGACTGTTGTTTCTACATAAATGAATCAGGGCTTGTAGAGAACCGGGTCCAACAGTTATGCAAGTTAAGCATAGAAGTAAAAGCATGGCAATTTGCTTCAGCTGCAGACCAATGGTGGAATTCCTCATGTTTTCCCTGTTAGCCCCCTTCCTTGGACCCTGCTAAGTCTACTATTTCTGTTAACCGTAGGACCTTGTGTTGTTAACAGAATTTTACAGTTTGTCAGGGAAAGGTTTGACACCGTACAGTTCATGGTCCTCAGAGCCCAATACCAACCTGTAAATGCTGAAATAGAATCAGACTTATAAGACCCAAGATTGGCTCTAGAGGTACCTGAGAAAAGGGGGAAATGAAAGAAATCAGGCACATTCCTCAGCCCCAGGCTCAACACAAAGCACATTCCTCAGCCCCGGGCTCAACACAAACAGGCCCAGTACAAACACAAACACATCCCACCATATATCTCTCAATTTCCTGAGCCCAGTACAAACACATCCCACCATATATCTCTCAACTTCCTGAGCCCAGTACAAACACCACCTGGAAAAGTCCCCGATAAGAACACAGCCGTTTGTGGTTTTACTGAAAGCGCGGGAACCAATAGAAAACTGCTAAATGTATAACTTAAAATGTAAACCAATTGTAATGCTGTAACCAAAAGAATTCCCTTGTTCCTCTGTAACTTTACGTATCTTATTTACATCGGGCTATAAAAAGCAAGCACTCGCATTGTTCGGGGCCCTCTTGTATGCTGTAGAATGGAGGGACCAAGTTCAAACTTGCAGTAAAAGATCCTTGCCGCTTGGCTTTGACTCTGGACTCTGGTGGTCTTCTTTGGGGAACAAATGGTCTGGGTATAACATCGTAAATGCAGAAGGGTTAGAAAACAAATTTGATGTCACAAGGAAACAGGCAAAAGATATTGTACAACACTGCACCCAGTGTCAAGTACTACACCTGCCCACTCAAGAGGCAGGAGTTAATCCCAGAGGTCTGTGTCCTAATGCATTATGGCAAATGGATGTTACACATGTACCTTCATTCGGAAAATTATCATATGTTCATGTAACAGTTGATACTTATTCACATTTCATATGGGCAACCTGCCAGACAGGAGACAGTACTTCCCATGTTAAAAAAACATTTATTATCTTGTTTTGCTGTAATGGGAGTCCCAGAAAAAATTAAAACTGACAATGGACCAGGTTATTGTAGTAAAGCTTTCCAAAAATTCTTAAATCAGTGGAATATTACACATACAACAGGAATTACTTATAATTCCCGAGGACAGGCCATAGTTGAAAGAACTAATAGAACACTCAAAACTCAGTTAGTTAAACAAAAAGAAGGCGGAGACAGTAAGGAGTACCATTCCTCAGATGCAACTTAATCTAGCACTCTATACTTTAAATTTTCTAAACATTTATAGAAATCAGACTACTACTTCTGCAGAACAACATCTTACTGGTAAAAAGAACAGTCCACATGAAGGAAAACTGATTTGGTGGAAAGACAACAAAAATAAGACATGGGAAATAGGGAAGGTGATAACCTGTGGAAGAGGTTTTGCTTGTGTTTCACCAGGAGAAAATCAGCTTCCTGTTTGGATACCCACTAAACATTTAAAGTTCTACAATGAACCCATCGGAGATGCAAAGAAAAGCGCCTCCATGGAGACGGAAACACCGCAATCGAGCACCATTGACTCACATGATGAACCAAGTGGTGATATCAGAAGAACAGATGAAGTCACCATGCACCAAGAAGGCAGAGCTGCCAACCTGGACACAGTTAAAGAAGCTGACACCGTTAGCTGGAAAAAGCCTAGCTAGCACAAAGGTGACACAAACCCAAGAAAAAATGCTGCTTGCAGCTTTAATGATTGTATCAACGGCGGTAAGTCTCCCCATGCCTGCAGGAGCAACTGCAGCTAATTATACCTACTGGGCCTATGTGCCTTTCCCGCCCTTAATTCGGGCAGTCACATGGATGGATAATCCTATTGAAGTATATGTTAATAATAGTGTGTGGGTACCTGGTCCCACAGATGATCGTTGCCCTGCCAAACCGGAGGAAGAAGGAATGATGATAAATATTTCCATTGGGTATCGTTATCCTCCTATTTGCCTAGGGAGAGCACCAGGATGTTTAATGTCTGCTATCCAAAATTGGTTGGTAGAAGTACCTACTGTCAGTCCCACCAGTAGATTTACTTATCACATGGTAAGCGGAATGTCACTCAAACCACAGGTAAACTATTTACAAGACTTTTCTTATCAAAGATCATTAAAATTTAGGCCAAAAGGGAAAACTTGCCCCAAAGAGATTTCCAAAGAATCAAAAGATTTAGTTTGGGAAGAATGTGTGGCCAATAGTGCGGTGATATTACAAAACAACACATTCGGAACTGTTATAGATTGGGCACCTCGAGGTCAATTCTACCACAATTGCACAGGACAAACTCAATTCTGTCCCAGTGCACTAGTGAGTCCAACTGTTGATAGTGACTTAACAGAAAATTTAGACAAACACAAAAAATTACAGTCTTTCTACCCTTGGATATGGGCAGAAAAGGGAATCTCTACTCCAAGACCAAAAATAATAAGTCCTGTTTTTGGTCCTGAACATCCAGAATTATAGAGGCTTACTGTAGCTTCATACCACCTTAGAATTTGGTCTGGAAATCAAACTATAGAAACAAGAGATTATAAGCCATTTTACTCTATCAACCTAAATTCCAGTCTAATTGTTCCTTTACAAAGTTGTGTAAAGGCCCCTTACAGGTTAGTCATAGGGAATATAGCTATTAAACCAGACTCCCAAACTATAACTTGTGAAAATTGCAGATTGTTTACTTGCATTGATTCGACTTTTGATTGGCAGCACCGTATTCTGCTAGTGAGAGCAAGAGAAGGCGTGTGGATCCCTGTGTCCATGGACTGACCATGGGAGGACTCACCATCCATCCATATTTTGACTGAAGTATTAAAAGGCATTTTAAATAGATCCAAAAGATTCATTTTTACTTTAATTGCAGTGATTATGGGATTAATTGCAGTCACAGCTACAGCCACTGTGGCAGGAGTTGCATTGCACTCTTCTGTTCAGACAGTAAGCTTTGTTGACAATTGGCAAAAGAATTCCACAAGGTTGTGGAATTCACAATCTGGTATCAATCAAAAATTGGCAAATCAAATTGATGATCTTAGACAAACTGTCATTTGGATGGGAGATAGACTCATGAGCTTGGAACATCATTTCCAGTTACAGTGTGACTGGAATACGTCAGATTTTTGTATTACACCCCAAGTTTATAATGAGTCTAAACATCACTGGGACATGGTTAGACACCATCTACAGGGAAGAGAAGATAATCTCAATTTAGACATTTCTAAATTAAAAGAACAAATTTTTGAAGCCTCTCAAAGTCACTTAAATATTGTGCCTGGAGCTGAGGCGTTAGATCAAGTGGCAAAAAATCTTTATGGATTAAACCCCACGACTTGGATTAAGTCTATTGGGAATTCTACTGCAGTAAATTTTGGAATTATGTGTCTCTGTTTTATTGGCTTGTTTTTAGTGTGCCGGACCAGTCGAAGAATCCTGCGTCAAAATCGAGAGAATGAACAAGCTTTCATCCCCATGGCACATTTATATAGAGAAAAAGGGAGAGAGAATGTTGCGGGAAGTCAGGGACCTTGAACGCAGGGACCAGCTGAAGCCACGGCAGAAAAACATAAAATGTGAAGATTTCATGGACATTTATTAGTTCTCCAAAATTAATACTTTTGTAATTTCCTATGTCTTTACTTTAATCTCTTAATTCCATCATCTTCTTTGTAAGCTGAGGAGGATATATGTCACCTCAGGACCCTGTGATGATTACCTTAACTGCACAAATTGTTTGTAGAGCATGTGTGTTTAAACAATATGAAATCTAGGCATCCTGAAAAAAGAACAGGATAACAGCGATGTTCAGGGAACAAGGGAGGCAACCTTGAACTGGCCGCCGGTGAACTGGATGGAACAGAGCCGTATTTCTTCTCTTTTTAAATGCAAATAGGAGAAATATCGCTGAATTCTTTTTCTCAGCAAGGAATATCCCTGAGAAAGAGAATACGCCCTGAGGGTAGGCCTATAAATGACCCCCTTGGAAGCGTGCCACCTTTTACAGTTGAAGCCAAAGGGATGAAATAAGCCCCGGCCTCCTGTAGCGCTCCCAGGCTTATTAGGACAAGGAAATTCCCACCTAATAAATTTTGGTCAGACGGGTTGTCTGCTCTCAAACCCTGTTTCCTGATAAGATGTTATCAATGACAATGCATGCCCAAAATTTCATTAGCAATCTTAATTTTAACGCCATCCTGTGATCTCATCCTGTCTCCACTTGCTTTATGATATTTTATTACTTTGTGAAGTATGTGATCTCTGTGTTGATACCAGAAACTGAGGCAATTGCAGGAGTTGCTAATGGCCTCACAAATCTTAACCCTGCCACTTCGGTTAAGACCATCTAAATTACTGCTGTTGTAAATTTCATATTAATCCTTGTGTGCCTGTTCTGTCTGCTGTCAGTAGGCAGGTATACCCAACAGTTCCAAAGAGACAGCGACCATTGAGAATGAGTCATGATGACAATGGTGGTTTTGTTGAAAAGAAAAGGGGGAAATGTGGGGAAAAGAAAGAGAGATCAGCCTGTTACTGTGTCTATATAGAAAGAAGTAGACATAAGAGACTCCATTTGGTTCTGTATTTGAGATGCTGTTAATCCGTGACCCTATCCCCAACCTTGTCCTTGCAAGAGACATGTGCTGTGGTGACTCAAGGTTTAATGGATTTTGGGCTGTGCAGGATGTGTCTTTGTTAAACAAGTGCCTGAAGGCAGCTTGCTGGTTAAAAATCCTGCCCATCCCTGGGCAATGGAACATCTCGGTGTGAGACCCTATTGTATGCTCTGTTTACTGAGATAAGAGAAAACCACCTTATGGCATAAGGTGGGACTTGCTGGTGGGACTTGCTGGAGCAATGCTGCTAAGAGGTTTATGGAGATGTTTGCATATGCATATCAAGGCACAGCATTTTCCTTTGAACTTACTCATGTCACAGAGATCTTTGTCCATATGTCTTACTGCTAATTTTCTCCCTTCGATGATCCTATTGTCCTGCCACTCCCTTATCTTTAAGATGGTAAAGATAATTATCAATAAATACTAAGGGAACTCAGAGACCGGTGCCGGCGTGGGTCCTCTGTAAGCTGAGCGCCGGTCCCCTGGGCCCACTTTTTCTTCCTCTATACTTTGTCTCTGTGTCTCATTTCTTTTCTCAAGTCTCTTGTTCCACCTAACCAGAAACGCCCACAGGTGTGGAGGGGCAGGCCACCCCTTCATGTGGGGGGCTACTGAATTATTTGAAGCAGGAAAGTGACATAATATAATTTGTACTTTGACAAAATTACTCTGGTTGCTGCTTGTAAGTAGGTTGGAGGAGTAAGACTGGGAGCAGAAAGATGAGTTGGTCTCTGCACGGTGGCAGATGAAGATGGCCTCAGACTAAGGTAATGGTGGTGGGGTTGAGATATTTAGCAAGCAGAATCAGCACAATTGGATGTGGGTTATGACAGAGAAGGTGGGAATCACAATGACATCCAGATTCCTGGCTCAGGAGGTGCCATTCCCTGAGGTGGGGAATACGATGGAAAGAAGCTTAGCTGGAAGGGGTTGGGGAGAGATAGTAAGTTCAGGTTTGGATATTCTGAGTTTGAAGTGCCTGTGGACATAGCAGAGGACTGGTCAATATCAGCTGGGTAACTGGAAGGAGAAATCTGGGCTAGAACTAGAGACACAGACTGGAGCTGAATTGTGCTTTTAGAAAATTCACTGGAAGTCAAAGAGATGACTCCTTATTTGCTGATGCCTTGCAGCAGGTCTATTTCCAGTGACAAGGAGGCAAGTTTGAATTGGTTAGAGCCTCATTCACAGTTCTTCAAATGTTCTTGTCGAGTATTTACTTGCTACTAAGCAGAACAGCCTCAACCTTCCCCAGGACCATTTTCCAGCATTCTTTAGCGTGTTTGGCTTAGGACCAAGTTCCCACCCACCTGAATCTTTACCCTTGCTGGAGACACATGCACTCGATACAGTTAAAGGGCAAAACAGGCTGACGGGAAGGTTCCAACCCATTTGAGTTGCAGACCCTATGTGTTAGAATCTAACTCCTAGTTTTCTACTACAACTTCGAATGCCACCCTCTTCACTAAGTGTCTAAAGGCAGAGTGTGGATAAATGAAACAAGCCTTTCTTTCTGAGTACCACTGCCTGAAGTCATGCTGAGGTCAAGAGACATTCAATCAGAAGAGCAGACCAAGTGGCTTAAGTTAAGTGTGCCTGGATTCTCCTTGCTTTGTACTTTTTTTTTTTTTTTTTTGAGATGGAGTCTCGCTCTTGTCACCCAAGCTGGAGTGCAGTAGTGTGATTTCGGCTCACTGCAACCCCCACTTCCCAGGTTCAAGCAATTCTTCTGCCTCCGCCTCCTGAGTAGCTGGGACTACAGGCACCCACCACCATGCCGGTCTAATTTTTGTACTTTTAGTAGGGACAGGGTTTTGTCATGTTGGCCAGGCTGGTCTCCCACTCCTGACCTCAGGGGATCCCCTCCCCGCCCCCCACCCCGGCCTCGGCCTCCTAAAGTGCTAGCATTATAGGTGTGAGCCACTGTGCCCGGCCTGCTCTGGACTATTAATCTCACTCCCCTAGACCGTTAGCTGGCTGTTTCTTATGTTAAACCATTCAGATCTCTCTTTAATTTCCTTGAAAACTGGGTTCCTTTGTCCTGCAGAAGAGATGCACATTGTCCACGTTCGTTTCAACAGAGGGCAGTAGAGAACAGCAAACAGTTTACATTTCTAAGCCCTGAAGGAACAAAACAAATCCATATCCAACATTCTCTCCAGGTCAAGGTACCCAAAATATGGCACACTGTGCTTCGTGTGTTCATAAATGAGGCATGTCTTTGTGAAGGTAGGGCAGATCCCAGAGAGTCAGCGACTCGTAGACGACCCTTCCTCTTGTGAACAACAGTTTAGCTATGTGTAACTCATGGAAGGCTTTATGGAGAAGGAGTTTCATCTTGAAGGATAAGTATGAGTTGGCAAGATAGCTTTGTTCACAGAAAGCAGCATGGGCTCAAACATGGCAACAGCATGGCAAGTTTGGGGAAGTTCGGAATAGGATTGGGCAGAATCTGACAAGACCACGATATACCTCAAGACCGTAGGTGCTGGAATCTTCAGGATGGCACATAGCATCCTGTGCCATGGGGCAGCTGTGATATTTAGATACACTCTCAGATGCTATGTGCCATCCTGAAGTGTTTGAATGTCACTTTGAAGGGTTTAACATCATCTTGAAAGCAATGGAAAATCATTGAAGAATTTTGAGCAGGGTGGTGATCTGACCTGTTAGGCAATTTGAGATTTTCTTGTTTGTTTTTAATTGAGATATATCATGGTCTTGTTCATCTTTTAAACTTTAGCCAACCAGGTGGGTATGTAGTGATACTGCGTTTTCAGTGTGCGTTTCTCTGATACGTAGTGACTTACTATCTTTTTATGTGCTTATTTGTTCATTTGGATATCCTTTTTTATGATGTTTCTGTTTAAGTCTTTTGCACACTTATGAATTAGCTTATCTTCTTCTCATTGATTTTTAATTTTTTAAATGTATTTTAGATATGTCTCTTGTCAAATATACCTATTACAAATATTTCTCCTATTCTGTGGCTTGCCTACCAACTCTTTAAATGATGTCTTAGTTTTTTTTTTGTTTTGTTTTGTTTTTTTTTGAGGCAAAGTCTTGCTCTGTCGCCCAGGCTGGAGTCCAGTGGCGCAAGCTTGGCTCACTGTAACCTCTACCTCCCAAGCTCAAGTGATTCTCATACCTCAGCCTCCGGAGTAGATGGGACTACAGGCACGCACCAGCATGCCTGACTAATTTTTAAAATTTTTATTTAGTAGAGATGGAATTTCACCATGTTGCTCAGGCTGGAAAATTTTTTAAAAAATATTATACTTCAATAATGATTATACCAAAAATATATTTTGTATTATTTGACAAAATCCATAATGTATATTTGGGAGATAAATGAATACAATTATGAAGGTCATTGAACTCTTCTAAAACAAGTTAATAACACATTCTACAGAAAACCTTTTAGATATTACAATCTCTAACCTGTAAATAGAACTCTAAATACCTTTTCCCCATCTCAGTAGTAGTTTCTACCACATCACTTTCAGAAGACTCATAAGCCAACTCACATACAACTGTAATATTAATGAGGAAAGCAGTTAGTGTCAAAGGAAGAGGATTGAAAGTAGAAGTGTTGTGAAACTCTTCTTTTACTTTGTTACATGCTATCAAAATCACTGCCAATAATGTGAATGTCAGGTCAATTTCCATAGGTAAATCAGTTATCTTTTACCTCTTTGAAAGAAAACTTTTGCAGAAGAGGGCTGAAAATTTCTTGAGCCATTTCAGCACAAATAATGGAAGTTCAGTTCTCACCACGGTACAACTCTACTCTGCTGTCATCTTCATTGTGATAGTGGCAGAAGTTTAGCAGGGTGCAAGTGACCACTAAATGACATCTTTTGATGAACAAACAATTGATAAATCTTTTTGAAAACCCTATGAAAGATGAATTGGAATGGAGCAAGACTGAGGCAGGATGACTAGTTAAGGAGTTGTTTCAGCCCTTCTGCCATTTGAGGACACACAGAAGCTACCATCTAAGAAGCAGAGAGCAACCCCTCACCAGAGAGTGTACTGGTGCCTTGATCTTGCACTTCCCAGATTCTAGAGCTATAAGAGATAAACTTCTGGGGCTGGGTGCGGTGGCTCAAGCCTGTAATCCCAGCACTTTGGGAGGCTGAAATGGGTGGATTATGAGGTCAGGAGATCGAGACCATCCTGGCTAACACGGTGAAACCCCGTCTCTACTAAAAAAAAAAAAAAAAAAATACAAAAAACTAGCCGGGCGAGGTGGCGGGCGCCTGTAGTCCCAGCTACTTGGGAGGCTGAGGCAGGAGAAGGGCGTGAACCTGGGAGGCGGAGCTTGCAGTGAGCTGAGATCCGGCCACTGCACTCCAGCCTGGACCACAGAACAAGACTCCATCTCAAAAAAAAAAAAAAAAAAGAAAGAAAAAAAAAGAAATAAACTTCTGTTGTTTATAACTAGGAGGCAGTTGTACTATTATTTTTACTATTTTACGGTTGAGAAAACCAAGGCATGGGGAAATTAAATGACCTGCTTAAAGATTTTCTACTGCTAATAATTGGCAAGAGGAAAAGAAATGTGCAAGAACTTTATTGATTGGATGGGAATGGTAAATACATTAATTTGAAAGATTTTGTCTTAGTAGATCTTAGAGAAAGAAGAGCAAATTTGGGAGAAATAAGTGAATTTTGTTTTAGAAAAAAAATGTGTGTGTGTGTGTGTGTGTTTTACTTTTCAGACAGAGTCTCTCTCTGTTGCCCAGGCTGGACTGCAGTGGCATGATCTTGGTTCACTGCACCCTCCGTCTCCCAGGTTGAAGTGATTCTCCTGTCTCAGCCTCCTGAGTTGCTGGGACTACATGCCACCACGCCTGGCTAATTTTTGTGTTTTTAGTAGAGATGGGGTTTTGCCAAGTTGGCCAGGCTGATCTCGAACTCCTGACATCCTTGACCTCTCATAGTTCTGGGATTACAGGCATGAGCCACTGCACCCAGCCAAAAATAAATGTTTTGAAATGGAAAAGCCTAATAGGTAGCTATCATCATATTGTATATATTATATATGATAAATATATTAATAAATATATTTTTTCTAGAGTTAAGTAGAAAAGTGTTGGCCGGAGATAAAGACTGAGGAGTCATCAGCATATAAGGAGTAAAGCAAGGCTCTCATTCTCAGCACTATTGATACATGGGGCCAGATAATTCTTTGTTGTGGAGTGCTCTCCACTGGAGGACATTTAGCAGCTTTCTTGGCCTCCACTCAATAGATGCCAGGGGCAACCCTCTCCACTTGTAATAACCAAAAGTGTCTCCAAACATTGGCAAATGTCCCCTGGGAGCGAGGGGCAAAATCATCTCTGTTGAGAACTACTGGTGTAGAAGAAGCCAAGAATGTAGATAAAATCATTTAGAAGTAGTGAGACATATACAGGACCATGTTTCTTAGCCCTTTACAGCTCATTTTCAACCTTTTTGAACATAAACATACTTTCTTTAGTTTTATCTTAGTTTTCATATCTAGTTTGTCAAGTTTACAAGTATTAAATTGTATTATAATGCTAACAAAGCTTTTAAAATTACACCTCTACCTCTCTCCTTCCCCCTCCAACTCTGAGGCACCCCTTGAGGGAGTCTCTTCTCACTTAGAAAATTATTGACAGAGAATTATGTAGAGGACAGAAAGTTGAACAAACACCAATATTTAATGGGCAGGTGAAGATAGAGAGTGTTCAGGGAGAGTAACACGAGTCATCAGAAGGACACCAGGAGGGGAACCCTGGTAAGTCGTGATGAAACAGATGGTGAATGACTTCAGAGTATTTTGGCCCTGCAAACAGCAAGGGTACTTCCTAAAAGACTGCATACTGCCTGTGGAGTTCATAAATCACTTCTTAGAGAAGTGAGAGAATTCTGAGTTCTCCCTGGGCTTAGAGTAAAAAAGGCATTTCCAGTGATAGGGCCCAGTGCAACATTTAGGACAACTCAGGGAAGAAAACTTTGAGATTCAGAAAGAAAAATGACTTCTTCTGTCAAGGAAGAGATAAGGAAGACTGCAGATGAGGAGATGGCCTGAAGTTTTGGTCTCGAAGGGAAGATCAGAAAACAAGATCTGGGTTCCCATTTATTTTAGAAGCAAAATATTATTGTGCATTAGAAACTAGGCTTGGCTACTCTTCTTTTGCTCATCTTTGTATCTTAGAAAACTTTTCTTTTAAAATCTTCCAGCCAGTTGAGTTGGCCAAGAGAAAGATTTAGATATTTTTATATTTCTGCATTTCTTTGTGGCTGACTAGAGTGGTGGCACTGGCATCCTAGCTTTCCAATTAAAAATTTTAAAATAAAGATCTGGCTGGGCGCAGTGGCTCATGCCTGTAATCCCAGCACTTTGGGAGGCTGAGGGGGGTGGATCACCTGAGGTCGGGAGTTCCAGAGCAGTCTGACAACATGGAGAAACCCCATCTCTATTAAAAAGACAAAATTAGCCGGGCATGATGGCACATACCTGTAATCCCAGCTACTTGGGAGGGTGAGGCAGGAGAATTGCTTGAACCCAGGAGGCAGAGGTTGTGGTGAGCTGAGACTGCGCCATTGCACTCCAGCCTGGGCAACAAGAGCAAAACCCTGTCTCAAAAAATAAAATAAAATAAAATAAAATAAAATGAAGATCTATGGGTATTTTAATAATGCTTTATTTATCTTTGGTTTTCAGCAGTTTAAATATGATATATTTAGGAGAGAGAGAGAGAAAGAGAGAGAGAGGGTGTGTGTGTGTGTGTGTATTTTAGTCTGCCTATGCTTCTCTGTCCTTCTTGGATCTGTGGTTTGATAACTTCCATTATTTTTGAAAAATTGTTGGGCATTTTCTTTTTAAATGTTTCTTCTCTCTCATTCTTTCTCTCTTATTTGGGATTTCAATTACATATATGTTAGGCCAGTTTATATTGTCCCACAGTTCTTGGGTGTTCTGTTCTATTTTCTTTTTTTTACTCTTTGAATTTCAGTTTGGGTAATTTCTATGATCCCATTTTCAAAGTACTGATATTTTTCTCAGCTGTATGGCATCTACTGATGACCTTGTGAAATACACTCTTCTTCTCTTTTACTCTGTTTTAAAATTTTCTAACATTTCCGTTTGACTCTTCCTATAGTTTCTATCTTTCTGCTGAAATTCGCCATCTGTTTATGTATATTGTCTACCTTTTCCACTAGAGCCTTTAACATGTTAAATATGGTTATAATTAATGGTTTGATTTTAAAATTCCCTATTTGATGGTACCGACATCAGAATCATCTTTGAGGCAGTTTCTATTGCTTGCATTGTCTGTTGACAGGATTTTTAAACCTTTCTTTTCTGTGTTGGCTCATTGTTTTTATTGAATTCTGGATACTATGTGTAGGACAGTAGGGACTGAGGTAAATTGTATTTATGGTTGGAAATGAGCACCCTTCTTATTCTGGTAAGCTCTTAGTGTGGGCCAATCTAGTCAAGTGTTGAGCTGGGTTTGGGTTTTGTTGTTGCCATAGTTACCTTCAAATTCTTCTAGTGTTGTCTTGTGCTTGGGCGGAGGCGGCATTTCAGTAGACCAAGAGATGCTGGTATTCCTGGAGGGTATTTTCTCAATTTTCCTGCACTACCTCAACTTTAAGCCTTCCTAAAGTATGTGCCTGCACCTCAGAGATTCTCTCTTCAGTGGCAGAGTACTTTTGCTTCTTACTCAGTACTTGCTAGCCTGGGAGATAGGGCAGAGATTTCTCCGTTGTGAAGCTGCCTTTGCAGAATATATGTATAAATAATGAAAGAAATCTGGCCGGGCGTGGTGGCTCATATTTGTAATCCTAGCACTTTGGGAAGCTGAGGCCTGTGGATCACTCGAGGTCAGGAGTTCGAGACTAGCCTGGCCAAGATGGTGAAATCCAATCTCTACTAAAAATACAAAATTAGCTGTTCATGTGGCAGGCACCTGTAATCCCAGTTACTCGGGAGGCTGAGGCAGGCAGAGAATTGCTTGAACCAGGGAGGCAAAGCTTGCAGTGAGCCGAGTTCCCACCACTGCACTGTAGCCTGGATGATGGAGCAAGACTCCATCTCAATAAATAAATAAATAAATAAATAAAAATAAAAAATAAATAGAGAAATCTAACATGACTGACTCCATCCTACTTCTAACCCATATATATATATTTTCTTATTGTAGCATGGAGATCAAAATAGCTATGAGAGAAATTTATAGTTAAACTTTGGGGCAAGGAAAACTGAACTCCCTCCTGTTCAAGATTGAAACTGCATTCATAAGGCAAGGTTAAAATATGGTAGGGACTTTAACTTTGCTGAATAATAGACTCAGTTAAACAATGACCTGCCATTGCTTAGTGCGTCTTCCTCACTTCCTTGCTTTCCGTGTGTCCTTATGGTAGCATGTTGCTTACTGCTCCAGAGTCACGTAACCGGGGGTCGCAAAATTTATAACTTCCCCAACTACTCCTATAGATAACATCACTATTGTGAAACCTGAAGAACGAGTCTTCGAGTCTTCGAGATATTTTTCAGATTCAGCATTTCAGTAGACCAAGAGACGCCACTAGGTCCTGAGATCCACCCACTCCTGGGAACTGACTTGGCTGCGCAAAGACAGCTTTAGACGCCTCCTGTAATTTCATCCCCAGCCAATCAATTGTTCCAGTTTCCAAGCCTCCTGCCTACCAAAGTACCCTTGAAAAACCCTAGTCTCTGAATTGTCGGGGAGACGGGTTTGAGAAATTGCTCCCTGCTCTCTTCACATGGCTGGCCCTGTGATGATTAAACTCTTTCTTTGCTGCAATACCCGCTGTTCTCATTGGTTTTTTCAGGGCAGTGGCTAAGAAGAACATGTGGGTCTATGACAGCTGTTCTAGTCCCACCTCAGTTTTAGTCGGGCCTTCTGTCCCTGGATCTTGAGGATAGGGCTTTTTCAGTGATCCTAGATCCCACTCAATGGTAAAAGACCTGTAATCATCTAGGCTGGAGATGGTTTCCAGCCCCTTCCCCAAAGGTAGAGAGATTTTTTTTTTTTTTTCCTGTTCCTTTCCTCCAGGTATAATGGGCTCTTTTCCTGTGCCCTGGGCCCTTCTTCTAGTGATTTAAGACATTTGTTCCTTAGAAAAAAAGGATTCAGGTGGGCTTCATGCCTTTCCCAGAATGATGGCTGCTCCATTACCTAGGTATGTATTCCCTGGTCACAAGCTTTTCATGAGCTCTGGTGGAGGGCCATGAAGATGCTTCAAATGGGTGGGAATGCCTGTTGTATTGTGAGCTCTGAGTTCTTGGCCACATCTGGCTTTCAGCGATTTATTAAAAATTTTAGCTGAATTCTTCTAACCCATTTGAATGGCAGTCCTGTCTTCCTTCCACGCTGTCTTACAGGTGAGCCTGTGCTCATATCCTAGCCCTCTTTAGAAACGCCTGTCTTCTTAGATTTCAGGGTACTTGGTTGCCTCACTACCCCAGCACTCCGATGGGTTCAAGAAAAGTTATCACTTTGTGTATTATCTGTTTTTTCAGGTGTTTCTAATTAATACAGATTTTTTGGGGAGAGTGTTTCTAATTAAAACATTTTAATGAGGCTGGTTTTCACAGCTGTTTTTATACCATAAATCAAAATAGCCAAGTCCAAAATGAAAAATCACCAGAATGGCAGAGCATAATGAGTTTAAGCACAGAAATTAGATGAAGTTATCTGTTTCTCACATGACTTGATAATCTAAAAAGCAGAAAGTAAAATGGTGTGTTTTAAAAGTTATCAAAAGTGTCCTTGAGGTTGGCCCCAAATGTGTCCTGATGGCCATGCAGGTAGGAGTTGTGCTATGTAGGCAGGCTCTGCTATTTGCTCTTCGCACCTCCGGTTAGTTTACAATCTCTCCTTGTTCTAACTTTTCACCAAAGCCTGATACTGGCGTTTGTTTTCCTTGAGGCCATGTTGTTTCTCATTTAAACATGATTCCCATTTTATGACTGTCCTAACCCTTCATGGTACAAGCCTGTTTCTCTGAGCTACTACATTCTTCATACATTTTTGTTATTACTTCTTCATATTCAGAACTACCCTCCAAAATGGAGGGCTCTTTTCTGACCATGTTCTCAGCTGTTGTACAGGGGACAGGGGCTGATCATGCTGGGTGGTTTGAAAAGCCTAGGGGAGGCCAAGTAGGGGAGACCTACTGCCAGGACTATCTCTCCAAGCTCAATTCCTGGGGCTTCCACCCTCACATTCTGGAGGAAAGCATACTGCCACTCATCCAGGTTGTGTGCTGTGACTGCTAGTGAAATCTGATCAGCTCTGGGGCCCTTGGCTCTTGGCTGTCAATGCAGGATGACACTGGGCTACAGGAGGAAGAGGTAAGGAAGAGAGAGTATGCAGATATGTCTGAAATCACAATCTTTCTGATTAGATATTTTGGCTCTATAATCAATTATTTCTTCTAACACTCACACTTTTCCTCAATTTTTATTTATTTATTTATTTTGAGACTGAGTCACTCACTTTGTTGCCCAGGCGGGAGTGCAGTGGTGTGATCTTGGCTGACTACAACCTCCGTCTCCCGGGTTCAAGCAATTCTCCTGTCTCAGCCTTCCGAGTAGCTGGGATTACAGGCACGTGCCACAACGCCTGGCTAATTTTTTGTATTTTTAGTAGAGATGGGGTTTCATCATGTTGGCCAGGCTAGTCTTGAACTCCTGACCTGAGGTGATCCACCTGCCTCGGCCTCCCAAAGTGCTGGGATTACAGGCGTGAGGCATCGTGCCCAGCCTCAATTTTTAATTCTACTTCTTTCTGCTCTAATTCAGGTAAAGCACAGGATAGGTTAGTATTGTTTTCATATCTGTCTCCTGCATGTATCCTGTCTTTCCCATTGTAATGAGGGTTCCTCAGGACAGAGACCACTGTTCTTCTCATTTCTTCATCTTTTCCTCCCATCCATCCCCACCCCATCTTTCTTACCTAGCAGAGTTAACATTGGGTTAGAGCACTGGATATGGATTGAGTAAATCAGTCACTAGATGATCCCCATGAGTTATTGCTTTCCTGCTCAGAATTTGTTTCTATTGTCACTCTCGGTATCATTTCCCTCCAGTGATTCCTGAAGACCTCGTTTTACTTCTGTAATTCTTCCAGGGCACAAGTTAACTGCAGCCTGCCCTTCTGCTCCGGTCAGAGTAAACTCTTCTCCTAGGGCCTCTACTGAGACTGGAGGTCACAGGAAGGAACAGGTGCTGAGCAGGAACTTCCACTGTCCTCTTGTACAAAATACTTTTCCCAGTTTCTAGAAAATAAACTGAGACCCGATTGAAGGCCTTTTCCATAAGACTACTCAACCAGCAGCAATACTTACCTTCGTATTTGCAACTTTACTCAAATACCTTGGTCAGAGGAGATCTCCTTTTAACTTTTATTATATATTTATTTAGTAGAGGCAGAGATCTCCTTTATTTACATTCCAATCACTTTTAGGATCTGTCCTGCCTTATCAGTCTGCCAATAAATGCACAAGGAGAAATGGATGATGGGAACTTGATGGTGGCAAGATTTGTTTCTTTTTTCTTTTTCTTTTTCTTTTTTTGAGACAAAGTCTTGCTCTGCCACCCAGGCTGGAGTGCAGTGGCATGATCTTGGCTAACAGCAACTCCATCTCCTCGGTTCAAGCAATTCTCCTGCCTCAGCCTCCCAAGTAGCTGGGATTACAAGTGTGCGACACCACAGCTGGCTAATTTTTATCTTTTTAGTAGAGATGGAGTTTTACCATGCTGGTCAGGCTGGTCTCGAACTCCTGACTTCAAGTGATCTGGCTGCCTCAGCCTCCCAAAGTGCTGGGATAACAGGCATGAGCCACCACGCCTGGCTGACAAGATTTGTTTCAAACTGGCCCTGGACCCAGCACCCTCCCATCTGCTTCTGACTCCTCCTCACACATCAGTCCTTCTGCTTTGGATACATGATTCATGGACATCTCTGGTTCTCAACCCTTCTGCTTTCTCTCCAGGGGATGGCATGATGGCATATGTCTTCCTTCCTGGCTAGCACCTTTTTAGGGTGGTGCTCACAGTAAGCTATCTCTTTGTCCTCACTCTTCTGTGTGTTGTCCCAGAGAGGAGCCTGCCCAGGTGTTACCTAAGATCTCAACTCTCTTCTGTCCCTGACAGGTTGTGGCAGACTGGGCACCCTCATACTGAAAATCATCACTGAAGACAGAGTAGAATCTGGAGCTTCATAGAGGTGGAAAGTTGTGATAACTTTCCTCGCCCGTCATGAGGGTCATAGCTGACAGTCCTATAACAAAAGATGAGTTAGCAAGATAAACGTTTATCAAAATTTTATTTTATTTTATCAAAATTTTACATGATGCAGGAGCCTTCTGAAATGAAGACCCAAAGACTCAGGGAAGACTCTGTTTTTATGCTTAGGTTTGTTTTGTTTCATTTAATTTAATTTAATGTAACTTAATTTAGGAGAGCTAAGTAATTAAACATGAGGCCAAAGTACATAAGAAAGTGGCAGTCTTTATTGCAAATAAGCATACACTTTCAGACGAGGTTCTCTGGTCCTCAGGTGTGGGGGGCCAGGGAAGTCACGCCGGCGCTCTCGGGTGATGTTCTCCGGTCCACAAATGCGGGGGCCGAAGAAGTCACCCCGGCTCCTGCCGGCAGCGGACTTTTATGCATTGGTACTGGAAGGGGGAGGGCAGTGGGCGGGATAAGGGTGTGATAGGGGCATCTCCGTAGGCGTGGCCGGGTAAGTTTCGATCTCTTCGGATTGACATCACCTGGCGCATGCTGAGTTGATCTGCATCTTCCCGGGGCGGGCTGCATTTTCCCGCAGGCGGGAAAGTTGGTGAGAAAGAACCCGGCAGCAACATGGATTATGCCTTCTTGTTCACCTTCCTCCATCTTGTCCCTTCTCCCTCACCCAAACAGTCCAACCTCTTATTGATTATAAGAATTTAGGGCGCCGTGGTCTGTCTGGCTGCTTCCTGCTGTTAAGGGGCATAGTTAGGGTCTGAGGTTGGCAGTTGGGTGTAGGGATACAGGAGCATTTGGTTGAAGGTGACTTGGGTGATCTCTTGGACCTTGGCTCGGAGAAATTTTATTAGAATGGGAGCAAGACATAACATAAGGCAGAGGATTAGTATGGGAATTAGGAATGGAAGCATCTGCTGTACTACAGGCAGTAGCCATACCAGTGGTCCGGGGGTTAAGGGGGCGTTAAATTGTTGAAGCTAGAGAAACCCCGATAATTAAGGAAAGAAAAACAGCCCGCTTTTGGATGTTATTGCTGGAGCTGAGCTGGGAAGCTAGTTCAGACAATTCTCCTTTGCTATATAGGGTTAAGCTAGGCACTAAAGATACCGGAACGCAAGGGGACTGGGTGATGGAGGTATGGTTAAGAGTTTTAGATAGAGTTTGGTTACACCAAAAGTAGCCTCCAACAGGGGCCGTCTGGGTCCTGCTGGGAGCTTATGTGCAATTACACCATGAAGAGTTTGGCATAGAGTAGCAAAAAGGAATCTCTGTCTCACTCTGTCTCTCTTCGTCTCTGTCTCTGTTCATCTCTGTATCTCTTCACCTATCTCTCTCTGTCTCTCTTCATCTCTGTCTCTCTTCATCTCTGTCTCTCTTCATCTCTGTCTCTCATCTCTGTCTCTCTCCATCTCTGTCTCACTCTGTCTCTCTTCATCTCTGTCTCTCCTCATCTGTCTTTGTCTCTCTCCACCTCTCTCTCTCTCTCTGTCTCTCTCCATCTCTGTCTCTCTCCATCTCTGTCTTTCCTCATCTCTATCCGTCTCTGCCTCTCTCTGTCTCTGTATCTCTTTGTCTCCATCTCCATCTCCGTCTCCGTCTCCGTCTCTGTCTCTCCACCTCCCGCTCATTAAGGCTGCTCCCCTCACTAACTCCCCTACCTCCTGGCTTCTCCCTATCTCTGACTCAACAGGGACTGAGTGCCGCAGAGGCCCTTGGGGAGGTCTGGGCTTTCTACTGCCTTCTGGTTACAGCGTCTCCTTCCCTGTATCTGTCCTTCATCCTGGCCTAATGAGTCCACATTTTATTTAGGGAGAGGGCAGAGTGACAACCCTGGGTGGGGAGGGGGGGACAATCTGCAGTGCCCTGCATTACTGAGTGTATCTGGTTGTCTGTAGACCAGATTTAGAATCTCCATACAAAGTTAGGATTAGTAGGAGTAACTAGGGGAATTAGAGTGAACCATAATAATGATGACAAAGGTGTAGAGGGTAAGTTCAACATTGCTGAAATCACAAAGGGCACCCTGCCAAGCTAGGTCTTCTATGAGAGTAAAAAGTTGGGAAACCTACTGGTTGGGGGATGGGTCGGGAAGGAGGGTGTCTATGGGGTTTATGAGGGAAAAGTCAGTTAAGTTAAGATAAAAAATGGTGAGGAAGCGGGAAAATTTGAGGAGGGTGTTGATCCTTGAGTAGAACCTGGCCACCTGGAGAAAGGGAAGGGGAATAGATGTTTTGAGTTAGGTTAAGATGTCTCATCCCAAGAGGGGGGTGGGACAAGAGGGCATGATGAGGAAAGAGTGGGCAAAACATGCATAGTCCAGGCAGTAACTTAGCATTGGGGTCTGGCGAGGGTTAGACGGTTTACTGTCTACCCCAACTACTGAGATAGTGGATGGCTGGCTAGGACCTCCATAGGTTGGCAAAACAGAATATAATTGTAAAACAGAATAGGTAGCCTCCGTATTGACGAGAAGAGAAATTGGCTTACCCGCCATCTGTAGAGTTACCCTAGGCTCGGCGAGGGTGACCGGGGTCTCCGAGTGTGGGCACCGTCAGTCGTCGTCCAGGTGTAGGAGCTGGAAGGAGCCTTCCGGCCTTTGAGGAGAGGCACCACGTTGAGGCGCAATGCCTGCCCTGCTGGCGGGGCAATCAGACTTCCAATGTCCTTCCTGTTGGCAGGTTGGGCACGGCGTGGTAGGCAGGCAAGGATTTGGACACTGTTTTGCCCAATGCCCAGTTGTGCCACACTTAAAGCATGGACCAGACGGTGTGGCCGGCTTGGTCTGGGGACACTGGCTTGCCCAGTGTCCTGGGTCTCCGCATTTATAGCAGGAGCCCCTGGGAGACTTGCCCTGTGTCTTCCCTGCCGGCAGAGTGGGCAACGCTGGTTGGAGGGCAGCCACTAGAGCTTGCGCCTGAAGCACAGCCCTTCTTTTCTCCTTGTCTAGCTCTGCGGCCTCAGCTGCTTCTTCTCTGGAGTTAAAAACTTTAAAGGCCAATTTTACTAAGTCCTGTATGGGGGTTTGAGGCCCATCTTCAACCTTTTTAAGCTTTTTTCGAATATCTGAGGCTGACTGGGAGATAAAATAGGAGGCTAGGACAGCTGCTCCGGCTGGGGAGGTGGGGTCTAACTGAGTAAATTGGGCTAGTGCCTCTGTAAGGCGATTTAGGAAGGAAGCCGGATTCTCATCTAGGTGCTGGATGATTTCCTTTAGTTTATCAAAATTGACCACTTTGTTAGAGGCTGCCTGCATACCAGCCAAGAGACATTGAACCATAATGTCCTTCCTACGGCGGCCAGGCTGCTGCCGTTGGTAATCTCAATCTGGTTCTATGGACGGGACAGCCATCTCTCCTAACAGGACGGTGGCGTTGGTTAAATGCCATTGATCTGCATGTTGCCTGGCGGCTGCAAGAACATGCTCTCTTTCCTCTGGGTTAAGAGTGGAAGTAAGAATGACATGTAAGTCATGCCAGGTAAGGTTATATGCTCTGGCCTAGGTATTGAAACTCTTTGGAATATTAGGTGGGGTTGGCTGAGAAGTCGCCAAGTCGTTCTTCAATTTTGGAAAGGTCAGCCAGGGAAAAGGGGACGTGGACTCCAACTACGCCTTCGGCTCCGGCAACTTCTCGGGGGCGGGGGGGCCAACAAACTAGCAGGGGAGGTTGGACCAGACTGACCAGTAGGGTAGGTTAAGACAGGCTGACTGGTAGAGGGGGTTGGGGCAGGCTGACTGGTAGAGGGCTGACTAATGGGGACTGCTACCGCTGTCTTGGAGCAGTGTAGACGGAAATGGGAGAGGTAAGAGGAGTGGCTGAGGGAAGAGTGTCGGGCGGGGCGATGGGAGCTCCATAGGGAGGGGTGAGAGGAGTGGCTGAAGGAGGAGCGTGGGGAGGGGCGGTAGGAAGTCCATAGAGAGGGGGGTTGGAAAGTCGGGAGGGAGGTCGTCTGCCATCGGCCCCATCTGAAATGGAGGTGGAGTCCTCCTCAGTTGCTGAGGTGGGGGCCAAGGGCCGGGTTTAGGGGTTTAGGCTAACAAGACCTGGGCCATTTAACACAGGGCGCACAGGTCTGGGCGAGAGCGCAAGTCCTAAAAGCCTTGAACATAGATAATTTCTGACCACTTTCGGAGCCTTTGGCAGAAATTAGAGAGATCTAATAGAATGTTATAGTCAAGTGTGCCGTCTGGTGGCCATTGAGACTGGTTGTCTAATTTATACTGCGGCCATGCCACAGTGGAGAGGTTTTGATTGTGAGGTTCCCATTGTTTAACCACCAGAAATGGAAACCGACCTCATGCAGTGGCAAAGCGTCCTTTGCCACAGCTAGAGACCGGGGGCTCCTGGAGCCACTAATGGAGAATTGAGGGACTTCAAGACCGACGTCTCCGGGTTGAAGGCCTCACTGCGCCACAGGGTGGCTACGTCCTTGGGCCTACCTACGACTCTAGGCCAAGGACACGGAAACGGACGGAGATGGTTAACAAAGGGGAGTACTCACCGAAGGAGAAATTCTGAAAAATTTCAAAAAACCAGTGGGAGGCTGGAACACTTGTTCGGTGTTCGTGGCTGGTTGGGTTGGGAGCCGGTTCGCTGTGGAGGAGGTTCGTTAGACCCCTAGGGAATGCTGAGGAAGGGTCTCCTCCTGGGTCGGGTTTCAGCACCAACTGTTTTAATTTAATTTAATTTAATTTAATGTAACTTAATTTAGGAGAGCTAAGAAATTAAACATGAGGCCAAAGTACATAAGAAAGTGGCAGTCTTTATTGCAAATAAGCATACACTCTCGGAGGAGGTTCTCTGGTCCTCAGGTGTGGGGGGCCAGGGAAGTCGCGCCGGCACTCTCGGGTGATGTTCTCCGGTCCACAAATGCGGGGTCGAAGAAGTCACCCCGGCTCCTGCCAGCAGCGGACTTTTATGCATTGGTACTGGAAGGGGGAGGGCAGTGGGCGGGATAAGGGTGTGATAAGGGCGTCTCCGTAGGCGTGGCCGGGTAAGTTTCGATCTCTTCGGATGGACATCACCTGGCGCATGCTGAGTTGATCTGCATCTTCCCAGGGCGGGCTGCATTTTCCCGCGCACGGGAAAGTTGGTGAGGAAGAACCCGGAAGCAACATGGATTATGCCTTCTTGTTCACCTTCCTCCATCTTGTCCCTTCTCCCTCCCCCAAACAGGTTCAATGAGGAATGCCTAGCCCTGTAGAAATGTGATTGGACAAAGGGTAGAGTCTGATGCTAACAGACTGATGGGGAAAACTTAGCAAGGCCTGTGTGTTCAGATTCTTCTTGGCCTGTGTACCATTCCTTCCTCCTGGGTGTGGGGAAGTACTCTTCTGAAATGAGGGTCTTTAATGACTTTTCTCTGTTGCTTTGCATTTGCTTCTTTGTCAAAGATGAGTTGACTATATTCATGTGAGCCTATCTGGGGGCTCTCTATTCCGTTCCATTAATCTATTTGTCTGTTTTCCCACCAATAATTGGATGCTGTTTACAAGTTCTTCCTGGTTCTAATCACCGTGTTCCTAATGATGATAAGCATTGAGTCATTTCCAATTTTACCCAGTGTCGCCAGTTGGGGCATAGAAGCAATACCCCAGTGTATGGCACTTTGGCCTGCTGCGTGCTTTGAAGTAAAGGAGATTGGAAGGCCTCAGAAGCAAGGTCTCTCTGACATTCCCTTGCCCTCCTGTCTTTTATCCTTCCTTCTCCCCTGAAGCAAGTCAGAAACCAAAATCCCTCTTCCCCAAAACAAGCCATAAAACTTAGAAAGGGCCGGGCACGGTGGCTCACGCCTGTAATCCCAGCACTTTGGGAGGCCGAGGCAGGCGGATGACAAGGTCAGGAGATCGAGACCATGGTGAAACCCCGTCTCTACTAAAAATACAAAAAATGAGCCAGGTGCGGTGGCGGGTGCCTGTAGTCCCAGCTACTCGGGAGGCTGGGGCAGGAGAATGGCGTGAACCCAGGAGGCGGAGCTTGCAGTGAGCCAGGATCGCGCCACTGCACTCCAGCTTGGGCGACAGAGCAAGACTCCGTCTCAAAAACAAAAAAACAAAAAACAAAAAAAAAACAAAAAAAAAACTTAGAAAGGTTACTCTCTCCCTCCTCCCTGGCTGAAGTGATCCACCCACCTCGGCCTCGCAAAGTGCTGGGATTACAGGTGTGAGCCAACACTCTTAGCGGGGTATTTGCATTTCTAACGGGTTGTTAGAGATGATGATGCTTTAACACAAAGACCTGAATTCCCTGAGGAGGTGTGGCTGATGCTTAGACCCGGCTGAGGCCTCTCCAACCAGAGCCTCCATCAGTCAATCATTCTTTCTGTTTGTTTCCCTGGTGGTTGCATTCTCTGCCAGGTTTCCCCCTCCTTTGGGGTTGGCAGCTGATTGTAGTGCCTGGCTGTCTCAGCTTATGGGGAAGTGGCTATAAGGAGGAAACTGTAGAGAGGATTGATAAAAACAACCACAGGGATTCACTGAGCCTGTGGTCAGGATATCAAGAGGAAGAGAAACAAAATTCAACCAAGCAAAACAAAAAGAAAGGAGTACATTCTGAATCAAGCGGCTGGAATCTGAGAGTATGTAAAATTGGAATGGTTTGAGTTTATAGCATTTATCTGCCTTCCCAAAGTGGGTCTATAAGCACTAGTCCCAACTTGAAGCAGAGACTAGACTCTTCCAGACTTTTAATGATAATAATGATAAAGACTAAATTTATATGGCAGGTTCTATGTTTAGCATTATTTCTGGATTTTCTCATTTAATCTTCACAACATTATACGGTGAGTACTAATGTAATCTCTATTTCACAGATGAGACAACAGAGCTTAAAAAGGATGAATAGGCCAGGCGCAGTGGCTCACACCTGTAATCCTAGCACTCTGGGAGGCTGAGGCGGGTGGATTACTGAGGTCAGGAGTTCAAGGCCAGCCTGGCCAACATGGTGAAACCCCGTCTTTACTAAAAATACAAAAGTAGCCAGGCGTGGTGGTGCGTGCCTATAATCCCAGCTACTTGGGAGACAGAGGCTGGAGAATCGCTTGAACCTAGGAGGCGGAGGTTGCAGTGAGCTGAGATCATGCCACTGCACTCCATCCTGGGTGACAGAGCAAGACTCTGAAAAAAAAAAAAAAGATAAATAATATATCCAAGGTTGCACAGCTGATAAGAGACGCGATGAGGCTCTTGATCTGGGTCTGTCTCCAAGCATCTTCATTATGATTATCATGATTTTTGAGTTATTCATACTTTTCCCATTACCAGAATACACATTTTATATCAAATCATCCCTTTCAAAGAATTCTTCTTTCTTTTTTTCCTTAGAGAAAAGTCTTGCTCTGTTGTCCAGGCTGGAGTGCAGTGACATGATCTCAGCTCACTGCGACTTCTGCCTCCCGGGTTCAAGTGATTCTTGTACCTCAGCCTCCCAATTAGCTGGAACTAAAGGCATGCGCCACCATGCCCAAGTAATTTTTGTTTTTTATAGAGACAGGGTTTCACTATGTTGGCCAGGCTACTCTTGAACTCCTAACTTCAAGTGATCTGCCCACCTAGGCCTCCCACAGTGCTGGGATTACAGGTATGAGCCACTGGGCCCCCCCCAAAAATTTTCCTTTCTGACTGGCATATTTCAGTTTTAATAAATAGTGTGCCCCTCTATTCATAACCGTTTTGTTTTAGAAATATCTCCTTGTATTTTGTGCTTTCCCTTTCCCAGCTGTGATGAGAAAAAGAGACTCATTTCTGTTTTGATTTAGTGTCCTTGGAAATGCCCTACCTAACTCTGTGTCTATCTCCTTTAATAAGTCATCAAAAAGATATTGTCTGGTTCTTTTGTCTCAGTAAAATGTCTAGTAGTGGTATTTGGATCCCGAGACAATTCAGGGAAGTAGCATGTGCACTGTGTAGGACTTCCTGATCATTTTTAAACTGTGGCACAGAGAAAACCACACAAGTAAAGTTGTAAACAAATGAGGCTTCTTACAGCCAGGGGCAACTGGCCCTACCTGGCTATTGCTAGGCCTGAGAGCCACTCATTAGTTCTGTGTGGTGATACTCATACAAGGCGTGAAGGTGCTGCCTGCACACTGTTTGTGAAGCTCCTCTGGTATTGTAGAAAACCTAAGTCTTTAGTGCCAGGCAGACTTGGTTTCATATTCTGACTCCACCACTTATTAACCATGTAGCTTTGGACAAATCGTTTTAACTTCTCTGAAGCTAAGTTCTTCATGTGCAAATGAGGATGATAATACTTATATTCTGGGGTTGTTGAAAATTAGAAATAATGTGAGTCTAGTGCCTCCTCTGTAGTAATAATGTGAAAGGAAAATAAAAACTCAGGACTCCGGCCTGGGCGCGGTGGCTCAAGCCTGTAATCCCAGCACTTTGGGAGGCCGAGACCGGCGGATCACGAGGTCAGGAGATCGAGACCAGCCTGGCTAACACGGTGAAACCCCGTCTCTACTAAAAAATACAAAAAACTAGCCGGGCGAGGTGGCGGGCGCCTGTAGTCCCAACTACTCGGGAGGCTGAGGCAGGAGAATGGTGTAGACCCGGGAGGCGGAGCTTGCAGTGAGCTGAGATCCGGCCACTGCACTCCAGCCTGGGCGACAAAGCGAGACTCCGTCTCAATAAAATAAAATAAAAAAAACAAAAAAAACCTCAGGACTCCAATTCACTATGCCAAAAGAAAAAAAAAATTAAACTGAAAACTGAGTCATACAAGAAACTGACTTTCCTTTCGATTCTAAGCAGATAGCTACAGATAAAAGATTAAAAATCTCCACAGGTGGCCAGGTGTGGTGGCTCATACCTGTAATCCCAGGGCTTTGGGAGGCCAAGGTGAGTGGATCACTTGAGGTCAGGAGTTCAAGACCAGCCTGTCCAACATGGCAAAACCTCAGCTCCACTAAAAATACAAAAGAAAAACAAATTAGCAGGGCGTGGTGGCAGATGCTTGTAATTCCAGCTACTTGGGAGGAGGAGGCAGGAGAATCGCTTGAGGCGGAGGTTGCTGTGAACTGACGTCACACCTCTGCACTCCCTCCTGGGCAACAGAGTAAGACTCTGGCTCAAAAGAAAGAAAGAAAGAAAGAAAAAAAACTCCACAGGTTATTCTGTTTCTACCTTATCTTACATAAAGTGCCGATTTACTGAGAGCAAGACAATACTTAATTGACTATTCCCCTACCTGCTCCTTTTCCCTTACAACATGTGGATTATCATACTCTTCCTCTTTCCCCTCCAGTCTGCTTTTCTTCTAAATATTGAAACCCTCAAATTCATCTTTGGAGAAAGTCACAGACCACGTACTGTTTCTTGTGATTCCGTGTTTTTTTCTTCTGGGTATGTCCTTAAACTTGGCAAAATAAACTTCTAAATTAATTGCGACCTGTCTCAGATACCCTTTGTTTTACAGTAAGAATTCATATGCTTACATAGTAACTATTCATTTTGGCTTCTTAGTGTGTTAACTGTATATTGTGTGCCTTTGTTTCTAATGATATTTATAAAGTATTGATGCCAGCTCATTGTTGTCTCATCAGCAGTTAAAAAAAAATAATTTTTAACCTAAAAATTAGATAAGAGCTGGAGATGGATTTGGGGGTAGAATCGGGGCAGTAGTATACACTTGTGTCAGAGTGGGTGGGGCTGTTGAAGGTTTCTGAAGACCACAGAATGTGATAACAAGGTTTTACAGTGTCATTTCCTTAAGTATGAAAGTATTACAGCTTGCTTCCTGAGAGGGCATTTGGGAAAGAGTCTCCAGAAAGGGGCCCCAGGAGAGTTTCCAGAGAAACTCGTGTTCCGGAGATGTTGAGGGTGAACAAATGGTGATGCGGATGATGACAGAATGCAAGAAAAGGGAACTAGCATTCACCGGACACCCGTGATGTACCAAGCACTTTGCTAACCCTGATATTCTCTTTTACTTTCCAAAAACCTGTAGTACTGTGGTTCTCAGCTAGAGGCAATTCATCCCCTAGGGAACACTTGCCAATATCGGGGGGCGTTTTTGTTTCCACAACTTGGGGTGCCACTGGCATCTAACAGGTAGAGCCCTGGGGTGCTGCGGAACATCCTACAATGTTCAGGGAAGGTCCTCACGGCAAGAATAGTTTGGCCCAAAATGTCCATAGTGCTGAGGCTGAGAAACTGTGCTTAAACGGTAGGCACAACAATCTTCACTTTTACAGATCTGGAACCTGACACTCTGAGAAGCTACCTGGGATTCAAACCTAAACCTAACACAGCTTCAAAGCCCATGCTCTTTCACCATGCCATTGCAGTGAGAACAGGGATGGAAATGAGGGTGGCAAAAATGACCAAGATACAAAACCAGGGCACAGATTGGCACTCCATAGATATTTATTGGGATATTCATTAAATGGAAGAATGAGTAAGAAAAAGAATGAATACGGGCAGGGGGATAATGAGGATGAGCGTGGTCATTCTATTGCCATCCTGACATACCTCCTTGTCCTTGTTCCACAACTCAAAAGTGAGTCTGGGATTATGACAATAGAGAAAATTAAATGACGGTAGGTGGCCTGGAGCCCCCATGCTCAATTTCAGGAGGAGTCCAGATTCCAGTGCCTGGGTCTCCAAGTGGAAGTAGAAGTACTAGATTGCTGGTGCATGCTGTCATCCATCGCCCTTTCTCAGGAGGATAGAGACTGCAACAGGAGGTTCTGAGCTGAGTTTTGGTGACCATTTCCCTCTTTCTCCCAGAGGCCCAAGCCAGCTGTGGCCTCAGAGGGAGAAGAAGGGAGTTGTTTCCATAGTTTCTAAAATTTCTGTGAATTTGAATATGGGCTACGCCAGATTTATCTGGGAAGCTCTGAATCTTCTAGGAGGGAACAACTGAGAGGAAAGAGGGTGGAAAGGGAGGAGCCTATGATAAAACAGAACATTTCTTTTTCACTTCCTCTTTCAGACTCCAGAATTTGTTTGCCCTCTGGGGTAGAATCCGCCAAACTTGGAGAGAAGGCTGTGACTGCTGTACTCTGGGCACCAGCTCGCTCCAGGGAGTGATGGGAATCCTGTCATTCTTACCTGTCCTTGCTACTGAGAGTGACTGGGCTGACTGCAAGTCCTCCCAGCCTTGGGGCCACATGCTTCTGTGGACAGCTGTGCTATTCCTGGGTGAGTCAGGGCCCCCGGGAGGGAGAGAAGAACAGGAAACTCGGTTGGGGAGAAGCCTGGGCAAGGATGAGGGGTGGCATGGGAAGCCCGTCAGGACACCCAGGGGAGGGAAGGCAGGCTGGTGAAGATGAAACCCTGACGACTCTGCTGGCTTTGGAAAGTCATCCAGTGTGGCAGAGTTCAGGGTTTTTTCTGTGTCTTTCACCCAATCTCACTGAACACCCAGACTCTTGATGTTCTGTCACTTCCCTCATCAGAACCCGCTGTGAGAAAAGTCTAGTAACCTATATTTGAATGACAAATGAATGGCCAGAGTGTTTGCCTTCTTTGAAATTTATGTTTCACAGAAGACCACATCTTAGGCAGGAGGGCCAGTGCTGCCTTGGATAAGGGGTAGGGAGGAAGTTATAAGATGCATTTTTGGGAGGAGGTGGCAGTGGCCATTCTCTGTGCCCGTGAAACCACTTCATGCAGCAGAAGCCTATCATCTTCATGTTCCCCTGGGCAGAAGCACAGGGAGATCTAGGTTATCCAGAGAACAGGAGCTCTGAGAATACACACACCTGGGTAAGTCTGGAATGATGTGTTGTGGGAACCAGAGAAATCATGCATGCTTCTTTTTACCACACAGACCATGATGGGGAGGTACTGGATCTGATCAGCAAGAAAGCCAGGGTCTTAGGCCAAAACGGAAGGCTGTTTTTAGACTATGTTCTCCACTGTTGGACAGGGGACAGGGGCTGATCATGCTGGGTGGTTTGAAAAGCCTAGGGGAGGCCAAGTAGGGGAGACCTACTGTCAGGACTATCTCTCCAATCTCAATTCCTGGGGCTTCCACCCTCACATTCTAGAGGAAAGCATACTGCCACTCATCCAAATTGTGTGCTGTGACTGCTAGTGATATCCGATCAGCTCTGGGGACCCTCAGCTCCTGTTTGTCAATGCAGGATGATACTGGGCTACAGGAGAAAGAGGTAAGGAAGAGAAAGTATTCCTCCATGAATGGGATGCATGGATTAAATTTGAAGAGAAAGTAAGGTGAACTACCTCATTTGTCATGTGGGGAAGCTCAGGCCTAGAGAGGTGATGTGCTTCTTTATCTCTGCTCCTAGTGCTACCAATGTGCCAGTCACCTGGGCAAGATTCCTGGGAAAGATCTTTGGTATTTTCTCCCTTTTGCCTTTTGGTAAATCATCAAGGATTTACCCTATTTTTTCCCACTCTTACTGGGGCTTCCACATTTAGGTCTTCATCACTTGATAACTCAATTTTTATAGCACCCTCTGATGGGGTCTTGATTGCTCCTGTTTCCCCTCCCCTGCATCCATGCTGCACACCAAGGCCGTGGCATCTTCAGGTCCAGCTATGGCTGTGTCAGTGCATTTCATAAATGCCTTCTGTGCTGCTCCATTGCCTACTGCAAAAACTCTAATTCTGCCCTGCTAACCGTGTTCCCCATTGCACCCCAAATGGATCTTCTTCTACAGCCAGGCAATATGTACACTGCGCTTTCTGTTTTTACCACCTTTGCTCCTGCTGATTCTCCAAATTCTATGTGCAGGCACTGTTCTAGGACTTGGAGACTTATCAGTGAGCATGACTGACAGCTTTCCTGATCGGAAATACGAGGTCAATGAACTTACTGTGAAGCAATAAGTACACTGGGTGGGAGCATGTTTGGTATTTACTACTATTTATTAACTGTGGAATGGATAAATAATTAGTGACGTCTCTCTCCTTTCCTCATCTTTTTATTTTTTTCTCTCCCTCTTCTTCCTCTTCTTTTTACACCCTCTCTCCCACTACACCGTCCCCCTTGCCAATCCTACATACTGAGGTTTTTAGCTACCACTTCTATGTCAATAACTCCTAAACCTACTTCTCTTGCTTGCTTCTGTCAAGTATAATTTTACATTTCCACTGCTGGTTGGACACCTCTAAAATGATTCGCCAGCTCAAAAACAAAGCATATTCAAAATCCAACTTATCATCTCCTCCTTACAAATGTTCTTCTCCTGCTAACATTTGTATTTGTGTAAGCACAGCCACCCTTTTCCTAGTTATCCAACTTAAATCACCCCCACAGTCTATTAAATGCCAACTTCTCTCTGCCACTTAAATTCTTTCTGCATCTGTTTCCTCTTCATCACCTCCTGTTGTCAATACAACTTTGGGCTCTCTTATCTCCTACCTAGATCCAACCAGTGAATGATTTCCAGAGCAATGGCACATAAAATTAATATGGCTACTGCTCTCTTTTAATTTTTATCCCACTGAGGGATATAAATGAAAAGTAAACAAACAAGAAGGCATAAGTACAAATGGAAAAGGACTATGAAGATGTAAATAGGGTATTGTGATAAGATTAGTTGTGGGGAAGACAAGAGAGCAGCCTACTTTAAACAGGATGTTATGTAAAGAGTTTTCTGAGGAGGTGACATGTAAGCTGAGACTCAACATGGTAGGGATTTAGCCATTTGGTGATCGAGGACGCATTTCAGGGTAGAGGGATTGGCATACAGAAAACCCCCAAATTTGAAGAATGCCAGGAAGGCAAGTGTTAATGAAACTCAATGAGTAGGGGGAGAGGGTTCTGAGCTGCGGCTGGAGAAGTAAGCACGGACCAAATTGAGTAGGGCCTGTAGGCCATTTCCACTTTATTTTAAGACCAAAGAAAGGCAACTGAAGGCTTGTAAGCAGGGGAGTGACATCATCTGATTTCTTTTTTTTTTTTTCTTTTTTAAGGAACTAGCTTCTTTGTTGAAAATGGATTGTAGGGGGACCATAAGAAGTGAGGGGACAAATTAAGATATGGGAAAAAGCTGATGGTGACCTAAACTGAGTAGTGGCTATAATGGGGGTGAAGAGAATTTAGTGGGTTCGAGATCTAATTTGGAAGCAGGATCAGCAAGACTTCCTGGTATGGAAGGGGCTGGATTTTGGGAGACAGAGTGGTTAAAAGATGGCTTGCAGGTTTCTGGCCTATGTAGCTGGGTGGATAGTGAAGATAGATATTGACATGAGGAAGACGGAGAGAAACAGAATGTGTCCACTTGATATGACAACACGAAGCCATTGGTGATTTTGCCAAGAAAAGTTTTAGTGGACTGCTGAGGGCCAAGTCCAAATTGCAGAGAATTAGACAGTGAATGGAAGAAGAAATGAGGACAGCCTATGTAAGAAAAACAATGGAGAAATTTAGTTGTGAAAGGGACAAGAGAGACCAGGCGTGGTGGCTCACGCCTGTAATCCCAACACTTGGAGAGGCCGAGGTGGGTGGATCACTTAAGGTTAGGAGTTCAAGACCAGCTTGTCCAACATGGTGAAACACCATCTCTACTAAAAATACAAAAATTAGCCAGGCATGGTGGGGCATACCTGTAATCCCAGCTGCTCAGGGAGCTGAGGCAAGAGGATTGCTTGAATCTGGGAGGCGGAGGTTGCAGTGAGCTGAGATGGTGCTGCTGTATTCCAGCCTGGGTGACAGAGTGAGACTCTGTCAAAAACAAAAACAAACAAACAAACAACAACAACAACAACAAACCGAGTGAAATGGGGCAGTAGCTGGAATTACACATGGTGTCAAGGAAAAGTTTTTTTTGTTTTTTTGTTTTTTATTTTTAGTGGAAGATACTGAAATAAATTTACCATTGATGGGAAGATCCAGCTAAGAGGGAGAAACTGGTGATGCAGAAGAGAAAGTGAATAACAGAAAGGGAAATCCTTGAGAGGATTAAAGGGAATGGGATCAGAGTACTTGCTCGAGACTGACCATAGACAGGAGGAGAGATACTTTCTCCAATGAAATGCAAGGAAGGAGAAGACAGGAGGAGATGCAGATAGACTGGTAGATTTAGTCGGGGGACGATGTGAGATTTTCTGTGTAACCTCTTTTTTTTCTCTGTGAAATATGAGGGAAGGCATCAGCTAAAAATGAGAGGGGACTGGAGGCAGAGGGTGGGATGAGAAAATTTGGGGAATGAGGAAAAGATGAATGTCACTACTCAGAGTAGCAGAGCAAATGTCTTAGAGAAAAGTCCACAATGGCAGTTCAGTGTCCTATTGAATGCGGTGATCACACATTTACTGCATCAACAGTTGGCCTTCTTGTGTGGTAATTTCAGTAACACGCAATTGAGCAAGTAAAGGCATGGAGAATACAGGTGCGTTTGGTAAAGATAGAGAAAGGCAACCGAAGTTAAGGGGATTTGCAAGGAGGTAATTATAGTGATGCCTCATTGAATTCAAGCTAGATGGGGGTGGATGGGAGGTGAAGGCAAACATGTGCTCAAGGATAGACAGTGGTAAGATAGATGCTTTAGGGTTCTTGATAAGGTCAAAGATTATTCTGTGGGCTGTACTTGAGCAGATAAAGTTCATCTCCAAAGAAAGAAAGTTTACTGATGATGAGCAGTTCAGGGAGTGAAGAGGCCAGGTGTTTGATGGGTTATCCGCATATTCTGGATCACTGCAGTCATCTTTTTTTTTTTTTTCTTTTTCTCTGACCTCATTCTTCCATCACAATTACTTTCTTTCTTAATTAATCTCTTTGGTATTTCCCCTGTTCCAATCTATTTGACACTGCACTTTCAGCCCCAATTTGAAGATTCTGAGTAACTTCCCACTGTATACTGAACCAAGGAGTGAACTTATAAAAAATTAACTTAAATTTATTTGAAATTCACCATGTGTCATGTAGCACACTAAATGCCTTCTCTCGATTATCTCATTGAATCCTTACGACAACCGTATGAGGTAGGTACTGCTGTCATTATCTTCATTTGCAAGCAAGGAAACTGAGGCAGAGAAAAGTTAAGTAATTTGTGAAAGGTCACGTAGCAGTAGTGGAGTCAACATTTAAACTCAGTATGCGCTTTCCCCCACTGTCACACCACCTGGCACTAGGAGCCCTCCAGAGTATGACTTCTACCTTGCTTTCCTGCTTTGTCCCTCATTGTTGGAAGTGCTTGAGGAGAGACCAGAAATCAAGTAGAAGTTGTGCTGCAACTTGCTGGGAATGTTGCCAAGTACCTGCTGCTCCTTCCCATGGAATACCTCTTTCCTCTCAACCAAAATCCTATCAGTCCTGGAAGGTCCTTGACGAACCTGGAAGGTCCCATCTTCTCCATGGAATTCTCCTCCTTTTGAACCCCAAACCCTCCCAAACACAGAGCCCTGGGATCTTTTCTTTCTCTGAACCTCCATAGCATTTTATCCATATTCCTCTAATGGCATCTCTTTTACATCAGATTACACATGTGCTTATCTTCACCGTTAGATTCTTGTCCTCAGTAGAAGTAGGGACTTACATTCTTTTCCCTTAGTAGAACTCAGCATGCATTGCAGGGCAGTGGGAAACCAATGGAGGTTTGTTGATTAATGTTGTATTGCAAAGGAAGGAAGTGATTGGTCCAAGTGTATATTTCGAGGTATTGGAGCATTGGGACCAGAATCCAGTTCTCCAAACTTTGAGGCCAATGCTTTCTCCACATTGCCTCCTTTTCACCCCTTGGTTCTGCTTCCATTTCCTTCCATACTTTTGTCCCTGAAAATATACACGCACTTGGAAGCTTCTTGACTTTCTTTCAGCCCAGATGCAAGAGAAGACCCTCACCCATGGACAGATGGACACACACACACACACACACACACACACACACGCAGCTCTGATTCACCTAAGGACCCAGCTTTGCTTCTTTACCCAATAATAGCACCCACAAATCTTTACCCGCCCTAGCCCACACTGCCTCCCCTATGGAAGCTCTTTTCTTAACCCAGTGGCATCCCCCTACCCCTGCATGAAGTCACAGATCTAGTGTCCTTTTGCAGTCTCTTTCTCCTTTTAAGAGATATTTCTAACAGCAAAAACCTGGAAGACCTAAATGCCAAGCAATAGAGTTGTTAAATAAATCACAGGACAGCCAAATAGTAGAATATAGTGTAGCCATTTAAAATGACAACATGGGCGCACGCGGTGGCTCACATCTGTAATCCCAGAATTTTGGGAGACCGAGGCAGGTAGATCACTTCAGGTCAGGAGTTCAAGACCAGCCTGGCCAACATGGTGAAACCCCTTCTCTTTTAAAAATACAAAACTTAGCTGGGTATGGTGACGCAGGCCTGTAATCCTAGTCCTTGGAAGGCTGACGCAGGTGAATCACTTGAACCTGGGAGGCGGAGGTTGCAGTGAGCCAAGATCGCGTCCTTTCATTCCAGCCTGGGTGACAGAGTGACACCCTGTCCCCCCAAAAAGTAAAATAAAATAAAATGACAACATAGAAACATATTCATCTACTAGAATTTGCATTGCTCAGTGAAAATTCAGGTTAAAGAACAGTTTTTAGAGTATATCCTCATTTACACTTATGTATGTCTGTATGTGAACAGCATGTGTGTGTGTGTGATCACAGAAAAAAATCCAACAGGATGTATGCCAAGGTGATAATATTTTGCTTCTGTGTATTTTCTATTTTTCTGTAGTGATCGTGGATTACCTGTGCAATTTCTACCCCACTCCAGCAAAAGAACAAATCTTGCTCTCAGGATAAACTCTGGCAAAAATTATATATACTGATGCATAAATCATATGTAAAGCCCAACAGAGACCTCTTTCCAGAGGCATATTTATTTTAATCAGTCAAGAGGGGAAGCCAAAGGAAAATGTCACAAAACAGGTGGAAGAGGGTGTTATATAATTTTATTTCATTTTTGTATGTTACTGGGAAGGAGTTCTCAGTCCTTTTGAAAGTGCAGCTCATCCAGGCAGTCCCAGGGAATATGATCATGAGGGCTGTGCTGTAGATGAAGGGCATTCTGGGCCTGGGCAGTCTCTGGGCCAAAAAGGGCAGGTGTTCGTTCAGACACTCCACTGTGGGCTGATCTTTGCTTTCTGTCTTACAGCTCCTGTTGCTGGGACACCTGGTAAGTACTCCACCCACAGCCTTTCCTTCCTCCAGGTCCCCTTTTCCTCTCCTCCCAGTGCCCTGTCTGGAGGTGTTCTAAATGTACCAGCAACTGAGCCCAGTACCAAGTCAGGGCCAGGAAAGGGTAATTGCTCCCGAAGGATCCCCTGCTCCCTCTTCTGCTCTCCTCCTTCCTTTTCCTCCTTCCACGGAGGCAAGTTGTAGGCAGCCATGGTGTTCAAATGGGGGAGCTGTCACAGAAAATGAGAACTCTGACCTCTCTCTCAACTGCCTTCTGCTGTCCAAATAAAACCAAGAGCTTCCTCTCTCCAAATAAAATTCAGGCACATGCAAAATCACATGGCCTGCATATGTTGTCCCCCTGTGTTGCTAAATCCTTGACTGTGCATGTTTCTGAGAGCTTCAGAGAGCCGCCTCTGTATACCTCTGGCTACACTTTCCTGAGCACCTCTGTGTTTGTGCCACTCAGCCTCTGCCGCCCCAGGACTGACCCTCCAGGTTTTCTCCCTCTCTCTTTATCCGTCTAAGGCCAGAGAGGCTCATCTATGCTTGGGTGTGAGGACGGGCCATCCTGACATCATTTTTAAAAGTACACAGAACGACGTTAGGTCAGAACAGAAACCTGATATCAGACTCCCATGCCTGCCATCTCCACCAGAGCCCCCACTTACCTTCAGTCAGCCCCAGAGAAAATTTATCCACCAGTGTCCAAACACCTTTGTTTATTGGGGAGAAAAGTTAGTCTCAAAAGAGTATGTATGTATGGGGTGTCTGTGTGTCTGTAGTGGTGGGGAGAGGTTGGTGGGGAGAGAGAGAAGGAACTGGTGAGGATTATCTCTTGGTGAAGTATATGTATTTCTAGGGTGTTTCTCTTGCCCGCTCCCTCCCTCTTCTCTTTTGCCCTGTCTGAATCCCTGGGCTCCCTGGGGCCCTTGTGGTGGGATGTATGAGCAAAAGCAACTGCCTTCAGTTGCAGAACCATTCTGGGCCTGGCTCAGCTTTTGGTGCCCCCAGTAGGCCCACAGGTGCTTCTGTGTCTGAGATGCAGGGCCTGCTCAGGCTCTTGGGCTTCCTCTTCCTCACGCTACCTCCTCTCTCTGCCCCTCAGCGGCTCCCCCGAAGGCTGTGCTGAAACTCGAGCCCCCGTGGATCAATGTGCTCCAGGAGGACTCTGTGACTCTGACGTGCGGGGGGGCTCACAGCCCTGACAGCGACTCCACTCAGTGGTTCCACAATGGGAATCTCATCCCCACCCACACGCAGCCCAGCTACAGGTTCAAGGCCAACAACAATGATAGCGGGGAGTACAGGTGCCAGACTGGCCGGACCAGCCTCAGTGACCCTGTTCATCTGACTGTGCTTTCTGGTCAGTGGAGGAAGGCCCCGGGGTGGACCTGGGAGGGCCAGGACGGTTGAAATCTTCTTTCAGGCAGAGGTTTGCAGGAAAGTGGGGTGGCCTGCTTACTGGGAAGCATCAGTGTGAGTTGCCTCAGCATATATCAATGGTTGTTTTTGCCTCAGTCCTGATTGAACAGAAGGTTACGAGGCCACAAACAGGCAGCCAAGTGTGAGAGAAGCAGAAGGAAATCCCAACTGCATAAAACCCATTTCCATTTTAATGGCAGAACTGAAAAGCACAAACAGACCACAACTGAATCCTAGCCCTGGAAATGACTCACTGTACAAACATGATTAATTCATTTAACCCTTGAGTTTTCATTTCCTCACCTGCTCCATGGGGCACTAATGCCTCCCTCAAAGGCTTCTGGTGGGAATCAGTGTTTCCCTGCCCCCATCCCACCCTCCATGCCCCTTCTCCACGTTCTCACAGTGCTAGGTGCCCTTCTCTGTCTTTCTCTTCCACCAGCCTGTGGGAAACCTGAGATGAAAGTCGTGTCTTACCCATCTTTGTATTTCCAGCATCTGAAACTGGGCAGAGCTTAGTAAATATTTTGCTGGAGAGGTTGATGATCTTACAAAGCTCCCATTGAAAGGTGGCTCTCTGTAAAGCAAAGTTACAAGGAGATTGTGATGAACATTGTCCTTGTTGCTTTTCACTTGATCCTCTCCCTTCACCTGAATAGCAAATTTTCCTCAAAAGTACACAGCAAACGAATGACCCACTGGCGACACTGCTGCCTTTAGACCCTGCTGGAAAGAAGCTCCACACTTATTAACATTCTCCAAGTAAATTTGTCAAGTAGCATTCATCAGGTAACATTTGTTGCACATTCATGACTTTCTGCTGTCCACAAAGGCATATATCCTTCTCACATGCAGGCTCCTCGGTCAGACTGGATTCCTCCTTCCCTCCCCGACATGGAAGAGATCGCATCTTAGGGTCTCTTGTGTTCTTCCTACAGAGGCCTGTTGGGCAGGAAAAGGCTGCAGTTGCCTTCCTGGGAGAAGGAGGAGATGAGTGTATCCTGAACACCTACTATGTGCTAGGGCCTATTGTAGATACATGACATTATCATGCCCATTTTCACAAATGAGAAAACTGAGGCTCAGAAGACTTAAATTATCTGCCCAAGAGTTCATAAATGACACAGCAAGCATTAGAGTCCAGGACTGTCTGATTTCAGACCTAAGCTGTTCCCTCTGCACACCATGTCCCACCAGTAAGGAAGATCTGGGTCTCAGAGCTGAGCCAAGACCTCCTGGGTCCTCTGGGGTTTTTTGCATCTTTCAGAGTGGCTGGCGCTCCAGACCCCTCACCTGGAGTTCCGGGAGGGAGAAACCATCATGCTGAGGTGCCACAGCTGGAAGGACAAGCCTCTGATCAAGGTCACATTCTTCCAGAATGGAATATCCAAGAAATTTTCCCATATGGATCCCAACTTCTCCATCCCACAAGCAAACCACAGTCACAGTGGTGATTACCACTGCACAGGAAACATAGGCTACACGCCATACTCATCCAAACCTGTGACCATCACTGTCCAAGGTATGGGGAATCTGCCAAGATGTAGGGAGGGGAGAAGAGGGGATGGACAAACGCTAAGGTCACATGGGCCTACACGGAGGTCTGAGAAAGGCCACAGCAGCAAAATTGGCACTGGAGCAAAGAGGAGTGGTGTGGAGGCCTGGCTAAGTATTGGCCAATGAGCAGGAGTAGGGGCCAGAACTTGGAGCCCTCATCTCCCAGGTAATAGGTAGTCAGGCTCTTGTTCCACTTTGAAATGCAGGCCCCAGACTAAAGATGGCAGCGAAGCAGAGCTTCCTCATTGGTGCAGAGGTTCCCTAAGCTCCTGGGCATTCCTAAGAGCTGAAGTTTGCCTCGTTTCTTCTCATGGCTCATGTTATAGCCATTCACTCCAGAGAGCCTGGCATGTCATAGTCTGTTCAAGGCTGTGCTCCGTAGAGTAATGATGCCTCCAGCTATGCGAGGCTTTGGGTCCACCCTCCCTACTGCCCCCAAGGGCTAAGGGGATTCCTTCCCTCTGCTCCTGCCTGCTCGCCAATGTGCCTTTATTAGTTTGGTGGAGAAACCTGGATAGGCAGGAGGCATAAGTCCAGCCACAGAAACCCTGTGCAGGTGAGGCTGGGGGATGTAGTGAGTCTTGCATTGGTGAGTGACTCAGACACAGAAGAGCTTTGGGTGACAAGCACTAGGACATAGCACTGGAGGAGGTGGGAGGTGGGACAGGGAGAATACAAAAGTTGTCATTCAAATAGTAACCCCATCCTGTCCTAATGTCTGTCTTCCCTAGTGCCCAGCGTGGGCAGCTCTTCACCGATGGGGATCATTGTGGCTGTGGTCACTGGGATTGCTGTAGCGGCCATTGTTGCTGCTGTAGTGGCCTTGATCTACTGCAGGAAAAAGCGGATTTCAGGTTTGTAGCTCCTCCCAGTCCCTTTTGTTATCAGTTTCCACTTGGTCCAGGCTCTAACCCCAGACATTGCCAGAATCCCTCTCTTAGGGCTAGATATGCATTCAGATCTAGGCCCGTATTGTATTATATTCATTTGTTCATTTATTAGATCATTTATTGACAAGACTTGAACAAACTAGCTTATGTGTCAGCCAATGCGTGAGACATGGTGGGTGATGCCAAGATGAAGTCCAGTCCCTGCCCTTGGGGAGTTCTCAGCATTGTGAGGAAGACAGAAGTACAACTAGGCCATTATAGTAAGATGGGATAAAAGCAATGATAGGGACATGAAAAGCCTAGGATAGGAGTACAGAGGAGGCTCCATAGCCCAACAAGGGCTGAGGCAGTTGGAGAAGGTCTCGGGGGGAGCAGTGTAGTGCAGTGATGGAGTGCACATAGTGGGGTCGGACTGCCTGGGTTCAAATCTAGTTCCACAGCATACCAGCTATATGACCCAGGTGAGTCACTCCACTTCTCTGTGCCTCAGTTGTCTCATGTGGAAAATGGGGACACTAATAGGACTCACCTCACAGGATTGCCATGGGGATGAAAGAGGCTGACGCTCTTACACCAGTGCCTGTCAGGCAGTAACAGCACACAAACAGGGCTGTTGCCATTCTGGAGGAGGTGGTGTGTGAGGGCAGCGCTTAGCTAGGGAAGGAGGACTCTCCAGGCACCGGGCCAAGGCAGGGATTGAAGCTGGGTGGGGCTCATATGGGTGTTGAGGGAGGATTAGAGAGGGTGCGACAAGCCGCTGAGAAAGAGAAATAATCCCACTAACACCTCACAAAGCACTTTGCAATTGGTTCATAGCCAGGACCTCAATTACTGATGATAATACAGAGAAACAGAGAGACTGAGACACAGATGTTTTTAAAAGGCAGAGCAAGTCTCAGATACCATGGAGTGGCCTTTCTGACACTCCTGGGCATCCCCATGGGTGAGCTGAGCTCTGCCTCTGGACCAGCGCTTTTCCAGGTGGGAGCAGCCCCTGAGCAGGGGAGCTGGGGGTGGGAGGACGGGAAGCATCTGCCAGAGGGAAGGCCTGAGCTGGTCCCATCCAACCCTGGCCCTGGTCCTTGGTCCTGAGGACTCAGGCCCCACCCCCTAATCCTACTAACTTCCTGTGTGCCCCTCCTAGCTCTCTCAGGAAACCCTGAGTGCAGGGAAATGGGAGAGACCCTCCCTGAGAAAACAGGTGAGTACAGGGTTGTCTCAGGGATTCAGTGATGGCTCACCAGGGCTGCCCGCTGGACCGGAGCCAGCCAGAAGGGGCTTGTGCGAGTTCAGCTGGGAGCCAGGGAGGGAGCATCGGTGAGGGGATGGCCGGGGCTCAAATCGCTTGGTCAGCTCTGAGTCTAACTCCTGGGCCTAAAGAGGACCTCTCTGGAGATGAGAAGAAAAACACCAGTCCCGGATACAAAGGAGAGGGCTGTGTCCGAATTTCTGAGATCAGGAATCTGGGGATATTTCCAGATCTGGAAATCAGAAATACTTTGGTCTTTCTGTGGAGCTTTGGTGGAGCTGGCAAAGGATAGGGCTAGTCGCTGTAAGGCTGAGGCCAATCGGATGTGGGAGGCAGGAGTCTAAGGGGAAAAGAGGAGGCGGCCTGGAAACCCCTTGATTTGCTGAGGAATCTGTCTCTGTGGAGGGTTCGGGTGGAGTGGCCAGGCTCAGGGGTCTGTGGAATGCTAAGAGGAGGTTTGGGCTTGAGAAAATTCCTGGGGACTAGGGGCACTAATGGGCTCTACTCTGTGGGCAAAGCTTGGTTCCAATGCCCATGCACTCAAGGTTGATTGAATTTTGGCCTGGTTCTGCCCCCATCACACAGTGGAGCCTTGAGCCAGTCAGTCTCCCTGATGGGGTTCAGTCTGCTCACTGAGAAAATGAGTGGGTGACTGGGGTGACCTCTTAGGCCTTCTAGGTCTGACATTCTGAGAGCCAGGGGCCACTCAAACCCTGGCCTAGGTGGGAGCATGTAAAGGAACTTCCAGGAGGATGCCAGGCAACTTCCAGACTGTAGGTAAAGTCAGAGCACAAAGGAAACTGGGGCTTTCTCTGGGGGCTTCCATGACAGTAGGAACAGGCAGGAAAAAGAGGCTGTCAAAGACCCCAACTCAGATGGCTGGAGTATGATTCAGAGCAGAGCCAACAGATTTGAGAGCTTGAGCAAAATATCACTCGTCCCACTGTGCTTGCAGCAAGGTTGCATGTCCGCTGGCCGGGCCCAGTGGGGACAGGGGCCTGTGTTCACACCAGGGCCAAAGCAGACCTGTTAAAAACAAAGTCGGAGCCACTGGATTATCCATCTTGTTGTGTGGTTCTGTCTACACTGGCATAAGCACATTTCACAAGGCATTTTTGTAGCCAGGCACTGGGGCTGATGATTTCCCAAAAGGTAAAGCTGGGTTACTGGGATTCTTGGGGAATGTATTAGAATGGGAATTCAGAATGTGGTTTGCTGCAGAATTTACAGCATGGCAATAAAGGCTCTTGGTGTTCAGGGAGTGAGAGAAGAGACTAGATGCACTGTCTCAGATGCCTCCCGACTTCCTGAGAAATGCCACTTTGCAGATACTGGGGCTACTTTTCACACTGGCTAAGTCAGTTCATAGCAAAATATGAGGGAATTCAGTGTGTTTCAGACACTAACCAGAGAAAGTCCTTCCTTCCTTTCTTCTTCCCTCCCTCCCTTCCTCCCTTTCTTCTTCCCTCCCTCCCTTCCTCCCTTTCTCACTCACTTTCTCTTCCTTTTTAATGCCACGGAGTACCATATTTTTCAAAGTTCCAACAAAGATGCACTACATTTGGACAATGTGAAAATGGCCCTCAGCCTTCTCTCCCTGCAGTCTGTGGCCAGCAAAAATCTGGACTTTACTTCACTCTGATGCTGAACACTCCCCTACCCCACCTCTTCCCCAATATCTCAGATCCCAAGGCTCCCTGGTTTGCTTCTAGGAAAGCTCAGCAATTCCCTGAAAAGAATGCAGCTCAAGTGACTGCTTCACTTTTTTACCGTGGCCCATGGGGAAGGCTGTGGCTGGGCTACCCCACGCGTGGATCAATGAGGCCATATTTACCCAGTGCTTGGCCTAGAGATCTAAGACAGGCTCAGCAGTGCTTGCTTTGGCTCTAGCTTGGGCGTTGGTTTTGCAGCCTCAGCATCAGCACAGGCAGGCCCTCTTCTCTGGCAGTGCTCTGGCTGATATTTCTTCTTTTTGCCCACAGCCAATCCCACTAATCCTGACGAGGCTGACAAAGTTGGGGTGAGTAATCCCAGTCATCTCCCCCTCCCTTCTCCCCTTTTGCCTTCTCTGTTGCCTTCTTTCCTAGGCCCTCCCTGTGGATCCTCACTGCTGGTCTCTGCTTTCTCTAGGCTGAGAACACAATCACCTATTCACTTCTCATGCATCCGGATGCTCTGGAAGAGCCTGATGACCAAAACCATGTTTAGTCTCCATTGTCTTGCCTTGGGATTTGAGAAGAAAATCAGAGAGGGAAAGATCTGATAGTTCCTGGCCTAAATTCCCCTTGGGGAGGAGAAGGAGATGCTGCAGTTCCAAAAAAGAAGGTCTCTTCCAGAGTCATCTATCTGAGTCCCGAAGCTCCCTGTCCTGAAAACCACGGACAATATGGCCCCAAATGACTGACTGCACCTTCTGTGCTTCAGCCCTTCTTGACATCAAGACTCTTCGTTCCACATCCACACAGCCAATACAATTAATCAAACCACTGGTATTAATAGATCATAGCAACTTGGGAAATGCTTATGTTACAGGTTACATGAGAACAATCATGTAAATCTATATGATTTCAGAAATGTTAAAATAGACTAACCTCTACTAGCACATTAAAAGTGATTGTTTCTGGGTGATAAAATTATTGATGATTTTAATTTTCTTTATTTTTCTATAAAGATCATATATTACTTTTATGATTAAACGTTATAAAAATAACATTCTGTTTACCTTTTCAAGGCTGTATTGGTTTGAATGTAGATTGAATTGCGTGGGGTCTGTTTCTCTTCAGTGATGAGACTCTTAGGAAGGCAGGAAGGGATAGGATGTGGGGGAAAGGAGAGATGGGGATTTGGAATGTAGAGTTAGTGCCCCTTTTCTTAAAACTGAATACAGTCATGCACCACGTAACGATTTTTAGTTCAACAACAAACTGCATATATGATGGTGGTCCCATAAAATTATAATGCTATATTTCTACTATGCCTTTTCTATTCCTATGTTTAGATATATGAGTACTTACCATTGTGTTACAGTTGCCTAAAGTATTCAGTACAGTAGCATGCTGTACAGGTTTGTAGCCTAGGGGCAATAGGCTATGCCATACAGCCTAGGTGTGTAGTAGGCCACACCATGTAGGTTTGTATAAGTACCTGCTATAATGTCCACACAACAAAATTGCCTGCATTTCTCAAAATGTATCCCCATATTTCAGCAATGCATGACTGTACTCTTCTGCCAGTGACCTTGTATTCTTGTTTCCATGTTTTCTTCTGTTTCCTCCTATGGCAAATAAAACACTGTTTTGCAACACAAGTTCACAGGAAGTCAAACTTGAGATGAGCCCTCAGTGGAGATTGCTGACATGTCCTGCTCCGCTATTCTCCCAATGTAGTTACCAGAAGGATGTGACCTTCTCAGAGAAGTCATCCCAGGCAGATTAGAAACATGACTGGCAGTCTCCTGGAGGGTTTGGAGAGTGCCCTTGGAGAGGCTTCATTTTCCTGGGACTCTAACACAGTATCATTGTGCAACATTTGTTGCACTTTTTATGGTAGGATAAAAAGTACTCACTTTTTATGGTCCCACAATCAGATTTCATACACACTTATTGTTTTAGTAATAAGGGATAATAATTAAAATTACTGCATTATTAAGGGCTTACTTTGTGCCGAACTCTATGCTTTAGAAATTAGAGAATTTACAATTAGCCTTTTATATTTCCTCTTTTGTGAGTTTCCTGTGAGTTTATTCTTTGCCTATTTTTGTAGATACGATGTATGTCCCTTTATTTATAAATTGCATAGTAGTAACTTATTTCCTTTTATTTGTATGTAAATTATTACACTACACTAATAATATATTCTTTTTATAAAATTAAGATACAGCTAGGCAAAACAAAAAAATTAGGTCGCCCAGAAAGCCATAAACCAGAAATAATTAATGCTAGCATTTAAGGATATCAATTCACATTCCTGTCTGAGGCAGTGTGTATTTGTGTTTTAAGAATTGGATCTAATCCTAGCTACTTGGGAGGCTGAGACAGGAGAATCGCTTGAACCCGGGAAGCAGAGGTTGCAGTGAGCCAAGATTGCACCATTGCACTTCAGCCTGGGCAGCAACAGTGAAACTCCATCTCAAAAAAAAAAAAAAAAAAAATGGATCATATCGTATATTTTTACATATTCATAAATACACTCAGGCAAAAATGTATGCTCATTGTAAGCATGTAAGCCCAAATAATACAGAAAGATAAGGAGTAAAAAGTAGAAGCCCTTTTCTTTCTTTCTTTCTTTTTTTTTTTTTTAAGAGATGGGGTTGTAGCCCAGGCTGGAGTGCAGTGGCAGGATCACAGCTCACTGAAGCCTCAAACTCCTGGGCTCAAGTGATCTTCCCACCTCAGCCTTCCCAGTAGCTGGGACTACCACACCTGGCTAATTTTTAAGAATTTTTTGGCCGGACACGGTGGCTCATGCCTGTAATCCCAGCACTTTGGGAGGCCGAGGCGGGCAGATCACGAAGTCAGGAGATGGAGACCATCCTGGCTAACACGGTGAAACCCTGTCTCTACCAAAAAAAAAAAATACAAAAAGAAAAAAAGGCCGGGCGCAGTGACTCACGCCTGTAATCCCAGCACTTTGGGAGGCTGAGGCGGGCAGATCACGAGGTCAGGAAATCGAGACCATCTAGTGAACACGGTGAAACCCTGTCTCCACCAAAAACACAAAAAATTAGCCGGGCGTGGTGGTGGGCACCTGTAGTCTCAGCTACTCGGCAGGAGAATGGAGTGAACCCGGGAGGCGGAGGTTGCAGTGAGTCGAGATCGCACCACTGCACTCCAGCCTGGGCCACAGATAGAGATTCTGTCTCAAAAAAATAAAAAAAATACACACACACACACAAAATTAGCCGGGCTTGGTGGCGGGCGCCTGTATCGCAGCTACTTGGGAGACTGAGGCAGGAGAATGGCGTGAACCCGGGAGGCAGAGTTTGCAGTGAGCCAAGATCACGCCACTGCACTCCAACCTGGGCAACAGAGCAAGACTCCATCTCAAAAAAAATAATAAATAAAAATAAAAAATTTTTTTTGGCTGGGTACGGTGGCTCATGCCTGTAATCCCAGTGCTTTGGGAGGCCAAAGTGGGTGGATCACCTGAGGTCAGGAGTTTGAGACCAGCCTGGCCAACATGGTGAAACTCCCATCTCTACTGAAAATACAAAAATTAGCTGGGCGTAGAGGCTCATGACTGTTTAGTCCCAGTTACTTGGGAGGCTGAGGCATGAGAATCGCTTGAACCCGGGAGGCAAAGGTTGCAGTGAGCCGAGATCATGCCATTGCACTGGAGCCTGGGGAACAGAGTGAGACTCAGTCTCGAAACAAAACAGAAAAGTTTGTAGAGACGGGGTTTTGCTATGTTGCCTAGGCTGATCTCAAACTCTGAGCCTCAGGTGATCCTCCCCACTTAGTCTCCCAAAGTGGTGGGATTACAGGTGTGAGCCACTGTACCTGGCCCTGACATGCTATTTAAAGTCTGAAACTTGACTCCTGATCCCCAGGGTCAGTTTCTTTACTGATAGTTTTTCAATAAGCCTAGCCATTTAGATAGTTGGCTTGACGATGTAGCCAGAGGGGGCATAAAAATCCCTCTGAGAACTTCTGCTTTGAGCTCTCCCATAGCCAAGATTCCTTGCACGGATCTCCGTGGTTTAATCCTGACAAAAAGCGCAAATAAGGTACAGTAACTATAAGGATGCTAGGGAGCTTGCACATGGAATCTCTTGGACTTCCAGTAATTGCCTAGACTCTCTTTCTCTTGCTATATTTTTAAATAAGCACTTTGTGGGAGCATGCTCGGTAGAGTTTGATGAGTTCTTTCAAATATCCTCTTCAGCAAGGACATCCCTGTCTACACTTCCCCTACTGCTATTCCTCTGCTCTTATTTCCTTCATGGTATCTATCACTGTATGTAATTATCTTATGCATTTTTTTTTTTTTTTTTGCTTAAATATTTACTTACATGTTCTAAAATGTAGGCTCACTCTGGGCAGGGTGTTTGTATTATTCACTGGTGTATTCCAGAGACTATAACAATGCAATCACTATTGATTGAATGAGTTAATGAATGAAATCATATTATATTTATCTAAAACTCTTATATGCTTTAAATAGATCTTTACTATATTTGGAGCTTATTTCTGGACTTGGTGTAAGATGAGAACCTAACATAATTTTTCCACATGAAAGTCAGTTGTTCCAATACCATTTGTTGAACAGTTTAATGATTTGGAATCCTAATTTATCACCTAAATTCCCACTCATAGGTCTATTTTTAGCCTCTCTTCTATTACATTGTTCTATTTATCTATTTCTGCATCAATACCACATTTTTAGTTATTGCAACTTTATAGTGTACTTTGATATATAGAAGGTCAAGTTTTCTCTCATTCTTCTGTTTCAAGGTTTTCTTGGCTACTACTGTGCTGCTTTTCTTCCAGATGTACTTAAGAATTCCATAACACTATTATGATATTGGTAGAACTGCACTGCATTTATAGATTATCTGGGTAAAGTTTGACATCTGTGTCATATTGAGGCTTCCCAAGTTACAACTCTTCATTCATTCAGACTTACAGAATTTTCCTATAATATCGTATGAGCTTGGTACATTTTTTGTGATAGATCTTTGACAAACTTTTTTTTTCTGTCATTTTTGGTCTGGTTAGGATTTTCTATCTCTCTTGGGAATCAATTTTGAAAACTTTTGCTTTCCTAGGAATCATCCATTTTATTGGTATGCAGCAGTAAATCACACTTTTTTCCTATTTTTTGGTAATAAGTTGTGTGTTTGTGTTTACGTCCCTCCTCTCATTCCTAGGTTTTGGGTTTTCTTTTTTTTATCAGTTAGGATGACTTCAGTTGGAAATAACAGGAAATTGTGATTCAAATTGGCTTAAACATTAAGGAAATGTATTATCTCACATAACAAAAAGTCCAGAGACAGTTTCTAGCACATCAGAACTCTTGGTCCACTTTTCTACAATTCTGTGAGCACTGCCCTTGAGCTAGCAGCAAGATGATTAGTGATTCGAGGCAGCATCGTACCCAGACCGCTATAGAAAGAAAAGGACTATCTCTTTCATGTGTACCTTTTTATTTTTTATTTTTTTTTGAGACAGAGTTGCAGTGGCGCGATTTCCATTCACTGCAATCTCCACCTTCTGGGTTCAAGCAATTTTCCTGCCTCAGCCTCCTGAGTAGCTGGGATTAAGGTATGCGCCACCATGCCCAGCTAATTTTTGTATCTTTTAGTAGAGACAGGGTTTTACCATGTTGGCCAGGCTGGTCTCAAACTTCTGACCTCAGATGATCCACCTGCCTTGGCCTCCCAAAGCGCTGGGATTATAGGCGTGAGCCACTGTGCCTGGCCTTGTGTCTCTTTTTGACAACGAGGAAAATTTTCTCAGAAGTTCTTCAACCATCTTCCCATAATATCATATTGGTCAGGACTGGGTCACATGCTCATTCTTAAATCTATCATGAGAAAGGGGACTGAGATGACCATAATTCACTTAGCTTCATCATTTGGAGAGTCAACCATCTTGACACTATCGCTCTGTTCATCCTAATCAGACTTACCAAAGGTTTGCTTTATTAGTCTTGTCACAGCTTTTGACTTCTGGCTCAAGTACTTTTGCTTGTTTTCTAATGTATTATTTCTTTCTTAGGTTTCATTTATATTTACTGTATTATTAATTTCTAAACTTCCTGTTTTGAAACAGATTCACAAAAGGCTATACCTTTTCCTCTTCTGCCATTTTTGTCACACCCATTAGATTTTGAGATGTATGTGTCCCTGTCATTGTTGTTTCTAAATCTATAACTTTAGTTTTACTTTCTTCTTAACCCAAAGTTTATTTGGAAGGGTTTTTTCTTGTGTTTGTTTTGTTCAAGACAAATGAGCACTACCTTTTTTGCCTTTTTTGTTTTCTATTTTATTGTGGGATGGTCGGTAAATGTGGTCTGTATGATTTTTCTGTATGTGAATATCTTTAAGTATATGTACGAAGACAATGTTTTCTTTCATTTAAAATAAAGCTTTGTTTTTTATTATAGCAACACACACACTTAGTTTATACTGTATAAGAGAATAGAAGGCATATAACAAGAAATAGCTGTTTATTGCCCCTTCCCTCACATCTCAGCTCTGCTTCTCAGAGGCAACCATGTTCAATTATTTCAACTATGTCTTCTGCTAATTTACCTCCATATTTCCAAACAATACAATATGCTGCTATTTCTCAATTTTTCAATATTAGACATTATCTATTTGATTTCCTACTATAGAATATGAGGACTATTCTTATTATACCATGCTTACTCACTTCCCACTTTTCCTACCATGTGCTCCAACATAGCTTTATCACAATTTATGATTACTGTTTGTTACTGAGACAAATAGTGTTGTCTGATTATATTTCCCCTCTTGAACCATCTTTTTTTCCTCAAGAGATAATAAATGCCTCATTTTTGTACTTTTTTTTTTAGTTTTCTATGTGTTTATTAGCTTTTCCAAAGATTTTAAAAAATGTTCTAAGTAACTTAATACTATTTTCCATGTGGTCAAATGCACCATGTAGCTTTTCAGTTTCTCTTCCTTCCTTTTTTTTTTTTTTTCCCATTAGCAAGATGTCCCTCCTTTTTTGACGCTGTTTTCGGTCATTTGATCTTTGGGCCTCTTGCACAGCTGTTGTCCTAGGACTTCTCTATCTTTTATATGAAATCCTGTTTCCTGAATCTTGTGTCTTCATATTTCTTGGTTTCTTCCTTGTGTGGCTGCAGCATGTTTGCCAGGGTACCCTGAGAAAGGGTTTTCAGGTGATATAGTGGAGGCCATAATGCCTCACCTCATACTCACTCAGCTCACCTGAATTCACTTGCAGCTGCTGGCTGGGTCAATTTCTCCTGAGAATTAAACTAAGACAGGGAAAAATTAGTTACCTGCAAACAGTCACCCTGGGTAGGAGAGAGGCCCTAAGAGTGTAACTTCTTCTTCTACAGAGTTTACAATTATCTTCTCACTTTTAGAATCATTCTTTAACTGTATATTTTGTTGTACATGATTCCTCTAATTCCTGAACTTTTTCTAAGATCTTCCAGGAAAATTAGCTTGCTTTTCATTAGTATTCCTTTCTTTAGGGAAATAAACTCAATTCCCTATTACCCAATTTTCTGTAACAACACGACCAAGATTTGTGGTCATCCCAATGTTACTTCTTAGATATTAGACAAAAATAATGTTGTTAAATGGTTGAATAACAGAGATATCTTTATATCTCTGTTCATCTTAATTAGACTTGTCAGAAGTCTTTTTTATTGGTCTTTTCACAGAATTTAGTTTTTGATTGTTTGATCACATCCTCCTTTTGTTTGCAATCTTGTACATTGTAATCTCTTCTCTTTGTAATATTCTTAGTCTTGAATAATACCAAAAAATATGTATAGATTTTCCCTACCACATTAGTCTCTCTGTTTACTGTACTCCTGTGCCCACTGGAATGAAATGTTCCTTAATTTTTCTATTTTTGTTGAAAACCACAATTTCAACCGATAATTTGAATTATACAAATTGTATCTCAACAAGATTACTTAAGACTTATCAAACACATTGTTACATACATTTCTATAACTGTTGTCAGCCAAATAATTAAACACTTCAATCTATAATTCCTACATATCCAATGAGAATGTATGTCTTTTTTTTTTTTTGAAGGCAATTTTATAACTTCATTTGATGTATTTGACGATCAGCGATTAGTTCTCATCCACATTGACTGTCTGAAGATTTTCGAAAGTGGTAACAGGTACATAGGTAACCAAAGTATAGAGCTTATTTGGTGAATCTTCATCCTCATTACGTTTTCTGGACAGCCACACATGGATTCAGTATGGGACATTCCTTATTCCTCTGGCCCAGACAGCTTTGTGGAGCCTGATATCAATGCGCACATCTGGAGTTCCCATTTCCTTCATGGCAAATTTCCGAATCTCTTTGAGTGCCCGAGGGGTACATTTCTTGAAGCCCACTCCATGGATGCGCTTGTGCATGCTGATGGTGTATTCTCGGGTCACCACCTCGTTGATGGCAGAACGGCCCTTTTTCTTTTCACCACCCTTCTTTGCTGGAGTTGTTCTGCCGGGTCTAAGTTGGACAGGAAGAGCGCGAGGCATTGTGGGAGAAGGAAAGCCTAGAATCTATGTCTTTTAATAGATCATGCTTTGGGTGTCAAGTCTAAGAACTCTTTGGCTAGCCCTACATCCCCAAAAATATGTTCTCCAGTTTTTTGTTTTTGTTTTTATTTTTTAAGTTTTACAGTTTTACAGTCTACATTTAAACCCAGGATCTCCCAGGCACAGTGGCTCACACCTGTAATCCCAGCACTTTGGGAGGCCAAGGCAGGAGGACTGCTTGAACCCAGGAGTTTGAGACCAGCCTGGCAACATAGTGAGACTCAGTCTCTACAAAAAAAAAAAAAAAAAAAAAAAAGTTACCTGGGAAGTCCCAGCTACTTGGAAGGCTGAGGTGGGAAGGTTGCCTAAGTACAGGAGGTCGAGGCTGCAGTGAGCTATGATTGCACCGCTGCACTCCAGCCTGAGCAACAGAGTGAGACCTTATCTCAAAAATGTACATAAGTAAGTAAATAAATCCAGGATCCATTTTGAGTTTATTTTTTATGAGGTATGATACTTAAGTTGAAGTTTATTTTTTTTCCTATGGATGACCAATTGCTACAACAATCATTTGTTGAAAAGGCCGTCCTTCCTCATTGAATTGGTTTTGCACCTTTGTCAATCAGTTGGGCATATTTGTGTGGGCCTATTTCTGGTTCTCTATTCTGTCCCATTATTCTGTGTCTATCACTCTGCCAATACCATACGATCTTGATTATTCTAACTGCATTGTAAGTTTTATAATTGGTTAGACTGATTCCTCCCAACATTCTTATTTTTCGAGATTTTTAAGCTATTCTAATTCCTTTGTCTTTCCATATACATTTAAAAATAATATTTTCTATATCTATAAAAAAATCGCGCTAGGCCAGGCGCGGTAGCTCACGCCTGTAATCCCAGCACTTTGGGAGGCCAAGACGGGCGGATCACAAGGTCGGGAGATCGAGACCATCCTGGCTAACACAATGAAACCCCGTCTCTACCAATAAATAATACAAAAAATTAGCCGGGTGTGTTGGCGGGCCCCTGTAGTCCCAGCTACTCGGCAGTCTGAGGCAGGAGAATGGCGTGAACCTGGGAAGCGGAGCTTACAGTGAGCAGAGATCGCACCACTGCACTCCAGCCGGGGCGACAGAGCGAGACTCCATCTAAAAATAAATAAATAAAAAATAACGCTAGGATTTTGACAGTAATTGTGTTAAAGGTGTATATTAGTTTGGGCAGAATTGACTTCTTTACTATATTAAGTTTTCCAATCCATAAACATGATATGGCTCTCCATTTATTTAGATTTTTACCAACTTTCCTTCATCAGTGTTGTGTAGTTTTTGTCATACAAAACCTATACATGTTTTGTCAGATTTATGCCTATCTATTTCTTTTTTCTTCTTAGTATTGTAATTGTAAATTATACCGTTTTAAATTTCAGAGTCCACATGTTCATTGCCAGTATGTAGAAATACAATTGATTTTTTATCTTGTATGTTTATGTGTGTTGCAACCTTGCTGAAGACTAACGTATTAGTTCTAGGAGTTTTTAATGGATTCCTGGGATTTTCTAGGTAGACAATCACATCATGTATAAGCAGGGGCATTTTCTTTCTTTCTTTCCTACCCATAGGCCTTTTATTTTCTTCTCTTATCTTACTGAACTGGCTAGAACTTCCAGCATTATGTTGAATAAGAGTGGTGCTAGCAGACATCTTTACTTCGTTTTGATTTTAGGGGGAAAGCATGCAGTCTTTCATTGTTGAGTATGGTGTTAGCCAAAAGTCTGTGTAGATGCTGTTTATCAAGTTGAGGAAGTTTCCCTCTATGCCCTCTCCTTTTTGCTTGTTGTTTTTTTTAAAAAATTTTTTAAAGACTTTTCATCAGGAATAGGTGTTAATTTTATTGATTTTTTTTTGCATTGATTGACATGATTTTTTATGGTTTGACATGATTTTTGATGTGATTTTTCTCCTTTAGTATGTTAACATGGTGGATTACATTGATTGATTTTAAAATATTAAACCAGTCTTGCATTCCAGGAATAAACCCCACTTGGTCATGGTGTATAATTCTTTTTATATGTTACTAAATTCTATTTGCTAATATTTTGTTTAGTATTTTTGCATCTGTAGTCATGAAAAATATTAGTCTGTAGTTTTCTTGTGTGTGTGTGTGTGTGTGTGTGTGTGTGTATTAACCCTGTATTTGTCTTTAGCCCAAGATATGATATGTCTATCTCGGTATATGTGTCATGGGCACTTAGAAAGAATGTGTAGTCTTTGTCTGGCTTTGGTATCAGGGTAAACTAACTTTGTAAAATGAATTGGAATGTGTTCCCTCCTATTCTGTATTCTGAGAAACATTGTATAGAATTGGCTAATTCTTCTTCAAATGTTTGGCAGAATTCACCAGTAAAACCATCTACGACTGGAGATTTCTTTTTGGGGAGTTTTAAAATTGTGAATTCAATTTCCCTTATAATTATAGAGCTACTCCACAATCTATTTCATTTTGGGAGAATCGTGGCAGTTTGTGTTTTTGAGGAATTATTTCATCTAAGTTGGCAAATTTATGTGTTTAAAATTATAGGCCAGGCGCAGTGGCTCATGCCTGTAATCCTAGCACTTTGGGAGGCTGAGATGGGAAAACTGCTTGAGGCCAGGAGTCTGACACCAGCTTTGGCAACATAGTGAGATTCCCATCTCTATTTTTAAAAAAATAAATATGGGCCAGGAGCAGTGGCTCACTCCTGTAATCCTAGCACTTTCAGAGGCTGAGGCAGGCAGATCACCTGAGGTCAGGAGTTTGAGACCAGCCTGACTAACATGGTGAAACCCTGCCCCTACTGAAAATACCAAAATTAGCTGGGTGTGGTGGGGCATGCCTGTAGTTCCTGCTACTTGGGAGGCTGAGGCAGGAGAATCGCTTGAACCCCGGAGGCAGAGGTTGTAGTGAGCCAAGATCATGACATTGCACTCCAGCCTGGGTGACAGAGGGACACTCTGTCTCAAAATAATAATAATAATAGTAAATACAAAATAATAAAAGTAAACAAATAAAAGTATAGTATTCCCTTATTCTCCTGCCGGTTTATTGGTAACTTGTATCTTCGCTCTCTCTGTCAGTCTTGCTTGAGGTTTGTCAATTTTATCTTTTCAATGAAGATCAATTTTCTCTATTTCTTATTTATTTTCTCTATTGTTTTTCTGTCTTCAGTTTCACTGTTTTATGCACTTATCTTTATTATTGCCTGCCTTCTGCTTGCTTTGGGTTTATTTTGCTCTTCTTTTTTTTAGATTCTTGAGGTGGGAGCTTAGATTATTGATCTGAGATTTTTCTCTATGCAATTAGTGCTATAAATTTCCATTCCAGTACTGTTTTAATTGTGTCCCACAATTTTTTTTTTTTTTTTTTGAGATAGAGTCTCGCTCTGTCACCCAGACTGGAGTGCAGTGGCCAGATCTCAGCTCACTGCAAGCTCTGCCTCCCGGGTTTACACCATTCTCCTGCCTCAGCCTCCCGAGTAGCTGGAACTACAGGCACCTGCCACCTCGCCCGGCTAGTTTTTTGTATTTTTTAGTAGAGACGGGGTTTCACCATGTTAGCCAGGATGGTCTTGATCTCCTGGTCTCGTGATCCGCCCGACTCGGCCTCCCAAAGTGCTGGGATTAGAGGTTTGAGCCACCGCGCCCGTCCGTGTCCCACAAATTTTTATACGTTGCATTTTCATTTTTATTCCATTTAGTGTATTTTATTTTATTTCCCTTGAGACTTCCTCTTTGACCCAAGGATTATGTAGACGTATGTTGTTTGGTTTCCAGGTACTTAGAGATGTTCCTGTTATCTTTCTGTTGATTCTAGTTTGATTTCATAGTGGTTGGAAAACATGCTTTGTATAACGTTGAGTCTTTTAAATTTGTTGAGGATTTATTTTGGCTTAGCATATGATTTATGTCAGTGAGCACCTGATAAAAATGTATGTTCTGCTATTTTTGGGTGGAGTGTTATATAAATATTGATTAGATCCTGTTGCTTGATGGTGTCATTGAGTTCTGTATTTTTGCTGATTTTCCATCTAGTTGTTCTATTAATTATTGAGAGAGGGGCATTGAAGCTTCCAGCTATAATTGTGGGTATGTCAAGTTCTACTTTTAATGCTATCACTTTCGCTTCACATATTTTGTAGCTCTCTCGCTTGGTGAATTTACATTTAGAATATCTTTTTGGTGGATTGGCCCTTTTATCATTAAATAAAGTCCCTTTCTGTCTCTGGTAATTCACTCTGCTCTGAAGTCTATTTTATCTGATGCTTTTGTGGGTGTTGGTGGGGGGGCCACAATTTGTTTGTTTGTTTGTTTGTTTTGTTTTTTTCCCCTGTGGTATTGCTAGACTAGTCCATTTACTATCTAAACATTTTCAGTCATGCTAGGCTGCCCCTTTCCTTGTCTTTTGGGGAAGAAGAGAAGGATTTTACTGAGGCTTTTTTTCTCTATACCTTTGGATTTTCTGGGTTGCTGGCTTTTTCAGCTCCAGGTGTAGCATACATGAAACAAAAAACCTATGGAACTCATCACCATTTTGTTCCCCAGGTTCCAAACTCCCTCGCTCATCTGCTTTCTTTTCTCTTTTCTCCATTTTTAAGACCTTCTTATTTCTGTTTTGTATATAATATCTACGGTTTTTAGCTGTACTTAGCAGGAGGAATAGGGAAAATACTTCTATTACATATTTTCAGTAGTCTGGAAGCTGTGTGTGTGCGTGTGTGCATGCATGTGTGTGTGTGTTTGAGACAGGGTCTCACTGTGTCACATAGGCTGGAGTGCAGTGGTGCAATCATAGTTCACTCTAGCCTCAAACTACCGGGCTCAAGCAACCCTCCTGCCTCAGCCTCCCACCCAAAGTGCTGCAGTTACAGGCATAAGTCACTGAGCTTGGCTGTCCCGACCCACGGGATCATCAATGTAGGCCCTAGAAGAGGGAGTGGGAACTCGGGGGGACAAGAGACACGAGAAATGGAGACAAGACAGTATCCTGATCAAGTCTCGTTTATTGGTGGCAATGTAATGCCTTATATAGACCAGCAAGGGTGGAGGTTGGGCCAGGGCGATGATGGTGGCCCTGCAGTGGGCGTGGCCAGGTAGGTATTGGTTTCTTCGGTCAGAGGTCATGTTGCGCCTGTGCCGTCAGTTGGTAATTTTCCCAGGCGCGGGATGGCGCCTGCGCTGTAAGTTGATCATTTTCCTGGGCGTGGGAAAATGGGTGATGAAGAACCCGGAAGAGCGCCATTTTGTACTGGCGTATGAGACAGCAGAACAAGGAAGAAAGTAAATCTAGGGAGGAGGCATAAAGTGGAAATGTATAGAGCTCAGGCATCAGTCATCAGTTATAATCGCTATGGCCGGGCCACGCAGCTCCGGACAGGTCCCCCTTTTTTATTATTTCATGATGAGAGATAGCCCCTCGGGAACTGTGCCTGTCTTAGGTTGGGTCAACTCATCCCCCCCTTTTAAGCCCATCATGGGATTAGGCAGCAGCAAGGGCGGCCCTCCTGTCTTAGGCTCAATTGGGGGTGGTGTCCTCTTACCCGTCATTGACTGTCCAGTTCAGCTCACAGGGGAGGTGGTCTTATAAGGGAGGATAAGACTCACCATGTTCAGACATCTCAAGGCGATGATAATGGACCTGTATAGGCTTGGCCTGGAAGGCCTCGATTTGTCGTCTGACGAATGCCATAAGCTTATTAAGGATTATAGGCCCAAGAGTGAGAAAGAGTAGAAGGGTAAGTAAAGGACCTAAAAATGGTAGGAGATAAGGGAGAAGTCCGTGGAGTCCAGTCCAAAGCAGATTGGCGGCCAGGTCTTTTCTGCGTTTTTCTAGCTCTTCTTGTAAGGTCTTTATTTTGTCTCTAATGATCCCGGATTTGTTAGCATAAAAACAGCATCTTTCCTGTAGAGCCAAACAGATCCCTCCCTGTTCTGCTATTAGTAAGTCTAGACCTCTTCTGTTTTGGAGAACTACTTCAGCTAATGAGTCTACCTGATCTTGTAGATCTTGTATAGTACTGGATAAGGTTTGTACATCGGAAATTAATTGATTGGATAATTTAGTATGTTGGGTTAGTGAGACTCCTAGGCCTGTAGCTCCTGTTGTAAATGCAGTGGTGATTCCCAGTCCGGCCAACAAGGGAATAAATTGTATGGCCCGTTTTGGTCTATATATAAAATGCTCAACAGCGGGGATGGGGATAGGTTCATCTCCAGGGATGATATCAATGTCGGGGAGAAGAGTGGCTAGAACACAAAGCCCTGTCCAATTTGTGGGTAGATAAGTATATGCCATGTTGTTTCCACAGAGGAAAACCGAGTCATTTATAGCACACAAGGGGCTGGTGACATTGATTATGGAGGTACAGTTGTTGAATACAACATAGCCTAGATCGATTTCTTCAGAGCTATTGTAAGAGGGTGAAAAGAGGCAAGAAGAATTAGAAAACTTCATTGGTTGAACTAAGAGGGGAGAGATAATTGGACAGGAGTTATTGACCAAGGATTCACCTGAGTAATTGACATAGGATAATGAAAAGTTAGGTATAGCGAGAGGAGTAGGGGGACCCATTTTTAAACAAAGCCAACAATCGTGGGCAAGGCTTGTATTGGACATTTGGAGTAAGTTGTAAGTGGCATTAAGGATATCAAAAGTTTGAGCATTGATCATAAGGTTATCTCTAACCTTAGGCAGGGCCAAAGGGTGATATTGAATTTCAGGATACAGGGCTTTATGAATTTCTTCTAGTTTTTTCTGAACAGTTTTAATTCTTGTGGTGTCTAATGGACCTCCACCATCAGAGATGTGGATAGGGGCTGTAGTGCTCCAGCAAACAGGCTGTCCTTTTTGGCCGTTACAAGGAGATTGTACAAGTTTATTGGTGGATCCTAATACTTGTACGTCACTGGTACCTCCAGTTTGTGTTTTTAGTAGTGTAGCCGTATAGTATGTTTTATTGCCTAATTTGCATTGTTGATTTGAGGTGTAGCAAGAACTATGTACAGAGGACTGGAAGGAACTACAGGGGCATTCTTGGAGCGGCCCACTAGGGGAGGTGTCTCTTGGGGTTGACTTACATTTCCATAGCTGGTTTGGCATTAAGTAAGCTGTCTTGCCCGAGCAAGTCACTTGGAAGATTCTGTCTGACGGAGGTTCAGATACTTGTCCCCCGCCGCAGTCACAAGGCTGGCCGTGTTGCTTTTGTATTAGTTCTATTGCTCTACGAGGGTCATCAAAACTTGCATAGACTGTCACTATGTTATATAAAATGATTATTTTCCAAAAGAATCTCATGTTGGGCTTCATTTTCTGAAAAACAAAAGGGAAGAAACTTCTCAGGGAGGATTGTTTTCCCTGGATTGACAATGGTTATGATTCATTTGTCTTACCAATCTTTCGGGCAGCCATCTGGCTGCATCATTTTTTTGTGAGAAAATACATACTGAGCCTCTTCCCCAAACTAAAACTGGGTCAGGGCCATGCCATGAATTATCGAGTGGATCTTTCTATTTAACCATTGCAAACTGTTTTTGAGATTCAGGATGCCAGAAACGGTCGGCAGCAGATTTTCCGTAACTGTCCAAATTTAAAAAATTAAGGATAAAGAGGGCATGATTAAGTATGTTTCTGGGGGTACCCTTCACGGGGTACCAGCTCCCCCCTTTTATTTTTTCGATAGTAGTTTTTAATGATAGATGGGCCCTTTCTACTATACCTTATCCTTGGGGATTGTAGGGAATGCCTGTGATATGTTTAATTTGTAGGGTGTTGCAGAATTGTAAGAAAGTTTTGGCTATGTAACCAGGACCGTTATCTGTCTTAATTTGTTTGGGTATACCTAAGATGGAAAAGCAATGTAATAAATGAGTTATGACATGTTTGGTGGCCTCTCCTGTCTGGAGAGTTGCAATAATGAACCCACTATAGGTGTCTATGCATACATGAATATATTTTAGTTGGCCAAATTCTGAGTGATGTGTAACATCCATTTGCCAAATTTCATTGGGGATGAGTCCTCGAGGGTTAACTCCTAGATGAGGAACAGGTAAATAAGTTATGCAGTTGGCACATTGTTTAACTATTTGTTGGGCTTGTTCTCTAGTAATTTTAAACATAAGTCTTAAGGTCTGGGCGTTTAAATGATGTACGGCATGTGCTTTTTGTGCTTGTTGTAAATTGTCTGTAGTGACTGTGGCTATGGTTTTTGTTGCCATGTCAGCTGTTGAATTACCTTGTACTAAAGGTCCCGGTAATCCTGAATGTGCTCTAATATGTCCAAGGAAAAAGGGAGTAGTCCTTTTTTGAATAAGTTGTTGACATTGTAGAAATAGGTTAGCTGTGTCTGAAATATGTTTAATTTGCGGCACGGTCTCTAAGAAGGGTATTGAATGAGCCAGGTAGGCGCTGTCTGTGTAAATATTAAATGGCTGACAAGGGAAAGCTGATAATACTGCAATTATGGCTTGTAATTCGACTAGCTGAGCTGATGTATAAGTGGTTTGGAATTTGACAATTGTATTATTGTAGGTGTAAGCAGCGAGTCCTGTGGAAGATCCATCAGTGAAAATTAGTAATGCATCATTGAGAGGTTCCTTACTGGTAATATGAGGAAATACAAATGCATGAAGTTTGCAAAATTGAATGAGTTTGTTAGGTGGGTAATGGTTGTCAATTGTGCCAGTGTAAGAAGCGCAAGCAATTGGCCAGGCTTCTGTATTTTGTAACAGTCAATGGATGTGTGATTGAGTGTAGGGCTGTATAATGGTAGAGGGTTCTATTCCAAAGTATTTTCTACTGTTTTCTCTTCCCAAGATAATTAGATCAGCTATGGCATCATAATAAGGCAACAAAACCTTTTTGGGGGAGGAGGGCAGGTGTACCCACATAATGGGATTGTTTTGCCAGAATAAACCAGTAGTGGTTATTGCTGTGTTAAAAATAATGAATATTAATGGCTGAGAGTAATCAATACTGGTAACAAATTGTGTTGTAATGGCATCTTCCACCCGTTGGAGTGCCGTTAATGCTTCTTTGGAAATGGACCTGGGGGATTTTGGATTAGAGTCTCCTTTCAATATATCGAAAAGAGGTTTTAACTCTCCTGTGGTAAGTTTTAGGTATGGTCGAAGCCAATTTATGTCTCCCAGTAATTTTTGGAAATCATTTAAAGTTTTTAGATGGTCACAGCGTATAACGGCCTTTTGATTAATGATTTTGGGTCCATTAATTTGAAAACCAAGATAGGTATATGGATTTTGTAGTTGTATTTTTTCCGGGGCTATTTGCAATCCGGCTGTTGTCAACTCTTGTTTGAGTTGGGCAAAGCACTGTAAGACTTGTTCACCAATCTGTCCTGCTATTAAAATATCATCCATATAGTGTATAATATGCATTTGTGTCCATATTTTTCTGACTGGTTCTATAGCAGCGGCTACATATTTTTGACATAAGGTAGGACTATTGGCCATACCCTGAGGTAAGACTTTCCATTGGTAACATTTCATTGGCTGCTTAAAATTTATAGATGGAAGACTAAAGGCAAACCTTTTCTGATCAGCAGGATGAAGGGGGATTGTAAAGAAGCAATCTTTAAGGTCAATAATGATTTTAAAATATTTTTGAGGAATCGCAACTGGTGAGGGCAGTCCCAGTTGTAAGGCACCCATAAGGACCATAGTGATATTTATGGCTCTTAAATCTTGTAAGAGTCTCCATTTGCCAGACTTTTTCTTAATGACAAAGATAGGTGTATTCCAAGGGGAATTACTTTCTGTAATATGTCCTGCTAGCAGTTGTTCCTGCACTAACTGTTGGGCAGCACTTAGCTTATCATTAAGTAAAGGCCACTGATCAACCCAAATGGGCTCATCTGACTTCCAAGTAATAGGGTCAGCGCACTTTTGGGGTGCAGGTATGTCAGTGGCCTGAGCTAGAAATTTCCAAACCCTTTTTTATCAAGTTGTCCTGAGACTGGTATAGGCTGTGGAATACTGTTTTCCTTTTTTCCAAGACCTTTACCGGGGTGTATCCCTGAGTTAGCATTTGTGCAGTAACTATATCATTTGGGCTGCACATTATAATTTTCATTTGGGAGAGCAGGTCTCGTCCCCAAAGATTAACAGGTAAGTGAGGGATGATAAATGGCTTAATGAGGCCTGAATTGTTTTCTTTATCTGTCCATGTTAGGTATTTAGAACTTTGTTTAGGATTACTGCTTTGTCCAATTCCTCTCAGGTGAGTTAAAGTCTCTGTGGTAGGCCAATGAGAGGGCCAATCTTCTTGTTTAGTGATGGTTACATCGGCCCCTGTGTCTATTAGCCCAGTAAATGCCTTACCATCTAACCATAAGGTTAGAGAGGGTTTTTGATTTGTAATTGGTTGCACCCAATATATATCTGACGATCCAAAACCTTTTGTATTCCTGTTAGAGTGTTGGATATTATTATCTGTTTTAACTAAGGGTAGCAAAACTAACTGTGCTATTCTAACCCCTTGAGGGACAGTAATAATGTTGTTAATAGCTCTGGCCATGATTTTAATTTCTCCTTCATAATCATTATTGATAACTCCAGGGAGGACTTGTAAACCTTTCATGGTGACACTACTTCTTCCCAAGAGTAGCCCAAAAGTGTCAGGTGGTAAAGGCCCATATATTCCTGTATTTAAGGTTTGTGGTCCCATCTCAGGTGTTAATACTGTGTGGGAGGTGGAACTGAGGTCCAGTCCTGCACTTCCTGGGGTTGCTCTACTAAGTTTTGAAATGGATTGTTGCTGCTGGCTGGAACAAAGCTGACCGCCCCATATGCTTGTTTTGGGGCCTGGGGCTGGCCCCTCACCCCGTTTCCCTGCTGAGAAGATAAAGGATTTCCTTGACTATCAATTTTAGATTTACATTCATTGGCCCAGTGCCTTCCTCTTTTACACCTTGGGCAAAGGCCTGGAATTTTTGTTTCTGGATTTTTATTTTGATTTTCATGGCAATCTTTTGCAAAGTGTCCTTTTTTACCGCATTTAAAGCACCCCCCTTTATCTTTGCCTTTGTTATTGAGGAAGTCTCTTACTGTTTGACCGCTAGAGGCGGTGGCCATTGCTAGACCCTGTTGATATGAGGGCCCAATATCTGAACAAAGGGGAATATATCCTGTTAAATCTGTTTTCTTTCGATAAGGTCTGATTGCCGCTTGGCAGGTGGGGTTGGCGTTTTCATATGCCAACTGTTTAATATAATCTACACCCGTTTCTGCATTTCCAAAAATTCTACCTGCCATAGTCATGAGTCTGTGTACAAAATCTGAGAACGGCTCATCCGGTCCTTGTTTAACTGCCGTGAGTGAGGCCCCTGGGTCTCCTTTAACATGGATTTTCCTCCAGGCTTTTGTAGCAGCTGCCTGGATTTGTGAAAACAAGCCAGGATCATATAGCATTTGGGCCTGAGTGTCTGCATAGTTACCTGAACCAGTTAACATATCAAAATCCCAGCCGTTTCCTGCCTGTTGGTTTCTTTTAGCTGTGTCCCTACAATTTTCAAAAAACTCTGACTTCCAAATTAAATGATCTCCCCTGGAGAGAACTGCCCTAACTAAGGTATTCCAATCTGTAGGAGTGAGCCAGTTATCGGCTACAGATTCCACTATTGCGAGAGTATATGGAGCAGTAGCCCCATATTGAGAAGCAGCAGTTTTTAACTCTTTTATGATAGTGAAATCAAACCCAGTATGATGTCTCCAAGCTTGTCCTTGCCCATCTGTGGTTTCAGTAACTGGGAAGATGTCTTTGGGGGAGGAGTCTTCTCTATGTCGGCTAGCAACTAACCCCCCTCTTAGAACATGCTGTCCAGGCCGCTGAGGTGGGCACAGGGAACCCTCCATAACATCTGGGTTAGGTACTTTTTCATTTCCTGTTTTTAATTTTTGGAGCCTAATTATCAATGATTGATGCAACTCCTCAAGTTTAATTTGTTCTTCTAGTTGAGCAATTTTTTGTTTTAATTCTTCTTTGGGATCTACTACTGCCATAACAGTGGGTGCAGAAGCCCCATTACATGTCCCATTATATGGGGGCGGGCGTGAAGTAAAGGGAGGCCAGTCGGGGTTATGATATTTAGCCGCCTCTTCCTCTAAATCATCCCAATTTATGTTTAATTGATCAGGCTTATTAGTTTCTTCCTCTTTTTGAGGTGTTTGTAAAACCGGATATTTTTTCTGTTTGTTTTTGTGTAACATTTCTTTATCTGTTACAGAAGGAGACTTGACTTCCTCATCATCGCTCTCAACGGAAATGAGATCCTCCTCCATATCTTGCGGAGGCTTTGTGAGGTTAGAGCAGGAACTAACCTTTAGAATATGTTCTGTTTGAGTGACCGCGGCCATGACTTATGGATCGGCTTCCTTTTTATCTATCAAATCTTTAATGAGATTCCAATAAGAGAAGGCGGTCACAGGAATTTTTTCTGGCCCAAAAGCATTATAATAATCTTGAAAACAATCTCCTACTCTATGCCATCTTTTAATATCAATAGTTCCTTCCTGTGGGAACCAAGGGCAAGTGTCTTTTACAAAATTGAAAAATTTAAACAAATCATTACTTTTAACCTTTACTCCTCGTATCTTTAAAGCCTCTTTTAATTGTCCTACATAGATTTGATGTTGACTTAATTCTTGTCCCATTTCGGAGGCGTCACTTACCTTCGATTCTGACGCGGCAGGTTCCCGCGGTGATCGGAGGAGTTTAGTTTCACCTTGACGGTCGACCGTTCTTTCGCGTCATCTTCCTCATGGAATCCCTCGTTTCCAGGTTCCACGTTGAGGTGCCACATGTCCCGACCCGTGGGATCAACAATGTAGGCCCTAGAAGAGGGAGTGGGAACTCGGGGGGACAAGAGACACGAGAAATGGAGACAAGACAGTATCCTGATCAAGTCTCGTTTATTGATGGCAATGTAATGCCTTATATAGACCAGCAAGGGTGGAGGTTGGGCCAGGGCGATGATGGTGGCCCTGCAGTGGGCGTGGCCAGGTAGGTATTGGTTTCTTCGGTCAGACGTCATGTTGCGCCTGCGCCGTCGGTGGGTAATTTTCCTGGGGGCGGGATGGTGCCTGCGCTGTAAGTTGATCATTTTCCCGGGTGCGGGAAAATGGGTGATGAAGAACCCGGAAGAGCGCCATTTTGTACTGGCGTATGAGACAGCAGAACAAGGAAGAAAGTAAATCTAGGGAGGAGGCATAAAGTGGAAATGTATAGAGCTCAGGCATCAGTCGTCAGTTATAATCGCTATGGCCGGGCCACACAGCTCCGGACACTTGGCATATTTTTATTTATTATTATTATTAAAATGGGGTCTTGCTCTGTTGCCCAAGCTAGAGTGCAGTGGTTCATGGCTCACTGCTACCTTGATCTCTCAGGCTCAAGGTGTCCTCCTGCCTCAGCCTCCCAAGTAACTGGGACCACAGGCACGCACCACCATGCCCAGCTAATAATGAAAAAATTTGTGATGATTCCTCAAATACCTAAATACAGAAATACCATTTGACTCAGCAATCCCATTACTGGGTACATGCCCAAAGGAATAGAAATCCTTTTATTATAAAGACACATGCTCATGTATATTTGTTGCAGCACTATTCACCATTGCAAAGACATGGAATCAACCTAAATGCCCATCAGTGATAGACTGGATAAAGCAAATGTGATACATACACACCATGGTATACTATATAGCCACAAAAAAGAATGAGATCATGTCCTTTGCAGGGACACAGATGGAGCTGGAGGCCATTATCCTTAGCAAACTAACACTGGAACAAAAAACAAATACCTAATGTTTCACATATAAGTGGGAGCTAAATGAAGAGAACACATGGACACAGAGAGGGGAAAAACATACACAGGGGCCTGCCAGAGGGTGGAGAGAGGGAGGAGAGACAAAATCAGGAAAAGTAACTAATGGATCCGAGGCTTAGTACCTGGGTGATAAAATAACCTGTATAACAACCCCCCATGACAGAAGTTTACTTACGTCACAAACCTGCACATGTATCTCTGAACTTAAAATAAAAGTTAAAAAAATTTTGTGAAGATGGAGTCTTGCTATGTTGCCCACTCTGGTTTTGAACTCCTGGGCTCAAGCTATGCTCCTAATAGTTTTAATATACATGTTTACACTTATATTTTCATCAATACATAGAGTTAGTCATAGTCTATATTTCCCCCTTGAACTTTTTGGGGGAATAAAAAGCACCCAGATAAAAATAAGCTGAACTATCCATAGGAGAACTCTCTAGGTGAAGGACTTATGGATGCTTTTATTTTATTTTTTCCTTTTTCCTTATTTTCTACCATTAGTACGTATCGTAAATAACATTTGGAAGCTCAGTGTTCTATGTATCTTATTTTACTATTATTAAGTGAAATCCTGTTTATTTCTACGTCACTTTTATGAATAAATTGAGTTTTATAGACCTTATTTTTGCTTATTTGCTAACCAATAAAATTGCAGGCTTTAACTTTAAAAATGCAAGTTTTCATAAGAAATGTAAGGAGTTTCAGAAAGAGATGTCCCCTCTCCCTTTAATTAACAGAGGAACACTATCCTTCTATGTCATAAAGCTGCTTCAAGAATCCAATTTGATAAGGTGTTAAACTGAAGTGTTTTATTAAAATATCAATATTGTTTTCTTGGACAAAATGGAGATGTGTGGATATTCATATTTGTTTATAACCTGTTCTGTTGATATTAATCTGTCCTTGGAAGTAAAATTTGAGTAATGAGACCTTGCAGAATTCCTTTAAAAACTGCCACATCTTGTGAAAATTATCTTCAAAAATAAATCCATGCTTCATTTTGATGATATTATTTCAAAATCTGTTGCCTGAGCAATAATGTTTTAATTTACATCTATATACTCCTACACAAAATAAACACTTGTAAAATTGCTCTGTCACATTAGAAGTGGATCACTGATACCTTCATTTTCTCAGTTATTCATGTTAGGGGAAAGAAGCTCATAGTTCTGTAAGACATTCTACTTCAACACAAAAATTGGGAGAATTATTTCAATTAATTAACAAATCCATGGTGAGCTGAGGGTTGAAGGCTGTGCCCTATGCTGGCAGTCTCAAATAAAGCAGCTAAGAGAGAGGAGAGAAACCTTAGGCTCCAGCAGAAGCCTGCCTGTCTCTGTGATATACCAGCTCAGGATAACTCTGTTAAGGAGTCATTTTGCTGAACAAATCTGCAGAGCCATCACAAAGAGAGTAAGAAAAAAAAGTATACATATTTTAAAAATTGTTTGTGGCCTAAGAATCTCAAGCAGTTTCAATTTCCAAGGGAAAGAATTCAGGGCACTATACTCCATAAATTCTTAAATCTTTTATTTGCTACTAGCAGTCAGAAAGAAAAAATAGCTCAGGGCATTGTCTTCCAGGAATATGTGAGTTTTCTTCATAAAAATGAAGCCCACCTGGCAGCAGAATAAGTTTCCTGGCCGGGCGCGGTGGCTCACGCCTGTAATCCCAGCACTTTGGGAGGCCGAGACAGGCGGATCACGAGGTCAGGAGATCGAGACCATCCTGGCTAACATGGTGAAATCCCCTCTCTACTAAAAATACAAAAAACTAGCCGGGCGAGGTGGTGGGTGCCTGTAGTCCCAGCTACTCCGGAGGCTGAGGCAGGAGAATGGCGTAAACCCGGGAGGCGGAGCTTGCAGTAAGCTGAGATCAGGCGGCTGCACTCCAGCCCGGGTGACAGAGCAAGACTCCGTCTCAAAAAAAAAAAAAAAAAAAAGTTTCCCATACTTCCAGTGACCTGACAGTAGGGGATTGGATTGGCTTTCTTTAGAAACTGGGGGCCACTCCCTGGTGCCTGGGAGATTTGGTGCATGGAGAACTCAGAGCATCTTTGTGTGTGCTTTCAGAATGTGTATTCTGAAAGTTTAACAGGTGATGAAATAGGTACCCAGAAAGGGGCATGTCAATTCATGTCTAGTTTATGTGGAGACTTCCAGCTTCTACCTGAACAACCTGAAACTGGTTCTGAGTGAATTCTTTCTTTCTCTTTCCCTCTCCCCTTCCTCTCTCCATCCCTCTCTCTGTCCTTCTCCTACCTTCCTTCTTTTTTTGTTTTGTTTTTTTGAGACAGAGTCTCACTTTGTCGCCCAGGATGAAGTGCAGTGGCTCGATCTTGGCTTGCTGCAACCTCCGCCTCCTGGGTTCAAGCGATTCTCCTGCCTCTGTGTACTGAGTAGCTGGGACTATAGGCGCCTGCCACCACGCCCAGCTAATTTTTGTATTTTAGTAGAGAAAGGGTTTCACCATGTTGACCAGGCTGATCTCAAACTCCTTATCTCAAGTGATCTGTCTGCCTCGGCCTCCCAAAGTGCTGGGATTACAGGCATGAGCCACCGTGCCAGGGCTCTTTTTTTTTTTTTTCCTCTTGGAAGAAATACACAAATAAGCTAAGTCGAGGTGTGTGGAATAACTTTGTGTCCTGCAGTGCATTTTTAAATCTTAGGAATGAGACAGGTGACATCGCTATAGATCTGCAACTAGCCATGCAAGTATTCAAAAGCCATCAGTACTGCTATAGACAGTAGATAATAAAGGAATATTATGAAAAACTTTATATAGATAAATATGATAACTTAGATAAAATGGACAAATTCCTTGACAGCTGCACACAAGCTATCTAGGTTCATTTAAGAAGAAATAGCCTCAATAGTCCTATATCTGTTAAAGAAATGGAATTTTCAAGGGGGGAGGGGCCAAGATGGCCAAATAGGAAGCTCCAGTCTGTAGCTCCCAGCGAGACCAATGCAGAAGGCTGGTGATTTCTGTATTTCCAGCTGAGGTAACCAGTTCATCTCATTGGGAATGGTTAGGCAGTGGGTCCAACCCATGGAGGGTGAGCAGAAGCAGGATGGGGTGATGCTCCACCTGGGAAGTGCGGGGGGCCAGGGACCTCCCTCCCCCAAGCCAAGGGAAGCCATGAGGAACTGTGCTACCCAGCTGGGTTACTACGTTTTTCCCATGGTTTTTGCAATCTGCAGATCAGGAGATTCCCTTGTGTGCCTACACCACCAGGGCCCTGGGTTTCAAGCACAAAACTGGGCAGCTGTTTGGGCAGACACAGAGCTAGCTGCAGGAGTTTTTTTTTGTACCCCAGTGGCACCTAGAACCCCAGTGAGACAGAACCATTCTCTCCCCTGGAGAGGGGGCTGAAGCCAGGGAGCCAAGTGGTCTCGCTCAGCGGGTCCCACTCCCACAGAGCCCAGCAAGCTAAGAACCACCAGCTTGAAATTCTCACTGCCAGCACAGAAGTCTGAAGTTGACCTGGGACAATTGAGTTTAGTCAGGGGAGGGGCGTCTGCCACTACTGAGGCTTTAGTAGGCGATGTTTTCGACAGTGCTTAGGAGGCTGGGAGGTCTGGGCTGGGTGAGGCAAAGCAGCTGTGGCCAGACTGCTTCTCTAGATTCTTCCTCACTGGGCAGGGCATCTCTGAAGGAAAGGTAACAGCCCCAGTCAGGGGCTTACAGACAAAACCACCATCTCACTGGACAGAACACCTGGGGGAAGGGGTGGCTGTGGGCACAGCTTCAGTGGATTTAATTGTTCCTGCCTGCTGGCTCTGAAGAGAGCAGCTGATCCTGACTAGCAGGATTCTCCCAGCATAGCACACCAGCTCTGCTAAGGGACAGACTGCCTCCTCAAGTTGGGTCCCTGACCCCCGAGCCTCCTGACTGGGAGAAACCTCCCAACAGGATCGACAGACACCTCATACAGGAGAGCTCTGGCTGACGTCAGACTGGTGACCCTCTGGGATGAAGCTTCCAGAGAAAGGAGCAGGCAGCAATCTTTGCTGTTCTGCAGCCTCCACTGGTGATACCCAGGTGAACAGGGTCTGGAATGGACCTCCAGAAAACTGCAGAAGAGGGGTCTGACTATTAGAAGAAAAACTAACAAACAGAAAGCAACAACATCAACATAAAGGAACCCCATACAAAAACCCCATCCAAAGGTCATCAGCCTAAAGGATCAAAGGTAGATAAATCCATGAAGATGAAGAAAAACCAATGCAAAAACACTGAAAACTCCAAAAACCAGAATGCCTCTTCTCCTCCAAATGATCACAACTCCTCTCTAGCAAGGGCACAAAACTGAATGGAGAATGAGATTGATGAATTGACAAAAGTAGGCTTCAGAAGGTGAGTAATAACAAACTCCTCTGAGCTAAAGGAGCATGTTCTAACCTAATGCAGGGAAGCTAAGAACCTTGATAAAAGGTTATAGGAACTGCTAACTAGAATAACCAGTTTAGAGAGGAACATAAATGACATGACGGAGCTGAAAAACACAGCATGAGAACTTCGTGAAGCATACATAATTATCAATAGCCAAATTGATCAAGTGGAAGAAAGGATATCAGAGATTGAAGATCAACTTACTGAAATAAGACGTGAAGAAAAGGTTACAGAAAAAAGAATGAAAAGGAATGAACAAAGCCTCCAAGAAATACGGGACTATGTGAACAGACCAAACCTATGACTGATTGGTATACCTGAAAGTGACAGGGAGAATGGAACCAAGTTGGAAAACCCACTTTAGGATATTATTTGGGAGAACTTCCCCAACCTAGCAAGACAGGCCAATCTTCAAATTCAGGACATACAGAGAACACCACTAAGATAGTCCTCAAGAAGAGCAACCACAAGACACATAATCTTCAGATTCTCCAAGGTCAAAATGCAGGAAAAAATATTAAAGGCAGCCAGAGAGAAAGGTCAGTTTACATATAAAGGGAAGCCCCTCAGACTAACAGCAGATCTCTCTTCAGAAACTCTACAAACTAGAAGAGAATGGGGGCCAACATTCAACATTCTTAAATAAAAGAACTTTCAACCCAGAATTTCATATCCAGCCAAACTCAACTTCATAAATGAAGCAGAAATAAAATCCTTTCCAGACAAGCAAATGCTAAGGAATTTTGCCACCACCAGACCTGCCTTACAAGAGCTCCTGAAGGAAGCACTAAATATGGAAAGGAAAAGCTGGTACCAGCCACTGCAAAACACACCAAAATATAAAGACCAATGACATTATGAAGCAACTGCATCAACTAATGTGCAAAATAACCAGCTAGCAGCATGATGACAGGATCAAATTCACATGTAATAATGTTAACCTTAAAGGTAAACGGGCTAAATGCCCCAATTAAAAGACACAGACTGGCAAATTGGATACAGAGTCAAGACCCATTGGTGTGCTGTATTCAGGAGACCCATCTCATGTGCAAAGACACACATGGGCTCAAAATAAAGGGATGGAAGAATATTTACCAAGCAAATGGAAAGCAAAAAACAAAATAAACAAACAAACAAAACTGGGGTTGCAATCCTAGTCTCTGATAAAGCAGACTTCAAACCAACAAAGATCAAAAAAGACAAAGGCATTACATAAAGGTAAAGGGATCAATGTAACAAGAAGAACTAACTATCCTAAATACGTATGCACCCAATACAGGAGCACCCAGATTCATAAAACAAGTTCTTAGAGACATACAAAGAGACTTAGACTTCCACACAATATCAGTGGGAGACTATAACACCCCACTGTCAATATTAGACAGATCAATGAGACAGAAAATTAACAAGGATATTTAGGACTTACTCAACTCTAGACCAAGTGGACCTAATAGACATCTACAGAACTCTCCACCCCAAATCAATCGAATATACATTCTTCTCAGCATCGCATAGCACGTATTCTAAAATCGAATACATAATTGGAAGTAAAACACTCCTTGGAAAATGCAAAAGAACAGAAATCATAACAAACAGTCTCTCAGACCACAGTGCAATCAAATTAGAACTCAGGATTAAGAAACTCACTCAAAACTGCAAAACTACATGGAAATTGAACAACCTGCTCCTGAATGACTACTAAGTAAATAATGAAATTATGACAGAAATAAAGAAGTTCTTTGAAACCAATAAGAACAAAGAGACAATGTACCAGGATCTCTGAGGCAAAGCTAAAGCAGTGTGTAGAGGGAAATTTATAGCACTAAATGCCCACAGGAGAAAGCAGGAAAGATCTAAAATCAACACCCTAATATCACAATTAAAAGAACTAGAGAAGCAAGAGCAAACAAATTCAAAAACTAGCAGAAGACAAGAAATAACTAAGATCAGCGCAGAACTGAAGGAGACAAGAGACATGAAAAAACCTTCAAAAAATCAGTGAATCCAGGAGCTGATTTTTTGAAAAGATTAACAAAATACATGGACCACTAGCTAGACTAATAAATGAGAAAAGAGAGAAGAATCAAATAGACACGCAAAAAAATCATAAAGGGGATATCACCACTGATCCCACAGAAATACAAACTACCATCAGAGAATAATACAAACACTTCTATGCAAATAAACTAGAAATTCTAGAAGAAATGAATACATTCCTGGACACATACACCCTCCCAAGACTAAACCAGGAAGAAGTTGAATCCCTGAATAGACCAATAACAAGTTCCAAAATTAAGGCAGTAGTTAATAACCTACCAATCAAAAAAAGCCCAGGACCGGACAGATTCACAACTGAATTCTACCAGAGGTATAAAGAGGCTGGTACCATTCTTTCTGAAACCATTCCAAATAATAGAAAAAGAGGGACTCCACTCTAACTCATTTTATGAGGCCAGAATCACCCTGATACCAAAACCCGGCAGAGAGACACAACTAAAAAAGAAAATGTCAGACCAATAGCCCTGATGAACATCAATGTGAAAATTCTCAATAAAATACTGGCAAACTGAATCCAGTAGCACATCAAAAAGCTTATCCACCATGATCAAGTCGGCTTCATCCCTGGGATGCAAGGCTGGATCAACATATGCAAATCAATAAATGTAATCCATCACATAAACAGAACCAATGACAAAAACATGATTATCTCAATAGATGCAGAAAAGGCCTTCAGTAAAATTCAACATCCCTTCATGCTAAAAATTCTCAATAAACTGGTATTGATGGAACATATCTCAAAATAATAAGAGCTATTTATGACAAACTCGCAGCCAATATCATACTGAATGGACAAAAACTGGAAGCATTCCCTTTGAAAACAGGCACAAGTCAAGGATGCCCTCTCTCATCACTCCTATTCAACATAGTACTGGAATTTCTGGTCCAGGCAATTAGGCAGGAGAAAGAAATAAAGGGTATTCAAATAAGAAGAGAGGAAGTCAAATTGTCTCTCTTTGTAGAAGACATGATTGTATATTTAGAAAACCCCATTGTCTCAGCCCCAAAACTCCTTAAGGTGATAAGCAACTTTAGTAAAGTCTCAGGATACAAAATCAATGTACAAAGATCACAAGCATTCCTATACACCAACAATAGACAAGTAGAGAGCCAAATCATGAGTGAACTCCCATTCACAATTGCTACAAAGAGAATACAATACCTAGGCATACAACTTACAAGGGACATGAAGGACCTCTTCAAGGGGAACTACAAACCACTGCTCAAGGAAATAAGAGAGTACATAAACAAATGGAAAAACATTCCATGCTTATGGATAGGAAGAATCAATATCATGAAAATGGCCATACTGCCCAAAGTAATTTATAGATTCAATGTTATTCCCATCTAACTACCATTGACTTTCTTTGCAGAATTAGAAAAAACTACTTTAAATTTCACGTGGAACCAAAAAAGAGCCCATATCGCCAAGACAATCCTAAGCAAAAAGAACAAAGCTGCAGACATCATGCTACCTGATTTCAAACAATACTACAAGGCTACAGTAACCAAAACAGCATGGTACTGGTACCAAAACAGATATAGAGACCAATGGAACAGAACAGAGACCTCAGAAATAACACCACATATCTATAACCATCTGATCTTTGACAAACCCGACAGAAACAAGTAATGGGCAAAGGATTCCCTATTTAACAAATGGTGCTGGGAAAACTGACTAGCCATATGCAGAAAACAGAAACTGGACTCTTCCCTTATACCTTATATGAAAATTAACTCAAGATGGATTGAAGACTTAAATGTAAAATCTAAAACCATAAAAACCCTAGAAGAAAACCTAGGCAATACCATTCAGGACATAGGCATGGGCAAAGACTTCATGACTAAAACACTAAAAGCAACGGCAACGAAAGCCAAAATTGACAAATGAGATCTAATCAAATTAAAGAGCTTCCACACAACAAAAGAAACTAACATCGGCCGGGCGCGGTGGCTCAAGCCTGTAATCCCAGCACTTTGGGAGGCCGAGACGGGCAGATCACAAGGTCAGGAGATCGAGACCATCCTGGCTAACACGATGAAACCCCATCTCTACTAAAAAAAATACAAAAAAAGTAGCTGGGCGAGGTGGCGGACGCCTGTAGTCCCAGCTACTTGGGAGGCTGAGGCAGGAGAATGGCCTAAACCCGGGAGGCAGAGCTTGCAGTGAGCTGAGATCTGGCCATTGCACTCCAGCCTGGGCGACGGAGTGACTCCGTCTCAAAAAAAAAAAAAAAAAAAAAAAAAGCTAAAAAAAAAACCCAGAAACTAACATCAAAGTGAACAGGCAACCTACAGAATGGGAGAAAAGTTTTGCAAGCTACCCATCTGACAAAGGTCTAATATTCAGAATCTACAAGGAACTTAAATGTATAAGAAAAAAACAACTCCATCAAAAAGTGGGTCACAGTTATGAACAGACACTTCTCAAAAGAAGACATTTAGGGGGCCAACAAACATTTTAAAAAGCTCATCATCGCTGGTCATTAGAGACATGCAAATCAAAACCACAATGAGATACCATCTCATGCCAGTTAGAATGGTGATTACTAAAAAGTCAGGAAACAACAGATGCTGGCAAAGCTGTGGAAAAACAGGAGCACTTTTATACTGTTGGTGGGGGTGTAAATTAGTTCAACCATTGTGGAAGAAGACAGTGTGGTGAATCCTCAATGATCTAGAACCAGAAATACCATTTGACCCAGCAATCTCATTACTGGTTATACACCCAAAGGTTTATAAATCATTCTACTCTAAAGACACCTGCACACATATGTTTATTGCAGCACTATTTACAATAGCAAAGATTTAGAACTGACTCAAATGCCCATCAATGACAGACTTGATAAAGAAAATGTGGGACATATACACCATGAGATACTATGCATCCATAAAAAAGGATGAGTTCATGTCCTTTGGAGGGACAAAGATGAAGCTGGAAACCATCATCCTCAGCAAACTAACACAGGAACAGAAAACCAAACACCACATATTCTCATTCATAAGTGGGAGTTGAACAATGAGAACACATGGACACAGGGAGGGGAATATCACACACCAGGGCCTGTTGGGGGGTAGGGGTAAGGGGAGGAAGGGCATTAGAACAAATACCTAATGCATGCGGGACTTAAAACCTAGATGATGGGTCGATAGGCGCAGCAAACCAGCATGGCACTTGTATACCTATGTAACAAACCTGCACGTTCTGCACGTGTATCCCAGAACTTAAAGTAAAATAAAAATAATAAAAAAAAAAAATTGAATTTATTATCAAAACTTTCGTGCAAAGAAAACTTAAGGTCCAGATGGTTTTACTGCCAAATTCTAACAAACATTTAAGGAATACCATCTCTACTAAAAATACAAAAATTAGCCCGGCGTGGTGGCAGGCACCTATAATCCCAGCTGCTGGGGAGGCTGAGGCAGGAGAATCGTTTGAATTTGGGAGACAGAGGTTGCAGTGAGCCGAAATGGCACCACTGCACTGCAGCCTGGGTGACAGAGTGAGACAGTGTCAAAAATAAATAAGTAGAATAGAATAAAAATAATAAATAAGAAATAAGAAACAAAGCCTAGAGACCAATATCTTTCATGGACATAGATGCAAAAAGTTTTACCAAATTTTAGCAATCAAATTCAGTATTATATAAAAGGATAATACATATCGACCAGTACAAATCTGGACCAATTCAAAACCAATGAATGTAATTTACCATATTAACAGATTAAAAAAGAAAAAAAAATACCATCATTTCAATAGATGCATAAAAGCACTTGATAAAGTTCAATACCCATTCATGATAAAACAAAACAAACAAAAATGCTCACAAACTCTCAGTAAACTAGGAATAGACGGAAACTTCGTTAACCTTATAGGGGACATATACAAAAAAACTACATCTAACATCATACTTAAGTGAAAGACTGCATGCTTTCTCCCTAAGATTGGAAAAAAGGCAAAGAAGTCTGCTCTTACTGCTCTTACAAGCATAGTTCTGAAAGTTTTAGCCACTGTAATAAGGCAGTAAAAGAAAATTTAAAAGCATACAGATCAGAAAGGAAGAAGTAAAACTGTCCCTATTTATAGATGACATGATGGTCATCTATAAAATCCCACTAACCTATTTTGAAAAACTCCTATAACTAATAAGTGAGTTCAGCAAGGTTACAAAGTCAATATACAAAACTCAGTTCTATTTCTGTATACCAACAATGAACAATCGGAAATGCATTTTTAAAATACCATTTATAATAGCATCAAGAATATAAAATACTTAGGGGATACATTTGACAGAAGATGTACAAGACCTATATGCTGAAAACTGTTGAAAGGAATTAAGGAAGGCTTAAATAAATGAAGAGAAATGTATTCATGGATCAGATGATTTGGTATTGTTAAGGTGTGAATTCTTTCCAAACTGATCAATAGAATCAATGCAATCCTATTCAAAGTCTCAGCGGGCTTAAAAAAAATGGCATGCTGATTTTATTTATTTATTTATTTATATTTTTTTAAGATGGAGTCTTGCTCTGTCGCCCAGGCTGGAGTGCAGTAGCTTGATCTCAGCTCACTGCAACCTTCACCTCCTGGGTTCAAGCAATTCTCCTGCCTCAGCCTTCCAAGTAGCTGGGATGACAGGTGTGCACCACCACATCTGGCTAATTTTTGTATTTTAATAGAGACAGGGTTTTACTGTGTTGGTCAAGCTGGTCTTGAACTCCTGACCTCAAGTGATCCACCGACCTCTGCCTCCCAAAGTGCTGGGATTACAGGCGTGAGCCACCACACCCAGCCATGACATGCTGATGTAAAATTTTTTGGAAGTACAAACGTATTTATATGAAAATTTAAAATTCATATGGAATCCCTTTTTTAAATTCTGAAAAAGAAAAACAAAGTTGAGGAAGAGGAAATATATATGATCAACTGATTTTTGATAAAGATGCTAAGGCAATTCAATGAGGGAAGTATAATCTTTTCAACAAATCGGTGCTGGAACAATTGGTAGCCATACGTAAAAATTAAATCTCAACCCTTAACTCACATCATGTATGAAAATTTACCTGAAATGAATCATATATTTAAATGTAAGAGCTAGACCTGTAGAAAATGGTAGAAAATCTTAGTAACCTTAGATTTGGGAGAGATTTCTTAAATATGAAACAAAAATCATGATCTGTTAAAGAAGAAATTGATTAATTGGACTTCATAAAAATGTAAAATGTGGCCGAGTACAGTGGCTCATCCCAGCACTTTGGGAGGCTGAAGCAAGAGGATCGCTTGAGCCCAGAAGCTCAAGACTAGCCGGGATAACATAGCTAAATTCCGTCTCTAAAAAAAAAAAAAAACCAGGGGTAGTGGTGTATGTCTGTGGTTCCAGCTACTCAGGAGCTGAGGTGGGAGGATCACTTGAGCCCGGGAGGTTGAGGTTGCAGTGAACCATGATCATGCCACTGCACTCCACCTTGGGAAACAGAGCAAGACTCCATCACACACACACACTCACACGAAGATTGTTCTTTAAAAGATAATGATAAGAAAACGACAACACAAGTCACAGATAGAAAATATTTGCAGAACATATATCTAACAAAGGACACATATCTATATATTTTTTTTAAAAAACCTCAACTCAATAAGAAAACAACCCAGTTTTTAAACATTGGCAAAAGATTTGAATTGATACTACCCCAAAATATATATGCAGTTAGTAAATAAATATATGAAAAAATAAACACCCCTATTCATTAGAGAAATGCAAATTAAAACCAGTGAGCTATAGGAAACACCCATTAGAATTGCTAAAAGTAAAAAGACCGACCATACCAGGTATCATTGAGGGTGTCTAGCAGCTGGAGCTCTCATACACTGCTGGTGGGATTGTAAAATGTTTCAACCATTGTAATGGTTAACTATGTGTCAACATAACTGGCTTAAGAGACACTCAGACTGCTGGTAAAACATTATGTCTGGCTGTGTCTGTGAGAATGTTTATGGAAGAGGGCCAGGCACAGTGGCTCATGCCTGTGATCACGGCCCTTTAGGAGGCCGAGACAGATGGATCACCTGAGGTCAGGAGTTCAAGACCAGCCTGGCCAACATGGTGAAACCCTGTCTCTACTAAAAAGTACAAAAATTAGCCAGGCGTGGTGGCAGGCGCCTGCAATCCCAGCTACTTGGGTGGCTGAAGCAGGAGAATCACTTGAACCCAGGAGGTGGAGGTTGCAGTGAGCCGAGGTCACTGCTCTGCACTCCAGCCTGGGTGACAAAGCAAGACTGTCTGAAAAAAAAAAAAAAAGGAATATTTATGGAAGAGATTACCATTTGAATTGGAAGAGTGAGTAAAGATCTGTCCTCACAAATGTACATGGGCATGATCCCACCACTCAGGGCCTGAATAAAACCAAAAGACGGAGATAGGGCAAATTTGTTCTCTCTGATTGAGCTGGGACATTAACTGCCCTCAGACACCAGCCCTCTTGGTTCTGAATCTTCAGAGTTGGACTGAGACTTAAACTATTGACTCCACTGATTGTCAGGCCTTTGGACTTGAACGGAACGATACCACTGGTTTTGTTGGTTCTCCAGCTTGTTAATGGCAGAGGGTGGGATTTGTCTGTCTCTAAAATTGCCTGAGTCAATTCCTGTGTTTCCTTGGATGCATATATTATTTCTGTTTCTCTGAAGAACCCTGCCTAATACAACCAATTTGGAAAACAGCTTGGCATTTTCTTAAAAATTTAAATATTTTTAATTTTTAAAGAAAAATTAAATTACCTACCTAAAAATGTAAAAACCTATCTAAAAATACACCTACACCTATATGATCCAGCCAGTTCACTGCTAGGTACCCAAGATAAATGAAAGCCTGTATCCATACAACTTGTACATGAAAGTTTATAGTACCTTTATTTGTAGTAGCCATAACTGGAAGCATCCCAAATATCAATCAATAGGTGAATGGATAAACAAAGTGTGGTACAGTCATGTAGTGGAATATTACTCTGCAAAAAAATGGAATGAACCATTGATAGACACAACATGGACTAATCTGAAAATAATTACACTGAGTGAAAGCAGACAAAAAGAGCACATGCTGTATGATTCCATCTATATAAAATCTCAGTAAACTATAGGAAACTTATCATGACATAAAACAGATTAGTGGTTGCCTGGAGAAGTTGGATAGAAAGGAAAGGATTACAAAAGCGCACAAGTAAATTTTCAGGAGTAATTAATCTGCTTATTATCTTGATTGTGGTCATGTTTTCATAGGTACACACTTTTGTTAAAATTCATCAAATTGTACAATGTAAAGACATGCATTTAGTGTATGTCATTATTTCTCAATAAAGTGATTTTACAAACACATAAAATGAAAAGACAAGCCATAAATTGAAAAGTATTTGTAACACATATAATTGACAAAATATTTATGTTTAGAACATATACAAACTCTTAAAAGTCAATAAGAAAATTCCATTCATATATGTACCTTAGAGAAACTCTTATAATAACAAATTATGTACATGAATAGATGCATGGTTTTTGACAGCAAAAACCTGAAAATAACTCACATGCCCATTGTCAGTAGAATAATTTGTGACATGATCACATGGTGGAATACTTCACAGCAATACAATTGGTTAACTATAGTTAGGCAGAACATCAGGTTATATTTCAGGAACATACAATTGAGTTAAAGCAAGTTGGCTGGGCATGGTGACTCACCCCTGCAATCCCAGCACTTTGGGAGGCTGAGGCAGGTGGATCACGAGGTCAGGAGTTCAAGACCAGGCTGGCCAATATGGTGAAACCCTGTCTCTACTAAAAATACAAAAATTAGCCGGACATAGTGGCACACACATGTAGTCCCAGATACTCAGCTACTCAGGAGGCTGAGGCAGAAGAGTTGCTTGAACTCAGGAGGTGGAGTTTTCAGTGAGCTGGGATCACACCACTGCACTCCAGCCTGGGTGACAGAGTGAGACTCAAAAATAAAAAGGAAAAGAAAAAAAGAAAGAAAGTCTTAGAATGATAAATACAGTATGATTCCACTTACTAAAAGTTCAAAAATGGTAGGGCGGTTCTAAGATGGCTGAATAGGAACAGCTCCAGGCTACAGCTCCCAGCATGAGTGACACAGAAGATGGGTGATTTCTGCATTTCCAGCTGAGGTACCGAGTTCATCTCACTGGGGTATGTCAGAGAGTGGGTGCAGCCCACTGAGTGAGAGCCGAAGCAGTGCAAGGCATTGCCTCATCCGGGAAGTGCAAAGGGGAAGGGAATTCCCTTTTCTAGCCAAGGGAAACTATGACACACAGCACCTGGAAAATTGGGTCACTCCCACCCTAATACTGCGCTTTTCCAAAGGTCTTAGCAAATGGCATACCAGGAGATTATATCCCATGCCTGGCTTAGAGGGTCCCACACCCATGGGGCCTCCCTCATTGCTAGCACAGCAGTCTGAGATCTAACTGCAAAGGTGGCAGTGAGGCTGGAGGAGGGGCGCCCGCCATTGCTGAGGCTTGAGTAGGTAAACAAAGCTGCCAGGAAACTCAAACTGGGTGAAGCCCATCACAGCTCAAGGAGGCCTGCCTGCCTCTGTAGACTCCACCTCTGGGGACAGGGCATAGCCAAACAAAAGGCAGCAGAAACCTCTGCAGATTTAAATGTCCCTGTCTGACAGCTTTGAAGAGCACGTAGTTTGAGATCTGAGAATGGATAGACTGCCTCTTCAAGTGGGTCCCTGACCCCCAAGTAGCCTAACTGGGAGGCAACCCCTAGTAGGGGCAGACTGACACCTCACATGGCCAGTTATCCCTCTGAGACGAAGCTTCCAGAGGAATGATCAGGCAGCAACATTTGCTGTTCAGGAATATTCACTTTTCTGAAGCCTCTGCTGCCGATACCCAAGAAAACAGCATCTGGAGTGGACCTCCAGCAAACTCCAACAGCCATGCAGTTGAGTGTCCTGACTGTTAGAAGGAAAACTAACAAACAGAAAGGACATTCACATCAAAATCCCATCTGTACGTCACCATCATCAAAGACCAAAGGTAGATAAAACCACAAAGATGGGGGAAAAAACAGAGCAGAAAAGCTGAAAATTCTAAAAATCAGAGCACCTCTCCCCCTCCAAAGGAACGCAGCTCCTCACCAGCAGTGGAACAAAGCTGGACAGAGAATGACTTTGATGAGTTGAGAGAAGAAGGCTTCAGATGATCAAACTTCTCCGAGCTAAAAGAGGAAGTTCGAACCCATCACAAAGAAGCTAAAAACCTTGAAAAAAGATTAGACGAATGGCTAACTAGAATAACCAATGTAAAGAAGTCCTTAAATGACCCGATAGAGCTGAAAACCATGGCACAAGAACTACATGACAAATGCACAAGCTTCAGTAACCAATTAGATCAACTGGAAGAAAGGGTATCAGTGATTGAAGATCAAATGAATGAAATGAAGTGAGAAGAGAAGTTTAGAGAAAAAAGAGTAAAAAGAAATGAACAAATCTTCCAAGAAATATGGGACTATGTGAAAAGAACAAATCTGCGTCTGATTGGTGTACCTGAAAGTGACGGAGAGAATGGAACCAAGTTGGAAAACACTCTGCAGGATATTATCCAGGAGAACTTCCCCAACCTAGCAAGGTGGGCCAACATTCAAATTCAGGAAATACAGAGAACACCACAAAGATACTCCTCGAGAAGAGCAAATCCAAGACACATAATTGTCAGATTCACCAAAGTTGAAATGAAGGAAAAAATGTTAAGGCAGCCAGAGAGAAAGGTCGGGTTACTCACAAAGGGAAGCCCATCAGACTAACAGCAGATCTCTTGGCAGAAACCCTACATATCAGAGGAGAGTGGGGGCCAATAGTCAACATTCTTTTTTTTTTTTTTTTTTTGAGACAGAGTCTCGCTCTGTCGCCCAGGCTGGAGTGCAGTGGCCGGATCTTAGCTCACTGCAAGCTCCGCCTTCCGGGTTTTTACGCCATTCTCCTGCCTCAGCCTCCCGAGTAGCTGGGAGTACAGGCGCCCGCCACCTCGCCCGGCTAGTTTTTTGTATTTTTAGTAGAGACGGGGTTTCACCGTGTTAGCCAGGATGGTCTCGATCTCCTGACCTCATGATCCGCCCATCTCGGCCTCCCAAAGTGCTGGGATTACAGGCGTGAGCCACCTCACCCGGCCTTCAACATTCTTAAAGAAAAAAATTTTCAACTCAGAATTTCATATCCAGCCAAACTAAGTTTCATAAGTGAAGGAAAAATAAAATTCTTTACAGACAAGCAAATGCTGAGAGATTTTGTCACCACCAGGCCTGCCCTACAAGAGCTCCTGAAGGAAGCACTAAACATGGAAAGGAATGACCGTTACCAGCCACTGCAAAAACATGACAAAAAGTAAAGACCATCGATGCTAGGAAGAAACTGCATCAACTAATGAGCAAAATAACCAGCTAACATCATGACAGGATCAAATTCACACATAACAATATTAACCTTAAATGTAAATGGGCTAAATGCTCCAATTAAAAGACACAGACTGGCAAATTGGATAAACAGTCAAGACTTATCAGTGTGCTATATTCAGGAGACCCATCTCATGTGCAGAGACACACATAGGCTCAAAATGAAGGGATGGAGGAAGATCTACTAAGCAAATAGAAAACAAAAAAAGACAGGGGTTGCAATCCTAATCTCTGATAAAACAGACTTTAAACCAACAAAGATCAAAAGAGACAAAGAAGGCCATTATATAATGGTAAAGGGATCAATTCAACAGGAAGAGTTAACTATCCTCAATATATATGCACCCAATACAGGAGCACCCAGATTCATAAAGCAAGTCCTTAGAGACTTACAAACAGACTTAGACTCCCGCACAATAATAATGGGAGATTTTAACACCCCACTGTCAACATTAGATAGATCTATGAGACAGAAAAGTTAACAAGGATATCCAGGAATTGAACTCAACTCTGCACCAAGCAGACCTAATAGACATCTACAGAACTCTCCACCCCAAATCAACAGAATATACATTCTTCTCAGCACCTCATCGCACTTATTCCAAAATTGACCACATAGTTGGAAGTAAAGCATTCCTCAGCAAATGTAAAAGAACAGAAATTATAACAAACTATCTCTCAGACCACAGTGCAATCAAACCAGAACTCAGGATTAAGAAATTCACTCAAAACCGCTCAACTATATGGAAACTGAACAACGTGCTCCTGAATGACTACTGGGTACATAATGAAATGAAGGCAGAAATAAAGATGTTCTTTGATACCAATGAGAACACAGATACAACATATCAGAAACTCTGGAGCACATTTAAAGCAGTGTGTAGAGGGAAATTTATAGCACTAAATGCCCACGAGAGAAGGCAGGAAACATCTAAAATTGACACCCTAACATCACAATTAAAAGAAGTAAAGAAGCAAGAGCAAACACATTCAAAAGCTAGCAGAAGGCAAGAAATAACTAAGATCAAAGCAGAACGGAAGGAGATAGAGTCACAAAAAACGCTTCAAAAAATTAATCCAGGAGCTGGTTTTTTGAAAAGATCAACAAAATTGATAGACCACTAGCAAGACTAATAAAGAAGAAAAGAGAGAAGAATCAAATAGGTGCAATAAAAAATGATAAAGGGGATATCACCACCGACCCCACAGAAATACAAACTACCATCAGAGAATACTATAAACACCTCTACGCAAATAAACTAGAAAACCTAGAGGAAATGGACAAATTCCTGGACACATATACTCTTTCAAGACTAAACCAGGAAGAAGTTCAATCCCTGAATAGACCAATAACAGGCTCTGAAATTGAGGCAATATTTAATAGCCTACCAACCAAAAAATGTTCAGGACCAGAAGGATTCACAGCCGAATTCTACCAGAGGTACAAAGAGGAGTTGGTACCATTCCTCCTGAAACTATTCCAATCAATAGAAAAAGAGGGAATCCTCCCTAACTTTTATGTGGCCAACATCATCCTGATACCAAAGCCTGGCAGAGACACAACAAAAAAAAGAGAATTTAAGACTAATATCCCTGATGAACATCAATGCAAAAATCCTCAATAAAATACTGGCAAACTGAATCCAGCAGCATATCAAAAAGCTTATCCACCATAATCAAGTGGGCTTCATCCCTGGGATGCAAGGCTGGTTCAACATTCGCAAATCAATAAAGGTAATCCAGCATGTAAACAGAACCAAAGACAAAAACCACATGATTATTGCAATAGATGCAGAAAAGGCCTTTGACAAAATTCAACAGCCCTGCATGCTAAAAACTGTCAATAAATTTGGTATTGGTGGAACATATCTCAAAATAATAAGAGCTTTTATGACAAACCCACAGCCAATATCATGCTGAATTGGCAAAAACTGGAAGCATTCCCTTTGAAAACTGGCACAAGACAGGGATGCCCTCGCTCACCACTCCTATTCAATATAGTGTTGGAAGTTCTGGCCAGGGCAATCAGGCAAGAGAAAGGAATAAAGCGTGTTCAATTAGGAAAAGAGGAAGTCAGATTGTCCCTGTTTGCAGATGAAATGATTGTATATTTAGAAAACCCTATCGTCTAAGCCCAAAATCTCCTTAAGATGATAAGCAACTTCAGCAAAGTCTCAGGATACAAAATCAATGTGCAAAAATCATAAGCATTATTATACACCAATAACAGACAAACAGAGAGCCAAATCATGAGTGAACTCCCATTCACAATTGCTTCAAATAGAATAAAATACATAGGAATCCAACTTACAAGGGATGTGAAGGACCTCTTCAAGGAGAACTACAAACCACTGCTCAATGAAATAAAAGAGGACACAAACAAATGGAAGAACATTCCATGCTCATGAATAGGAAGAATTGATATCGTGAAAATGGCTATACTGCCCAAGGTAATTTATAGATTTAATGCCATCCCCATTAAGCTACCAATGACTTTCTTCACAGAATTGGAAAAAACTACTTTAAAGTTCATATGGAACCAAAAAAAAGCCTGCATTGCCAAGATAATCCTAAGCCAAAAGAACAAAGCTGGAGGCATCAAGCTACCTGACTTCAAACTATACTATAAGGCTACAGTAACCAAAACAGCAGGGTACTGGTACCAAAACAGAGATATAGACAAATGGAACAGAACAGAGCCCTCAGAAATAATACCACACATCTATAACCATCTGATCTTTGACAAACTTGACAAAAACAAGAAATGGGGAAAGGATTCCCTATTTAATAAATGGTGCTGGGAAAACTGGCTAGCCATAAGTAGGAAGCTGAAACTGGATCCCTTCCTTACACCTTATACAAAAATTAATTCAAGATGGATTAGAGACTTAAATGTTAGACCTAAAACCATAAAAACCCTAGAAGAAAACCTAGGCAATACCATTCAGGACATAGGCATGGGCAAGGACTTCATGTCTGAGACACCAAAAGCAACGGCAACAAAAGCCAAAATTGACAAATGGGATCTAATTAAACTAAAGAGCTTCTGCACAGCAAAAGAAATTGCCATGAGAGTGAACAGGCAACCTACAGAATGGGAGAAAATTTTTGCAATCTACTCATCTGACAAAGGGCTAATATTCAGAACCTACAAAGAACTCAAACAAATTTACGAGAAAAAAACAAACAACCCCATCAAAAAGCGGGTGAAGGATATGAACAGACACTTCTCAAGAGAAGACATTTATGCAGCCAACAGACACATGAAAAATGCTCATCATCACTCGCCATCAGAGAAATGCAAATCAAAACCACAACGAGGCCAGGCGAGGTGGCTCAAGCCTGTAATCCCAGCACTTTGGGAGGCCGAGGCGGGTGGATCACGAGGTCAGAAGATCGAGACCATCCTGGCAAACACACGAAACCCTGTCTCTACTAAAAATACAAAAAAACTAACCAGGTGTGGTGGCGGGTGCCTGTAGTCCCAGCTGCTTGGGAAGCTGAGGCAGGAGAATGGCGTGAGCCCGCGAGGCAGAGGTTGCAGTGAGCTGAGATCACGCCTGGGCGACAGAGCGAGACTCCGTCTCAAAAAAAAGATAAAATAGGCCGGGCGCGGTGGCTCAAGCCTGTAATCCCAGCACTTTGGGAGGCCGAGATGGGCGGATCACAAGGTCAGGAGATCGAGACCATCCTGGCTAACACGGTGAAACCCCGTCTCTACTAAAAATACAAAAAATTAGCCGGGCGAGGTGGCGGGCACCTGTAGTCCCAGCTACTCGGGAGGCTGAGGCAAGAGAATGGCTTAAACCCGGGAGGCGGAGCTTGCAGTGAGCTGACATTCGGCCACTGCACTCCAGCCCGGCTAACAGAGCAAGACTCCGTCTCAAAAAAAAAAAAATAATAAAATAAAATAAAATAAAATAAAATAAAATAAAAAACCACAATGAGATACCGTATCACATCAGTTAGAATGGTGATCAGGAAACAACAGCTGCTGGAGAGTATGTGGAGAAATAGGAACACTTTTACACTGTTGGTGGGACTGTAAACTGGTTCAACCATTGTAGAAGGCAGTGTGGCCATTCCTCAAGGATCTAGAACTAGAAATACCATTTGACCCAGCAATCCCATTACCGGGTATATACCCGAAGGATTATAAATCATGCTGCCATAAAGACACATGCACACGTATGTTTACTGCAGCACTATTCACAATAGCAAAGACTTGGAACGAATCCAAATGTCCATCAATGACAGACTGGATTAAGAAAATATGGCACATATACACCATGGAATACTATGCAGCCATAAAAAAGAATGAGTTCATGTCGTTTGTAGGGACATGGATGCAGCTGGAAACCATCATTCTCAGCAAACTGTCACAAGAACAGAAAACCAAACACCGCGTGTTCTCACTCATAGGTGGGAAATGAATAATGAGAACACTTGGACACAGGAAGGGGAACATCATACACCGGGGCCTGTCATGGGGTGTGGGGAAGAGGGTAGTGATAGCATTAGGAGATATATCTAATGTAAATGACGAGTTAATGGGTGCAGCACACCAACATGGCACATGTATACATATGTAACAAACCTGCATGTTGTGCACATGTACCCTAGAACTTAAAGTATAATAAAAATAAATAAATAAATATATAATGAAAAAATAATAATAATTTTAATTGTAAAAAATCAATAAAAGTAGACAAATATAATGATAATATAACAATATAGGTTTCATTAGTTATAACCAATGTACCATATTAATATGTTAATAATAGGGTAAACTGGGTGCAGGGTACATGGGAATTTTCTGTACTGTCTTTGTATTTTTTGTAAATCTAAACTGTTTTTAAAATAATGTTTTTTTTAATGAAAATTCCAAAATAAATACTATTCATAGAAGTGGAGAAAAAATAGAATTAAAAAAAGTTCAAAAATACAAAATGATTACTACATAAAATAAAGAGAGTGAGAAATACAAGGTAAGGATTCTGTTTGATGATGGTGGGGAGGGAAGACAGTATAATCAGACAGGGATCCATTCTGTTCCTTCAACCATATAAGGGTTCAAAAGTATACACTGTATTATTTTTTCACCTTCACATTTTTAATAAATGTTTTTATCTAGTCAATTAAAAATAAAGAGAAGATAAGCATTAGTCCACTAGTGACAAACCAGGAACGGCAAAGGAGGGCATCCACCACCTAATTGGTCTTGGGATGGGATGAGAGCTGGGATTTGTCCCATCACCCCCTGAGTATTCTGAGGTGATCCTGATGGAGGAACTTACTCAATAAACTGAATCTCAGTCTCCATGAACACACAGCAGACCCAGTGTTGCTTCCCCTCACCCCCCGCAGTGAATCACATCTATTCTAAATAGTTCATTGATTAAGCTTCAAGTGAGTAAATTTTCCCAGCAGCTTAATGGAAATTTCAGTGTAAAGACCTTGACAGCTTCAACCCAAATTTGCAGAGGGCTCCTTGCCTTCCATATTGAGAGTGGGGTCCTGGAAGGATTGCTGCAGATGCTATAGGGGAGGGTCTCTATTCGGGTAAAATGCTATGGAAAGGGCAGTTAAGGAGAAAGGGTGACATAAGAAGAGAAAGATATTGTGATTTGTTTAGAAGCTGCTAAGCCTCTGGCTAATCCTGAGGGTCTATGTTTTATGTAGTTTTAGGAGTGGCAATGCATCTAAAGACATTTTATTTATTTAATTTGTATGGCCAGGCTTGGTGGCTCACGCCTGTAATCCAGCACTTTGGGAGGCCGAGGAAGGTGGATCATGAGGTCAGAAGATCAAGACCATCCTGGTTAACGCAGTGAAACCCTATCTCTACAAAACATACAAAAAATTAGCCGGGCGTGATGGCATGTGCCTGTAGTCCCAGCTACTCAGGAGGATGAGGCATGCTTGAACCCTGGAGGCGGAGCTTGCAGTGAGCCAAGATTGCGCAACTGCACTCAAGCCTGTGCGACAGAGCAAGACTCTGTCTCAAAAAAGCATATATATAAATACATACATACATAAAATAAAAATAAAAAAAACTATTAGGGCTAGCTAGGGTTTTCTTCCTCTTCTGAGGCTTCACATCACATCAGCTGCAAGGCTTACTGCCTCACTGCCTTCCCCAGCACCCATAGTCAACCACCCCTGGACTCCCTGGGGCCACCTGCACAAAAGCATATGCTTCTCAGATAATGGAAATTTTATTCTAAATGCTTATTTTAGACACAGAAAGATCCACTCTCTTATGCCCGTGTGGTTGATGTGCCTGCTCTGACCTGTGGTTTTTGCACAGTTGAAGGGTCATACTGTCCCTCTCTCTGCCTTCAAGGAGGACCAAACTACCTTCCCCCATTTCTCTCTCTCCCTCTTTTTTCTTTTTGAGATGGAGTCTCGCTCTGTCACCCACACTAGAGTGCAGTGGTGTGATCTCAGCTCACTACAACTTTCGCCTCCTGGGTTCAAATGATTCTCATGCCTCAGCCTTCCAAGTAACTGGGACTACAGCCAAGCACCACCATGCCCAGCTAATTTTTTTTTTTTTTTTTCCAGTAGAGATGAGGTTTCACCATGCTGGCCAGGCTGGTCTTTAACTCCTGACCTCCAGTCCAGTGATCTGCCCACCCTGGCCTCCCAAAGTGCTGGGATTACAGAGGCATGAGCCACAGTGCTTGGCCTACCTTACCCCATTTCTGATGGCTCATCTCATCTCCAAATAACCTACTGGAGGTCTGGTGGGTGTTATGATGAGAGAAAGGGGAGGAATGTGGTCACTGTGAAAAGACACATGGGCCCTGCCATTGAGGAGGCCTCAAGCAAATAGAAAACATTCAGAGACAGGGACAAAGGTTCCCAGAAGGCCACCTGGAACTGAAAGGAGAGGCTGTAGCCTCTATATTGCCCCTATTCCTGAGTCTCCTCAGGTTTCTCAAGATATCGGATGCCTCCTGTCTCTAATTTCCTCAGGATCAGTGGCTTGAGCTTTGGCTATGAGCCTAAGCCCTGAGCTGACTACTGGATCCTCTGGGAATAGATTTTCTTTTTCCTCTACTGTTTCCCAGTGGACTCTCCCTGCCTTGTACTCATATTTCCACTGAGACTGAGCAGCCTTAGTCATGCTCCAGAAGCAGAGAGCTGACACGAGTCTAGAGAAATTTGCATGCATATTTGTGTGGGGTTTGGATAGTCAGAGCCTACTAGAGACTAATCTGATATCCAACTTGGTGCCATGACTAATCTTCCTTCTCTGTCTCACTACCTTCTAGTCACTAGAAACATATAAGTGTTGGAATGGGCAGGACATTTGAATTCTCATCGTTGATTCCCCAGTGATTTTCTATTGGCCTTAAAACAACATCCCACCTTCTGTCCCCAGTTGCATCACCAGTGAAAAGGGTGGTTGTTGCACTGACCTTTCCCAGAGTGTACATGAAGGCCAGCTGGCTATCAGACAATGACATGCTTTGAAAGTCCCCTGACCTCTGTGAGGTCAGTTGAGAACAGCTGAGAGTGCTACCATTTTGTCACAGCCCTAAGGATGCAGATTATGCTGAAAGCGTGTTGTCCAAATCTGAATGATGAAAGCCGATTACAAACTTGAAAATGAAAATAGACCCCAGACGCAAGGAGATGAGACAGTTAGATTTACTTCCTCTTTTCTAATCAAAGAGGTTTCATGTTGAAGAAAATCATTGTTGGGATTGCAGGAGAACCAAACACAGTCACCATGAAGCTGGGCTGTGTTCTCATGGCCTGGGTCCTCTACCTTTCCCTTGGTGTGCTCTGGACATCCCAGATGCTACTAGGTAAGTAAAATATTTGAATATTGGTGTGGGAATGGAGCTTTGCTTAACTTTGGGGAAAGGACCTGAAGGAAAGGAACATGGACTAATTCTGGCCCTCCAGAGAAGCAGTGTTCAGGTGGAATAAGAAGGGTAGGTATAAGAAAGTTTGGTGTGCAGGATTGAATGACTTTCTGAATATAAAAATCTTCAAGCCTTTTCCATCCTGAAAGTCCCCTCTGACCATGATGTCCTCTCTAGCTGTAATCTCAACTCTTTTCTTTCACTTATGAGACAAATTTTCTTAAAAGAATAGTCCACACTTGCTATCTCCACTTCCTCACTTCTCACACACTCCTCAATGCTTGCAGCCTGGCTTCCACTGGAATCGGTTTTGTCTAGGGCACAATGACCTCCATATTGACTGGGTTATGGCATGCTTTTCAGTTCATATCCTGCTGGACTTCTCTGCTGCACTGTTTATCACTTACTCCTTTTTGCATTCTCTACTACCCTGGCTTCCATGGCACCATTTTCTCCTCGTACTACATGGACTTCTCTTGATCCCTTAATAGCTTCTCTTCTCTTCCCCTTAAACACTAGTGTTCTCTATAGTCATAGCCTTGCCTCTGTACTCCTCTTTCTTTAGACAATCTCCTTCATAAGCTTATTTGTCTATATAATTTTTGCCACTATAACTCTGTATTTAAGAGTCCCAAATCATATCCCCAATCTAACCATGCTTTTGAGCTTCACATTCAAATATCACGCTTCATACCAGACATATCTACCTACATATCTCACAGGTGTCTCTGCACCATGTGACCAGAGCTGAACTTATCTGTCCTTTTGCCCCCCGCCTCGTCTAATTCATTTTCCACTATTTCTGATCTCAGCTAATGACACCAGCATCTACCCTTACAAGGCCATAAACCTGAGAAACAATCCAGACTCTTCCTTCTTCTTCATTCTCTAAATCTGATCAATCATTAGGTTTGGCAAGTTTTACCTTCTAAATTGCTCATAGAAGCAGTCCCTTCAGTGGATCATCGCTAATGTCTTAGGACAAGCCCTCATCCTCTATGACTTGGGCTAGTCCAGTAAATTCCTAACTAATCTCCTTGCCCAAACCTTGTGTTCTTGAAATGAATTCTGTACCCTGCAGACAGAGTAATTTCTAAAACTCAAGTTTACCAGCCCAAATTCCTTATCATGGCACAAAAGGCCAAGCAGCCTCTGCTTTTACCCTCTCAGCCTTGTAACTTATGCTCTAATAAATCTCAATCAGTTCATAGTTACATACTCACACACCAGACTCTTGCCTGTCTCTAAGGCTTTGCTTATACCACCATCTCCACCTGAAATGAGCTCTTTCGATGGCCCCCTATTCTCCTCCTCCTTGCAAATGTGTAGGTACCCCTAAAGACTCAGCTTTCAGCTTAAGTGGTATCTTTTCCAGGCAGCTTTTCTTGAATGATTCTTTCTGCTCCAATGGCTGCTTGCGACACATTTTCTTACTATAATATTTTCCTACTTATGCTGAAATAATATTTTCATCTACCTGTGTCTTCCACTAAATTGAGAGCTACTTGTGGTTAGGGACAATGTTTTTTTTTGTTTTTGTCTTGTGATAAGAACTTCAGACTTGGAATCAGATACTCTGGTTTCAAGCCCCTCTTCTATGTACCAGCTCTATGTCACTCTAGAAAATCACTTTTTATATCTCTGGTTCAGTTTTATCATTTGTAAAATGAAAATAATAGTACCTACTACCTAAGGTTTATTAGTTAATGTGAGACCAATAAAACATGGCCCTTGAGAGAGTTCAGGCTTTTCAATCAAAACAGGGTGATGAAGACATACAGAGGCAGAGATTTCAGAAAGGCATTATAACCCCAAACAGTGGCCCCATTTTTCTGCCAACAAGCTCAAGCTCCACAGCACAGCACACATGGTTCACACTATTTCTCTACCTTCCCAGGCCATCTACCCTCCAACCTTACATTCCAGTCATGGTAGACTACTGGCTGTTTATTGAGTGAGTTCCCAGTAACCCAACAAGATTTTATTTTATTTTGTTTTTTGAGACAGGGTCTCACTCTGCCACCCTGGCTGGAGTGCAGTGATGCAATCACTGCTCACTGCAACCTTGACCTCTTGGGCTTGAGCAGTTGTCCTAGCTCAGCCTCCCAAGTAGCTGGGACCACAGGCAAGTGCCACCATGCCTGGCCAATTTTTAAAAAATTATTTGTTAAGCCAGGATCTCTCTATGCTCCCTAGGCTGGTCTCAAACTCCTGGGCTCAAGGGATCCTCCCACCTCAGCCTCCCAAAGTGCTGTGATTATAAGCATGAGCCACCGTGCCTGGACAAGATTTTATTTTTAAAAAGAAAAAATGGAGAGGAGGCAGAGCACAGTTGGGTGAGTGGAGGAACTGAAAAGAGGTAGCATTACAGTGAAGGGAGCTGAGAGAGGATGGAAAGAAAACACCTGGTACCACTGTGATGAGAATTAGGAAGTAGAGAGGGGCCTTGGTAATCAAAGAAGAACGCTGGGCTATTGGGAGTGCAAGAGAATAAAGGCAAGTGGGGCACGAAATGACAGTCGGATGGAGTGAAGAAGTATGCACATGTGAATGGTCATGAGGCTGGAGGAAGGGGAGAATAGTTAGGGAAATAAGGAGCAGTCCCAGAGAAGGAAGACATGTCACTTCCCTTGCCTGGGTCTACCATGAAGGTAAGAGATAGGTTGAGAAGATGTGGTGAGAAATGGATGACTCTAAATTTCAATCTGGAGAAAAGAGTTGTTCCACAGTTACTGGTATGGACTGGAAGGAGGGGGAAAAGACAGAGAAAGCTCTATGCCACTACCAGGGAAAATTCAAGTGGCAGAGGACATTAAAGTAGAGATGGCTGAAAAGTGAAGACCTGAAAGGGGGAGGAAGAAAGGAGGAGAGACACCGCTGGGTACTGAAAGCTCTTTGATAGATAACATATTCAAGGCTGAGGAGCCAAGTGAAGTTTGGGAAAATCAGAATATGAAAGAAAGTCCCCGAGGAAGGTCTGAGGACTGAAGTATACCATAGTACCATATCTGCACAGTGAAGTAAAAAGAACACTGATTTTGGATTCAGACATACCTGCCTTTCCCGCTCCATTGCTTAGTCTCTTTTTAAGCTTTGGGTATATTAATTTGGCTTTCTTTTCTTTCTTGCTTTCTTTTTTTTTTTTTTTTTTTTGAGACAGAGTCTCACTCTGTTGCCCAGGTTGGAGTACAGTGGCACGATCTCGGCTCACTGCAAGCTCCACCTCCCAGGTTCACACCATTCTCCTGCCTCAGCCTCCCAAGTAGCTGGGACTACAGGTGCCCACCACCACGCCTGGCTAATTTTTTTGTGTGTTTTCGGTAGAGATGGGGTTTCACAGTTAGCCAGGATGGTCTCGATCTCTTGACCTCATAATCCGCCCACCTCGGCCTCCCAAAGTGCTGGGATTACAAGCATGAGCCACCACGCCAGGCCTAATTTGGTTTTCTAAGTGTGTTTCTTTAAGAGTATTAAATGAGGATAAAGCCACATACCTGGAAAGTTTGTGAAGATGAAGTAAGATATTGCAAACAAGTGCTAGCAGGGTCTGGTACCCAATGAACATTAGAATCTGATGTCTCCCTTTCATTCCTGTCCTATGCCTCCCCTGCTTCGAGTTACCATTGTCTTTGCTCCTGGTTTCCCGTACCAGCAGCTGGATGTCATGCCGGTGAGTTTCACCATTCTTTCATTCTCTCCCCTCCCTCTTCTCCAAACCACAGTGCATTTGCTGAGAGCACCTGGGCGCCCGTGAATCAAGGTCAAAACTATCCCCCTGAGACACTCACAGGGGTCTTTCTGAAAAAAAGGTTTTGGTATCTTACTAGTCTCATTCTAAGAAGGATGATTCTCCTGGGAGATGGAGGAACCCTGTCCTCTTTCTCCAAGTTGCAGCATCATTTTCTGATTCTCCCTGGGCCATCCCCTCTTCAGCTGCCAGTTTTGAGACGCTGCAGTGTGAGGGACCTGTCTGCACCGAGGAGAGCAGCTGCCACGTGGAGGATGATTTGACTGATGCAAGGGAAGCTGGCTTCCAGGTCAAGGGCTACACCTTCAGTGAACCCTTCCACCTGATTGTGTCCTATGGTGAGGTCCTGGGAAGACCTGAACAATGCCCTAAACCCCTTCTTTCAGCCCCAGAGCCCACCCAGGAACGTGTCCCTAGGAAACTGGCCATGGGATGAGGTACTTCCTTCCCAGTCTTCAGCCCACAGCAACCAGGGTGCTCGAAGTCCTAGGCCCTAGGGAAGTTGTCCCATACTCCCAACCAGGGGTGAGAGTTTACCTGGACCCTCAGAGAAAGTTTACGGGAGTAGGCATCCCTGGGGGTAGCTCCCAAGGGAGGCCCTGGGTGACACTCAGCTCTTTCTCTGGACCATAGACTGGCTGATCCTCCAAGGTCCAGCCAAGCCAGTATTTGAAGGGGACCCGCTAGTTCTGCGCTGCCAGGCCTGGCAAGACTGGCCACTGACTCAGGTGACCTTCTACCGAGATGGCTCAGCTCTGGGTCCCCCCGGGCCTAACAGGGAATTCTCCATCGCCGTGGCACAAGAGGCAGACAGCGGGCACTACCACTGCAGTGGCATCTTCCAGAGCCCTGGTCCTGGGAGCCCAGAAACAGCATCTGTTGTGGATATCACAGTCCAAGGTGAGAGCTAGAAGCAGCATCTTCATGGCAGGGGAGGGTAAGGAGAGATAGGGAACCCAAATTGTCTTTCTTTAGCCTAGAGGTGGCAAGATCATCAAAAGATTATGGAGCAGGTTGCTGGCAAATGCCCAAGTTGGGCTTCAAAAGGGACGAGACCTCAACATTGCCTTTTCAAGTCATCCAGCCCTACTCAGAGTCCAGCATGGTTCCTACCACCCAGATCTATGCTTCCCAGCGCTCACTGATTGGGTGTCTGGACTACTATCAGATTTGCCCATCTGTGGATCTTTCCTAGTCCTGTCTACTTGCAGGAAGAATTTGACAGATTCAAATGGAATCTAAGACAGCCCATTCCTGCTGGAAACAGGAAAGGAAGTGTGACTCCCCGAGGCTCTTCGCCTGCATGTGTCTACCTGTATATAAGATGGCTGAGTTCTTCTTTCTTGCCTTTTTCCCAGAACTGTTTCCAGCACCAATTCTCAGAGCTATACCCTCAGCTGAACCCAAAGCAGGAGGCCCCATGACCCTGAGCTGTCAGACAAAGTTGCCCCTGCAGAGGTCAGCTGCCCGCCTCCTCTTCTCCTTCTACAAGGATGGAAGGACAGTGCAAAGCAGGGGGCTCTCCTCAGAATTCCAGATCCCCACAGCTTCAGAAGATCACTCTGGCTCATACTGGTGTGAGGCAGCCACTGAGGACAACCAAGTTTGGAAACAGAGCCCCCAGCTAGAGATCAGAGTGCAGGGTGAGTTCGTATCAGAGTGCAGGGTGTCTGTTTGGCATGCATGTGAGTGAAAAGGGGAGATAGGATGAATTGGCCTGTGAGCTGGGATTCGGTGTGAGCAGGTTAAGAAGGGACACAGAAAAGACAGGAACAATGGGCCACGATCCCTGATGATGAGAGACAGCACAAATAGAGAACTTCTCCCTCAGACTGTGGTGTACACCTCACCAGTCCAAGAGCTGAGCCAGCTCCACACCTGCTGCCACGCAAGCCTTAGCATCCCCCCATGCTCTCTGGGCATTTAGAGGAATTTAATATCTGGAATGAAGATGGGATAGTCTGAAGTCTATGTTCAATTCTGGGAGCCACTGTTAAGAGGCTGCCCTTGACCTGAAACACTCCCAGAGGAGGTATCCAGGGTGATAAGGGGGCTTGAAGTCATGCCATATGAAAAATAATGGAAGGGGCTGGAGATGCTATCCTGAATAGGAGGTGACTCAGAGGCCAGCAGGGGTGTCCTCAAAAAGCTGAAGGCTGGCATTAGCACAAGGAATTAGACTAATGTCATATATAATAAAGAGGCTGACCTAGAACCAGTTACCACATTCATGCTTCAGGGAATTAAATTCAGCCTTGATAGAGAAAGAACTGGCTAATGGTCCAGTGGTAAAGCCTCACTGCTGAAGAATTTCAAACAGAGGTGGCCAAGCTTCAGATTAAAATTTGGACCAGGAGGGACACTAGAGTCCTCAAGTCCCTGCTGCCATTGAGTCCTACAGCCACTTTCAGAGAACAAGGAAGTTTGGCCAGGGATGGGAGGGAAGGGCCAGAGTCAGACTTCACTCTTGTATGTGCCTCCTGCCCCGTAATCCAGGTCCCTCCGGCTCTGCACCTCTCACCTTGAATCCAGCTCCTCAGAAATCAGCTGCTCCAGGAACTGCTCCTGAGGAGGCTCCTGGGCCGTTGCCTCCACCGCCAACCCCATCTTCTGAGGATCCAGGCTTTTCTTCTCCTCTGGGGATGCCAGATCCCCATCTGTATCACCAGATGGGCCTTCTTCTCAAACACATGCAGGATGTGAGAGTTCTCCTCGGTCACCTGCTTATGGAGTTGAGGGAATTATCTGGCCACCGGAAGCCTGGGACCACAAAGGCTACTGCTGAATAGGAGTAAACAATTCGTCCATGATCTCACTTAACCACCCCAATAAATCTCATTCTTTCTATGTTTTCTCTTCCTGTCCTGCACATATGCATAAGTACTTTTACAGGTTGTCCCAGTGTTTTGTTAGAATAATGTAGATAGGTGAGTGTAAATAAATTTGTACAAAGTGAGAATTGGAGTTTGGTTATAATTGCGTATTCTCTCTTAACACAACAGAATTCTGCTCTTTAGATCAGGAATTTCTATCTGTTATGTAGACCAGAATTTTGTGATTTAAAGAGAACTGCCGGGCGCGGTGGCTCACGCCTATAATCCCAGCACTTTGGGAGGCCGAGACTGGCGGATCACGAGGTCAGGAGATCGAGACCACCCTGGCTAACATGGTGAAACCCCGTCTCTACTAAAAATACAAAAATTAGCAGGGCCCGGTGGCGGGCGCCTGTAATCCCAGCTACACGGGAGGCTGAGGCAGGAGAATGGCATGAACCGGGGAGGCGGAGCTTGCAGTGAGTGGAGATCGCACCACTGCACTCCAGCCTGGGCGACAGAGCGAGACTCCTTCTCAAAAATAAAATAAAATAAAATAAAATAAAAATAAAATAAAGAGAACTAATGCAGGTGGATTTAATACAGCAGTCTCAATTGGGGGCAATTTTGCTCCCCAGACGACATTGGGCAATGCTTGGAGACATTTTGGTCATTATACTTGGGGGGTTGAGGGGTGGTGGGATGTGTATACTACTGGCATCTAGTAAATAGAAGCCAGGGATGCTGCTAAACATCCTATAATGCATAGGGCAGTACCCCACAGCAAAAAATAATCTGGCCCAAAACGTCAGTTGTATTGAGTTTGAGAAACCCCAGCCTAATGAAATCCTAAGTGTTGGGCTCTGGAATGGGACTTTGCCCTTTCTAATTACTATCTCTTTCCAGCCTCATTCAGCTATTCTTATTGACATACTAGTCTTTAGTTGGTGCGATGGTCTGTTCTTTAGTTCTAGTTTGTGTCCCCTCAAAAGCCATATGTTGAAATCCTAATCCCCAATGTGATGGCATTAAGAAGTGGGCCTTTGGGAAGTGATTAGATCAGGAGGGCAGGGCCCTCATGATTAGGATTAGTGCCCTTATTTAAAAAGGCCCCAGAGAGCTAACTCACCCTTCTACCATATGAGGACATGGCAAGAAGATGACGTATATGAGAACCAAAAAACAGCTCCCACCGAACACCGACTCTGTTGTTGCCTTGATCTTGAACTTCCAGCCTCCAGAACCATGAGAAATAAATTTCTATTGTTTGTAAGCTATTCAGTTTGTGTATTTTGTTATAGCAACCCAAATAGACTAGGCAGTTGGCCTCTGCTACATGGCTGAGTTTATGATATGTTAAAAATACTCATAAAACAGTGTCTCTGTCTACAGAGGGCTTACACTGTGGGATAGAAGAGAATAGTAGCCCATCCTATAACACAATTAAAGCAGGGTATGTAAAAATTTCCCACAGGATCCTACTGGGCTCAGAAATAAGTGACCGAATATAATATTGCCAGAGTTGCAGATAGTTGTTTTTAATTCATCTGTCTCTGAAATCTTTTTCTTTAATAACACATAATGACTCTGTTTTAGTCTCGTATTAATACTTTTTTCTATGCTTGGACTTCTATTGTACATTCTCAGCCAATGAGAGCTGGCCTGGCAGACTCTATAGTAACCTTAACTCAATCAGTTAGCACACCATTTTATAATGACCTCAACCAATGGCTGTTCTACCATGTTATTCTAAATTATACGGTGTGATTTTCTCCATTGTGGCCTTTCTTTGTGCCATTTATTATGTGCAGTTTTGACCCAAAATGATTTATAAAAGACATGCACATGATCATTCTAGACATGCCACAAAGAAACAAAGACATAGAATCATGCTGATGGTAAAATGAGAGTTTTATGGTAGTTCTTAGCACCTTTGAGGGGAAAAAAAGATCAGCAGGCATCTGGGAATTGGTAGAAGTCCGTAAACATCACTACAGCCTGAGATGACTGATTTACAATTGTATGAATGGGAGTTGCAAGAGTGACCAGAACTGTGTCATGACTTTGATGGACTTGAAAAAATGGAAGCTCAATTGCCAGTGTACCACAGTGGATGTGTCTCCAAAGATGCTGTATTATAACCACTCTACATGGAGTTGCTTTCAGCTAATGCTCCCATATGCATGAATGCATCCTGCAAGCTCCTGCTAAATGGGGAATTCATTTACAGATAGCAGAAGCTATCAGAGATCTGGGAAGGAAAAGGTGGATGCAGTTGGCTGAGATAAATATCATCTCTGTACACCTCATCCATGTGTATCTGTGCACCTCTATCATCACACTGCATTTTAATTTTTTATTACTCATTTTTGTTCACCAGAGGGTGAGCTCTTTGAAAATACTCCTGAGCTCTTTGTTCCATGTTGTGTCATTGATGTCTAGTTTAATGAGGCATATGTAAATTCTCAGTATATTTTGTTTAGTTGAATTGAGTTGGGCCAGCAAAATAAGGGAAAACATCTTGAAGAGGATGGGAATGAAGCTGGACCTTAAAGGATGAATGTTATATCTGGCATCAGCTAAATCTCTAGACTCTCTCCAGGGGACCCAACCTTGGTCAAGGACTTAGAAACCTCAGTAAGAGGATCTCCTATCAACAGGGATGAGGAAGGCAAGAACAGAGCTAAACGAATGAGAGAGAGAGAGAGGGAGAGCAAGCATTTACCTATCTCTTTCTGTCTAGCCTGGGGAGGTTGGAGAGGGAGTAGGGAAGAGGAACTGTTAAAATGGATCTGGTTTATGGCTTGTGCCATTTAAGATTCTGTAATTGACAGAGGTCCCAATGCAGCTATGCTCAACATTGTCTCTGAAATAAACATTAGATAGCCAGCACATGAAAGGAAAACTGTTCTCCACTCACAATACCTCTGACATCAAATATGTGGGTTTCCATTCCAAGTTTTTCTCTGCTTCTCAGTGGAAACCAACTAGATGTTCCACAGTTTATCAGTTCTGGCTCTAACTACCCAGAATTAGCACAGACCCCATAGGTTAAGGGGTCAGTCCCACATGACTTCTCTCACTTCAAAAGCCAATTGCAAATCCCAGGCCTCTGGTACTTGATACCGATGAGCTATAAGTCAGAGGTTCTCACAACTCCTTGGGTTCAATAATTTGCTAGAATGGCTCACAAAACTTGGGAAAACAGTTTACTTAACAGCCAATGACAATATACGTAGGGCAAGGTAAGTGGGAAGAGGTGCAGCGTTGGCATGCTTTCTGGGTGTGCCACCCTCCAGCTTCTCCATGTGTTCACTGACCTGGAAGCCCTTAGGACTCCACCATTTAGGGTTTTTAATGAGGGCTTCATTACACAGGCATGATTGATTAAATCACTGGCAATTGATGATTAACTCAAACACCAGCCCCTCTCTCCTCCAGGAGGTCAAGGTGAGTTTTCCACACCAAGCAATTCTCTAATTCTCAGCAGAAACAAATTAGATGTTGTGTAATTTACCAATTCTTACTCTAACTACTCAGAGTTAGCACAGACCCCTGAAAGTTCCAACCCTATAATTGCAGAGTTAAGAGTCACCTTATTAGCATAAAGTCAGGTATGATTGAAGGGGCTAATTATACATAACAAGATACACAACTCCTCTCATCCCTATCCCTCAGGAAATCCCCAGGATTTTGGTAGCTCTGTGCCAAAGAGCTACCCAAACTGGCAGAGAAAAGTATATATTTCTTAATGTGTTACACACATCCATTATCTTGTAAGCTGAATAGTGTATATGCATACTCTATAACCCAGAATTCCATGCCTAGGAGGATGTGCCCAAGAGAAAATTTAGCATATGCACACCAGACAACAGGTATGATAATGTTTATAGTAACAAAACTTGTAAAAGCAAAATTTGGTATTGAAATACCTTTCTTTTGTTGAAAAGAAATCAGTGCAGATATCCACCAACAGGAAAATGAGTAAATTACCATGTTAATTTGTTTCAAAGCATATTAAACACCAAACTCTATCAATAGGATTTTGTACTACCAGCTATGCATTTGGAAGTGGAGATGATGATGAACAAGACAGGAACTCAGGGAATAGATCACTCACTGGGGATTGGAGTGTTCAGGCACATTTTATGAAGAAGATAATACATGGGCGGGGCCTTGAAAAACATGACAGACCTAGAGAACAGGAGAAGACAGGGAAGGATGTTCCAGAGTGGGATGATGTAAGCAAGCGCATAAAGGGGAAAATTGGCATGCAGATGTCAGGGAAAAAGAAGGTAAATCCTTTGACTGAAACAGAGTTTGGTGGAAGGAAATAATAATGGAGAAGTAAACAGACTATAGAGGCTCTTAAATGTGCTACAGAAGCTCTTTAAATGTCCATAAGAAAATTGATCGAATTCTGTAGGTAAATTTCGAGTGAAGGTAAATTCTGTAGGTAAATTTCGAGTGAAGAAGAAACTCATGAAAAGTGATGTTTAGTATGATTATTCTGGTACTCTAGTACAAGGTGAATGGGATGACTAGAAGAGGGGTTGAGGGAGGTAGATTTGAAGGCTGTTGTTCTCATGCAGACTTCACAGACAAGGGCCTTAGCTAGGGACAGGAGGCATACAGAGTAATGATCTGAGAGGTGTTAACAGGTCTGGGTGATCAGATATGGAGTAGCATTGCTCCTCTCAAACACAAAGGTCTCTATGCAAAGCCCAGTAGCCCAAGGTAGAAAAACTTGGTTCAGTTACAACTTAGAAGAGACTAGGGAAGGGATAAAATGACTTGCTAGAATCATAGGAGGAAGTTTAAGGAGGGTGTGTTTGGATAGGCCTTATCCTAGTCCTGTCTTCTTAAAACTTTTCCTCCCTCTTGGTATCAACCTTCTTCCTTCCCACTGGACAAGAGGAGATGTGGAGAAATACGAGTTACAGCACAGCCTTCCTGCCAGAGTTCCTTCAGACAGGCACTGTTAGTTTTCATTAACTATATGTGAATTTCTCATAAAGCGAAAGACATTCAATGTAAAGAAGTACTCTGCTCTCTATTCTGAAATTGTCCTTTGCACTCGTTTGGTACTGAAATGCCTTTCTTTTGCTGAAAAGTTTACATTAAAGAATATAATTTTAGGCCGAGCATGGTGGCTCACGCCTGTAATCCCAACGCTTTGGGAGGCTGAGGTGGGTGGATCACCTGAGGTCAGGAGTTTGAGACTAGCCTGACCAACATGGAGAAACCCCATTTCTACTAAAAATACAAAATTAGCCAGGCCTGGTGGCACATGCCTGTAATCCCAGCTGCTTGGGAGGCTGAAGTGGGAGAATTGCTTGAATCCGGGAGGCAGAGGTTGCAGTTAGCCAAGATCGCACCATTGCACTCCAGTCTGCGCAAGAAGAGTGAACGAAACTCCATCTCAAACAAAAAAAAAAAAAGAATAGTAATTTAAAAAAATATATTATTATCAGCCCTGTCCTGGGTTACAGAAAATAAATAAAATAAAAATAATTTTAAAATGTTCTTATTTAGGAAAAGAAAAACTTGTTTGGTAAAATTACAAAGATAAGAAATACTGAATATTGATGACAAGAGGGAACAGGAGCCCTATGAATTGCCGGTGGGTGTATAAGCTTCTGCAGCCACTTTTGAGAGTAATCTCACAGTATTCAATCTCTTCCTTTGTTTAGGTCACAAATACTCACACAGCATGTGCTATGTGCTGTCACTGTTGTAGGTGATACATCAGCGAATGAGAAAAAATTCCTGCCTCAGTGGAGCTTCCATTCCAATGGGGGAAAACGTACCACAAACAAATAAATACAATTCCAGGTAGTGACAAGTACAATGATGAGAAATAAAGCAAAATATGGAGCCAGCCAATGACAGTGAGGAGATACTGTTTTAGACAGCATGGTTAGCGACCATCTCTCTGAGGAGGTAATATTTGAGTGAAGTGAGGAAGTGAAACTTATAAAGATCTGGGAGGAGAACAAGGATCTTTCAGGCAGAAAGAACAGCAAGTGAGGCCCTGGAGCAAGACTAAGCACGGAATGTTCCAGCAACTGTTCTAAACACAATGTGGCTAGATCAGAGTGAGTGAGGGGAACAGTCATAGGAAATGAGGCCAACGGTCAGAGAAAGGCCCGATTTGTAGGGCCCTGTAGACCATCGGAAGGTGTTTGGAACTTATTCTGAGGGTAACTTTGCGGAATTTTGAGGGAAAGTAACACAACATGGTTAACATTTTAAAAGTATCTCTCTAGTGACTCAGCGAATAAATTACTGTATGAAAAGATCAGTGTAGCAGGTAGAGTCATCAGGACTTGCTGATGAATTAGATTTGGGTTTTAGAATGAGTGTGCATGTAACTCATGAGCATAATCTGCAGTCTCGCTCTCAGGTGTGTATCCCATAGAGGCACTTCAGGGCTCTGTAGGGAAGCATCATGTCCTTACCAGCACTAACTTACATGAAACCTCCTATGTGCCAAGCCCTGTCCTAAGCCCTTTACATATGTTAATTCATCCAGCCCTCACAATATGTACCAAGAAGTCCACTGTGGAATTGTCTGTGGTAGCTGAGGGTGGGCAGCAATTAGGATGTTAAGGGAATGGACAAGTGCAGTGTAGCAGAAGCAAAGAATATTAGGGCTATCATGGCCAGGGGCGGTGGCTCATGCCTATAATCCCAGCACTTTGGGAGGCCAAGGTGGGTGGGTCATCTGAGGTCAGGAGTCTGAGACCAGCCTGGCCAACACGGTGAAACCCCATCTCTACTAAACACAAAATTAGCCGGCGTAGGCCGGGCGCGGTGGCTCAAGCCTGTAATCCCAGCACTTTGGGAGGCCGAGACGGGCGGATCACGAGGTCAGGAGATCGAGACCATCCTGGTTAACATGGTGAAACCCCGTCTCTACTAAAAAAATACAAAAAACTAGCCGGGCGAGGTGGCGGGCGCCTGTAGTCCCAGCTACTCGGGAGGCGGAGGCAGGAGAATGGCGTGAACCCGGGAGGCGAAGCTTGCAGTGAGCTGAGATCCGGCCACTGCACTCCAGCCTGGGCGGCAGAGCGAGACTCCGTCTCAAAAAAAAAAAAAAAAAAAAAAAAAAAAAAAAAAAAAAAAAAAAAAAATTAGCCGGCGTAGTGATGCATGCCTGTAATCCCAGCTACTCAGGAGGCTGAGGCAGGAGAATCGCTTGAACCCAGGAGGTGGAGGTTGCAGTCAGCTGATATCATGCCATTGCATGCCAGACTGGGTGATAAGAGCAAAACTCCGTCTCAAAAAAAAAAAAAAAAAAAGAATATTAGGGCAGTCAAAAGCAATAAACATGATGCATGTAGAGCAATCTGAACAAATTTGAAACATCTAGGATTAATTTTTAAAAGTAAAAGTGAATATAATATCTAGAACACAATGCCACTTATGTAAATTAACAACACTAAATATTTCTCAAAGATAAAAATTGCATGTATATGGGAATATACAGTAAATATTGTACAGTGGGAGCTTATGTGGAGGGGATGAGAACAGTAATGTGGATGAAAGTCAACAAGGTAAGACAATAAGAGGGGGAACTTGCAAAGACCAATAACGGCAGCCGGCCATGAGCAGCATCTTGAATCCCTGACAATCAGAGAGACAGGAGAACAGATTTTGGAGACAGACTTCTACTCAAATCCCAGTTTCATCATCTCAGTAGGAAACTGAGGTGATGAGGACATATGCAAAATGGGGATATTAATAATTCTTCCTCAAAGGGCCTTACAAGAATTAAGTGAAGTAATATCTATGAAGCACTTAGCATAGTGCCTGCCACATGCCGAGACACTAAAGTGAGCTGTCATCAGCAACAACAGCATTAGTTCATTACCATAATTATCACTGAGAACATTTCATCACCAGAATGCTTATCAAATGGTAACATATATTGTCCAGATATTGTGTTGTGATAGGCCTCAAAGAATTGCTCAAGTTACAAATGATAATTTCTAAATTTTTCTGCATTGTAAAGGAGTGAAGAATTAGAAATTCTGGGGAAAAGTCCTAGATGGAGTAAGAAGACTCACTTTGGGAAAAACTTAGAGGACAGCCTAGAATAAAGAAATATTTGGTGGGAAATTTTTCAGGTCAAATTCTGAGCACTGTATAATATGAACACTATGGATGGTTCCAGAGATTTCTAGGGAAGACTGTACAGTTCACAAAGTTTTGGTGTACTCAGGTTTCTTCTGAATCCAGTAAAGGGGCTGACATCTGTGCTCTGGGGGATGAGAAGCCAAAATAGAGCCAGCTTCTGTTGCCTAAGAGGACAGCTGACAACTGCATTGCATTCTTACCATACTGGTGGTGGCGTGGTGCAGAAGTCAGACCTCTGTGGCAGGCTGTGGATCATGTGGAAAGCCACATACTGGCCCCGAGATGAAGAATTAGCAGGTTGGAAGGGAAGCACAGGAGTGCTGGCCAGCCCAGGCACTCCTAAAGCAGGCAGGTGATCATCCCTCTTCCCAGTAATTAGTTCTTCTCTGCCTCCCCAACTCTAGGGCACATTATCAAATGTGTCCCTACTTTGTTTGAGATCTACATGACTCTATCTCTTTTATCAAAACCTGCACTCAGAACATGATCTGAAGTGATCAGCATAATTTAAATGACCAGTCACATTTTCCTAAGAGGCATTTGCATTTTTAAAAGGGGCTCCATTAAGCAAAAGATGAGGGGATTCTCAGAGTGGAACTTCAGGCATCCACAAGAGGGGAAGATACTATCTCACTGGGAGTTGACAGTATCTGATAATTGATCTCCTTCCCATCTGATTTCCAAGGGATCAAGGTGTCCCGGTTTTAAACAACCACAAGTAAGGACAGGATAGAGTCCAAGGAGACATACTATCAGGTTGGAAAATTCATTAAGTATTTACATGAAAATTCAGGTTCCTCATTGCTCAGGTATGGTCACATGGCTCAGAAAGCACAAGAAGTAGAGCCCTGAGGTCAGACCTGAGAGGCTTCTGAGGGGCTGATGCAGTGACTTCTCTGCTGCAGGTCAGGATTCCTGGAACTGGGGCATGGTTGGGGAGGGGTTGCAGGGAAGGGTGGGAGGAAGGAAGAAAGGAATAAGTGAGTGGAAGTGCTTCAGGATGAGCTCATTGGGGTGGGTAGGAAAGAAGTTTTCTAACTTATTAAGAATTTAAGAATTTATGAGAACTCAAGATTTCAGGAAGGGAGGAAGAAGAAACACATTGCATTTCTATCCTTGACTGGGGAACTAGATGATAGGGATGGGAAGGGTGGTTGGTGACTCATGCCTTTTTGTCTACTCATTGTGGGAGGATGTGAGCTCTGGGGGCAGGCAACCCAACATTGACCTCTCTAGGTCTCACGCCAATGTCTGTTATCAGGAGTGAGCAGGAAAAAGGACCTTAAGGACATGAGGCTGTGTCTTCTTCAGCTGAGCCTTGCAGGGCTGGCTGGAAGGTGGAGAAGGGATGGGATGGGAGTGGGATGTCAATGGGAGCTTGAAGATGGAAGATGGAAGGGTCATCTGCTGGAGCCTGGGATTCTATGGGGCTCTCTTGTGGTGTGGAGGGCACGAGTTCTGCAGGCCTTCCTTACAGTAGTCACGGCTGGCCTGAGCTGTGAGGTGGCTATAGAGGCGGTAGATGAGACAGTGCCTGGCACTTGGGATACCTGATATTCAGCCTGTCTTCTACTCGTTCCAGTCTGCCATCTTCAGGAACCAGCAGTGGGTGGGAGAAGCAGCAATATCTCCTAGTACTCAGTGGCATCCGCTGGCCACTTTCTTTCTCTCTGTTCCTCATCCCATACCAGCACATCTCCATCCTTCTGCAGCTGCTGCAGTCAGATCCATCATGTGGGCGCTGACAACCCTTCTGCTCCTCGGTGAGTCCGCAGTGAGGCAGCAGACGAGCTTTGGGTGGTGGAGAATAGGGTGGAGCAAGGTATGGGGAGAGGAGGGTAGGTATCCAATCCTCAGTTTCCAGGTGGTTCATTATTTCTGGAGGGGTAAAGAAGAAGGGGCTTTCTCAGAGCTTTGGAAACCAGGAGCAAAAGAAGAAAAACAGGTTTTGGGATCATTCAGCCTTTCTTGTCATCAAGAGTCTCTTTCCTCTCATCACCAACATTCTCCTTCCCCTTTCTCTTCCTTCTTTCTTGTTTTGCAGTTTCAAGCAGTGGGCAAGCTGGTGAGTCTTATACATTTCTCATCCCAATTTTCTATAACTTCCACTCCAACTCCCTAAGTTACCTGCTCAAGTAGACTCCTCACTTCTTGGCTGCTCTGGGATAGTGTCTTTTCCTACTCTCCTCAACCACTGGGACTACATTTGCTTGGAGGCATTTAGAAATGGGTGCTGGCTGATGGACTGATAGTCTGTAACCCAATGAATGTGATCTCCTGTCCTGCAGGGATGGGTTCGTACATGGGCTGGGGCCTGGGAGCTGGGGTTTCCTAAGATTTCCCAAACTCAGGTCGTTTCTTTGGGCACCTCACCTTGATTCTCTTTGCATGCTGCCCCCTCTTACCCCACCTCTCACCCCAGCTACTCTGGAGAAGCCCATATTGTCTCTACACCCACCTTGGACCACCATCTTCAAGGGGGAGCGGGTAACTTTGAAGTGCGATGGATACCACCCACTGCTCCTGGAGCTCCGGCCCATCAGCACTCTCTGGTATTTGGGCCACCTACTTCTGCCCTCTCACAAGAAGAGCATTGAGGTGCAGACACCAGGGGTGTATCGATGCCAGACACGGGGAGCACCCGTCAGTGACCCCATTCACCTCTCTGTATCCAATGGTGAGTAGTCTGAGCATGAGGGGAGGGGGAGCACTTGTCTCCTCTGGCAATACCAGCCCTCTGGTGGGAGGGGACACGAGGTCAATCCCAAGGTGCAGGAAACAAGGGCCACACTGGGGCCTATCTTAAGTCTCTGGAGCAGGTAGGGCCCTGCATGGCACTATTCGAGAGATGCAGTAAGGCATGCTTAGCCCCAAAGGTCCCCTTACCCTCCTGCCACAGTGTGAGGCACAGTGTGAACATTTCTGTTTGTTTCTGAGACCAGCTCAGAAAAGCAAAAGGTTCCGAGGACCTGGAGTGCTGGACAGAGAACTTTAGGGGGTAGGGGAGCACTGAGTAGTAAAGGAAACTCACCAAACAGGAAAGGTGAGTTTCCCTGGCAGGCCGAGCACAGATGGAGGATCTACTCTCAGTTGAACAGTGTGATGCTTCTCTGTGCCTCAGTGTCTACATCTGTAAAGAAGGGACAATAATAGTATGTACCTCTTTGCCTGCTCTGAGGATTAAAAGTGAATTATGATTTGCTAAAGAAAAAAAGCAGCAATTGAACTGAGCACTTACTCAAAGTTTTATTGCATACGAATATATGTGTACACAGGAGTCAGCTGAGAAACTCATTCTCGAGATGCTTGAAGAGTTTTAAAACAGGATAAGAAAAATAATAATAATTTGTTCATTAAGGTACAGGATTGCTGGGCATGGTGGTTCAATCCTGTAATCCCAGCATTTTGGGAGGCCAAGGTGGGCAGATCACCTGAGGTCAGGAATTCAAGACCAGCCTGGCCAACATGGTGAAACTGTGTCTCTACTAAAAATACAAAAAAAAAAAAAAAAGTTAGCTGGGCATGATAGTGGGTGCCTGCCTGTAGTCCCAGCTACTCAGGAGGCTGAGGCATGAGAATTGTTTGAACCCGGGAGGCGGAGGTTGCTGTGAGCAGAGATCATGCCGTTGCATTCCTAGCCACAATTTGTGTTCCGAATTTAAAGCACATCACTCAATGTTCAGATTAGCACTTACACACACTTCATATTCATACTCTGTGGCCTCTTGTTTGGAAATTGTTGGTGATAGCAATAATTATACTGAGTACTATAGGAGTAATTACTGTTTACAGACAGTGCATGTGGATTATGCTTATTACTTGCAGGATTCTTTCTCAATGTACAACACCTAAAATGGCATCTGCTCTGTGCTAGGGCTATGTAACTACAATGATCACAGGGTAATTATGGGGTGCTGTAGGAGATACCTAAGGCTGTCCTGGGGTGTCAAGGATGTTTTCTGGAGGAGATAAGGTCTAAGCCTAGACTTGCAGGAGAAGCAGGCCTCAACTTAAACAGGTGAAAAGAGTCTTCTTGGCTGAGGAAATAGCAGGTACAAAGGCCTTGGGCTCAATTCTCTAAACAGGGCCAATTGTCTCAACAGTTCAGTATGGCTGGAGCTTAGCCTGTTAGGAGTGGAAGGTGAAGAAAGTAGAGAGGAAATGGGGCAGAAGTGAATACTGCCATGGTGAGGGAGAGGTAAGCAGGATCCAGTCAGGAAGACCCTGACACCATCCTAAAGGGGTGATTCTTATGGTCAAAACTCTTTGAGGCTGGAGCCAAGTCTCTGGCATCTTTGCCTCCCTGGCTAAGGGAAAGACCAGCCCTCCCCCTTCCTTCCCAGTCACCTACAAATATATCTTGCACTATGAGGCTACTGGGTGCCAACCACCAGGGAAGCCCTGTCTGCTCAGGAAAGCAGTGGGAGGCCAGGCGCGGTGGCTCAGGCCTGTAATCCCAGCACTTTGGGAGGCCAAGGTGGGCGGAGCACCTGAGTTCAGAGTTCCAGACCAGCCTGGCCAACATGGCGAAAACCTGTCTCTACTAAAAAATGCAAAAATTAGCTGGGCGTGGTGGCGCGCACATGTAATTCCTAGCTACTCGGGAGGCTGAGGCAGGAGAATCGCTTGAACCCGACAGGTGGAGGTTACAGTGAGCCGAGTTTGTGCCACTGCACTCCAATCTGGGCAACAGAGCAAGACCGTGTCTCAAAAAAGAAAAGAAAAAAAAAAGAAAGCGGTGGGAGATGGCGGGGAAGGGAGGGAGAGGAGTTATGGGGAGAAAGCAGAGAGTCTGTGAGAGTGGGAGATCTCCAGGGCTGGACTTTCTGTGGAGTCAAGCGTGTCTGTGGTGTCTGTCGCAGACTGGCTGATTCTGCAAGTGCCCTATACTCCAGTGTTCGAGGGCGAGCCGCTGGTCCTGCGCTGCCGCGGCTGGTACGACAAGGTGGTCTACAAGCTTCACTACTACCACGACGGCCAGGCCGTGCGCTACTTCCACTCCAGCGCCAACTACACTGTGTTGCAGGCGCGCGCCAGCGATAGCGGGCGCTACCAGTGCTCGGGCACCATGCGCATCCCGGTGGAGAGCGCGCCCATGTTCTCCGCTAAGGTGGCTGTGACAGTGCAAGGTGGGAGAGACCAGGGGCCCCGGGAGGGAGGCAAATGAGCACTGAGAAATTTTGGGACAGGAGCTCGGCGGGAAAAGACCGGGCGGGGAGTTCAAATAGCTGCCACTTGGCGGGTTTCTCTTAGACTACGGACGCTGTCTCCTCTCCTTCGCCGCGAAGGAGCGCTTATCTGCAGCCTGCTTGGAGGCTGGTCCCTTTCCCCGACGCACACCCTGGCTTCTCACTCTGGCTCCCATAGAGAGGGCAGCTCTGGCAGGGGCAGGGGGCATCGTGGGACTGGGACGAAGGAGCGACTCCCTAGCGTCCTGCAAGGCAGGCGCAGCGTCTCCTCTCCTAGGCTGCAGAACCCGAGCTGAGTGTCAGTCGGGATGTGACATGAAGCGTGGGGCCCGGTCCCTCCTCCTTTCAAGCTTTCCCCGTCCCTCGTGGACTCGGTCCCCCTGCCCCACGTTTCAGAAGGCTCCCCTTCCCCCTCCACGTGGACACACGGCCTCCTCCCCTCACCCTCTTGGTCTGTGGGTCTGCAAGGAGCCCTCGCGGGAAGCAGGAAGGAGCTGGGTCGTGGAGCGGTGGACGAACCGGCGTCGTTGCTCCCCGCCCTCTTCGCAGAACTGTTCCGGGCGCCGGTGCTGAGGGTGACGGGTCCGCGGGAGGTCCGCGGCAAGGCGCTGGGCGGGGTGGTGCTGCGCTGCGACACGCACCTGCACCCGCAGAAGCGCGACACCCCGCTGCAGTTCGCGTTTTACAAGTACAGCCGTGCGGTGCGCCGCTTCGACTGGGGCGCCGAGTACACAGTCCCGGAGCCTGAGGTCGAGGAGCTGGAATCGTACTGGTGCGAGGCGGCTACCGCCACCCGCAGTGTCCGGAAACGCAGTCCGTGGCTGCAGCTCCCGGGGCCGGGTGAGTGCCTGCACACCTTCCCGGACGCCCACCCTGGCGAGCAGCCCTGCTTCCACCTCTCTGCACCCACGAATCCCCCCAGCCTCCCCGTCCCCGTCTCGCCCCCCCGCCCCCGCCTCCCTGTCCCGGTCCCGCCCTCCCTCCCCCAGTCTTTCCCATCTCCCACTCGCCACCCTCCTCCTCCCCCTTCTTCCGGCCTTCCCCATCCCCGCCCACCGCCCCACGCCTCTCCCCCAGCCCCGAGCCGAGAAGAACCATGAAAGCCGCGCGTGACTGGGAGTGATGCATTCACAGGTTCTCCCCTGGACCCGGCCTCCACCACCGCACCACGGGCCGCAGCCTTGGCTCCTGGAAACAAGCCACTTTTCTTCAGAAAGCCCCCGGTGTCCAGATCGGTCCCGTCGGTCACCTCCGTCCCGAGCACCACCTCCACCGGGCTGCAGTTCCCGGCAAGTGGCGCCCCGACTGCTGGGCCACCCGCCTGCGCTCCGCAGACGCCCTTGGAACAATCGGCTGGAGCCCTGAAACCCGACGTGGACCTTCTGCTCCGAGAAATGCAGCTGCTCAAAGGCATTCTGAGCCGGGTGGTCCTGGAATTAAAGGAGCCACAGGCCCTCCCGGAGCTCAGGGGTACGCCCGAGACCCCCACCTCTCACTTTGCTGTGAACCTGGGAACCCCAGAGACCACTCTTGTGGAGAGCTGAGGGGGCGGCTACCGTCCCCTCTGCAGGCTCATTCCGCCCTGGTCGCCTGCTTCCCCTCAGGCGAAGTTCTTTCAAAGCCATCTGTTTGCATCCTTGTGTTTTGCTGTGGTTTTTAAAGGAGCGCCCACTAAGTGTAGTGGCTGACAATTTCAACCTCACACAGCAGTTTGTAACCACAAGCATTCTCTTTGAATTCTCACAGAATTCAGCAAGAAGTAGACACCTGCTATTTACTACATTGTGGTTTAACTTTGGAAGTGAATTTAGTCACCCATAGCCCTTCAGATAAGCCTAGCCAGTACATATTTCAGCACAGGCAGTTTTTTTGGTATTTAAGTACATTGAGGTAACTGAGGACTTCATAATATTTTAGGGTCGAGGTGTAATTATTCATAATGAATTTATTCTGTTGATATTAAAAAGACGTTCAGTCCTATTACTGATGAGTTTACGTCTTCAAATAACTCCTGGGTTCTATTTAGTTTTGGAGAGCAAAAGTTGTTTGTGTGGGCCTCCCATTCCCTGGTTAAAAGGATCAGAGTCTTTGGGAGGCTGAGGCGGGCGGATCACCTGAGGTCAGGAGTTCGAGACCAGCCTGGCCAACATGGCGAAACCCTGTCTCTACCGAAAATATAAAAATTAGTCAGGTGTGGTGGCAGGCGCCTGTAATACCAGCTGCTCGGGAGGCTGAGGCAGGAGAATTGCTTGAACCCGGGAGGCGGAGGTTGCAGTGAGCCGAGATCGTGCCATTGCACTCCAGCCTGGGTAACAAGAGCAAAACTCTGTCTCAAAAAAACAAAAAAGAGGGAGAATTCTGTTAGAATCACCCGGGTACACCCCCTGCCCCAATGCAGCTAGACAGACTGATGGGCTGTGGTAGCAACAGGCAGACTATGCTAACCTTAGCCATATATTACATAAGTGTACCATTTGCATTGAGAAATCTTTTTGAAGAAACCTTAAGACAAATCCTCAAAATCGAGTTCTCATTCTTGGCAATTTTTTTCGTAAGAGCCTTTCCAACATGAATACACCAAGATATGCACATGCACAGATCAGTATGCCATCCTGCATGATGACTTTACTGTCACTTAGTTAAAAGAAGAAAAGTTAGAAGCCATTTCAATTGCAATTTCATGGTTATGTTCCTGGAAAGTCCCATTTTGATGGGTTTTCCCATCTGCCGACTGGAGCCATCAATCCTCTGCAGGGCTAGTGTGACTTGTCCTCAGGAAGCCTCATTCTCATCAGGTCCATACCATTCTTAAGTTTCACTGTTAAGGCTTAGAGCTGTAACAACTGTACTCTCTCATCCTTTACTTCTGCTTGATAGATGTTCAGTCACAATCCCATTTTCCATTTCTTTCCAGAATAATATCAAGAGCTTTCATCCTATTCTTCTAAATATTGTTCTTCACCATATTATTATTACAAAGCCACTAAAATTATATAGAGAGGCAGGCAGGTGCACACATAAATTACGATGCAATGTGATAAGTGCTCTATGAAACATGATAGGAATTCAGGGAAGAAAGTTGAATTTTTAAGGAAGAGCAAGAATTACCACATGGAGATGTGAGAAAGATTGAGGGTATGGCAAGTAGGCTGAGGATGCATATACACAGAGAAATGAAAGAATGTAGCATGTTTATGGAGCTGCAAATAATTGGGAGTGGTTGGAGAATTATGTATGTTTATGTGTATGCGTGTAGGTGTATTTTAGGGAGGAGGTGGCAGAGATGAATATGGGGAAGTAGGAAGAAATCAGAACACGAAAGTCTTGTTAAGAAGTGCTTTAGCCTGTTGGATACTTGGGATGGCTATCTGAAAGCATTCCTGACATGAAGGCATCAGTATGTCTAACTGGAGGAAATGCTAACTTAAAATTAGACAAGAAGAATCAAACTTATCTCAGCGGATCTTTCTTAACTCGGAGGAGGTATGTCCAGGTCCCTATAATTCAGTACTGGGGTCCCGGTCTACGAGGGCCTTTGTGGCTCTGATTTCCAGCTTTCTGATGTAGGCTCATCTCACTTTTCAGAACTCTCTTCCAAGGCAACTTTTCCTAGTTAACTGCACTCTATTTCGGTAACCAGGCTCTTTTCCCCTTCTGATTTTGTTTCCCTGAGATTTCTGCCTCTTTTATTTTTTTGAGACGGAGTCTCCCGTCTCGCTGTGTCGCCCAGGCTGGAGCTGTCTCTGCTCACTACAACCTCTGCCTCCCAGGTTCAAGCGATTCTTCCGCCTCAGCCTCCATAGCAACCGGGATTATAGGCACCCGCCATCATGCCCGGCTAGTTGTTTGATTTTTGTAGAGAGGGAGTGTTGCGGGAAGTCAGGGACCCCGAACGGGAGGGACTGGCTGAAGCCGCGGCAGAAGAACACAAATTGTGAAAATTTCATGGACATTTATTAGTTCCCCAAATTAATACTTTTATAATTTCTTACACCTGTCTTTACTGTAATCTCTGAACATAAATTGTGAAGATTTCATGGACACTTATCACTTCCCCAGTGAATATCCTTGTGATTTCCTATGCCTGTCTTTACTTTAATCCCTTAATCCCGTCATCTTCCTTGTAAACTGGGGAGGGTGAATGTCGCCTCAGGACCCTGTGATCGTGTCAACTACACAAATTGTTTGTAGAGCATGTGTGTTTGAACAACATGAAATCTGGGCATCTTAAAAAAAGAACAGGGTAACAGCGATGTTCAGGGAACAGGAGAGGTAACTTTGAACTGGCCGCCGGTGAGCCGGGTGGAACAGAGCTATATTCCTCCTCTTTCATAAGCAAATAGGAGAAATATCGCTGAATTCTTTTTCTCAGCAAGGAATATCACTGAGAAAGAGAATGAGCCCTGAAGGTAGGCCTATAGACGGCCCCTTTTAAGGCGTCCTGTCTTTTACGGTCGAAGCTGAAGGGATGAAATAAGCCCAGGTCTCCTATAGTGCTCCCAGGCTTACTAGGATGGGAAAATTCCCACCTAATAAATTGTGCTCAGACAGGTTACCTGCTGTCAAACCCTGTTTCCTGATAAGATGTTATCAATGACAATGTGTGCCCGAAACTTCATTAGCAATTTTAATTTCTCCTCCTCCGGTGGTCCTGTGATCTCGCCCTGCCTCCCTTTGCTTTGTGATATTTTATTACCTTGTGAAGTATGTGATCTCTGTGACCCACACCCTATTCGAGCACTCCCTCCCTTTTTAAAAATCGCTAATAAAAACTTACTGGTTTTACGGCTTGGGGAACGTCGGGGATCCTGCCCACATGTGATATTTCCCCCAGACACCCAGCTTTAAATTTCTCTCTCTTGTGCTCTTTCCCTTTATTTCTCAACCCAGCCGAGACACTTAGGAAATAAAGAAGAACCCATGTTAAACATCGGGAGTGGGTTCTCCTGATAAGGGGGTTTCACCATGTTGGCCAGGCTGGTCTTGAACTCCTGACTTCGGGTGATCCGCCCTGAAGTGTTCTAAAGTGCATCCTCAGCCTTCTAAAGTGCTGGGATTACCGACGTGAGCCACCGCGCCAGGCCGGTTTCTGCCATCTTGATCTAGACAGGAAGTGACTAACATTAGTGGCAAGAGGCTTAGTAATCAAAGAATCTCAGGTCATTTAAAAAATCAGTTGATCATTTTTGAAGAGTACAAAAAAGAGAAATAGTTACTCAAAGGGGAGCTAGGGCGGCAGTAAGTCTTTCATTCATACGTTTTTGGCAACATCAACATCCTTGTTCTTGTTTTGCCATCTACTTCCATTTAGAACTAGGATGTGGGGGGATGGGGAAGAACAAGAACTTTTTGGTGAGAATGAAAATCATTCATGACTCAACTTTCCTGTGTGGGGGAGAGGAATTGACTTTTACGACCTGTAGACGCCACTGTCTTCTTCGTGCACCCCAGCTTTTAAAGAGGAGGGCAGGATCAAGATGATTTTCTAAGATATCTGTTATTGATCTCCCAGGAAGACCTGCATTAAGGAAATACAGCTTCATCTTCATCCCTTCTGTTTGAGGTTCCAGCAAGCATTTAGGGAAACCGGAAGGCTAGCTAGCCCAGGTTGTCCAAGGGGACTCTCAGAGCTCATTCCCAAACAGCAGGGATGGCAGAAAAATGCTGGAGAAACCTAGGGAGGAATCTGCTTCTCTCTGATCCTCTCATCAGTTCTATGTCTCAGACTTAGGCTGCAAATCCTAATCCTGCTGCTGTCCATACCAGATGCCAGACAAGGAACCCAAATGTCCTCTATCAGAGAGCAGAAAAAATCCTGTCGAATTCCCTTTGGATTTCAGCCTTACTCTTTCATTCTCTCCTCCCTGAGTCCCAGTTTTTACTTGACCTTACATCATGGAAGGGGGATCTCTTTTGGTTTGTAAACCAAAATTAAAATTCTAAGCCCCCCATAGACCAAATGGACCCCCCTCACAGCCAAGAAGATTTCAAAGAAACCTGAAAAACTAGTTTAGGCCATGAAGGGAAGTGGATATTGGACATGCCTTATTATTCCCTTTCGCTTTTGGAGTTTAGCAAAACTGACCAGCATAACATTAAAATAGAGATCCTAAGACTGACAGAACTGACTCTGTAGTAATAAGATACCAACTCCAACCTGACTCTGAAAATCAAAGTATTTTACCCCAAACTATATTTATTTGACATATTTTGAAATGGCCCTACAACTTTGTCTCTTGTGAGGGAAATTTACATTCTGTAGAGAATCCTCCTCCCTCGCCAGGTCTTTTCCCATTCCAGAAGAGATGTAACTAAGAGTCTGACATCTTTTAAGGTCAGATAAGAGACATTCACCATCTATTCTCTCTGAAGCCTGGAGGTTTCATCTACATGAGAATAACCTTGGCTTCCGTTACAACCACTCCCTTCCCTTAACTCAAGCTGACTTCAATTCTTCAGGCATAGCTTAACCCTTTCAACCAATTGCCAGTCAGGAAATCTTTTAATCCACCAATTACCTAGAAGTCACCCCCTCAACCCAACTTTGAGATGTTTTGCCTTTCCAGGCCAAGCCAATGTATACCTTACATGTATTGATTTATGTCTTTGTCTGTAACTTCTGTCTCCCTAAAATGTATAATATCAAGGTGTAGCCCAACCACATTAGGCACATGTTCTGAGGAACCCCTGAGGCTGTATCATGGGCTATGGTACTTAACCTTGGCAAAATAAACCTATGAATTGATTGAGACCTGTCTCAGATGCTTTTTGGTTTATAGGTTTCACACTCATGGCTTTTTTCCTAAGAGAGTGAATTAAATCGTCCAGGTTGAAGTCCAAACTTCCTATCACAGCATATTGAGCCCATTCATCATATATTATGGCCACACTAACCACCTGCTCTTTCCCCAACACACCACCACCTTTCATGACTTTATTTTTGTATATATTTTTCCTTCGACCTTTATAGGAGGGCTGCACAGGCCTTCTGAGCCCAAGATTCCTCACTTGCAAAGTGAGGGAAATACTAGTAACCTCACAGGGAGAGACAGACAAACAGATCCTTTCATCATGAGAGGTTTTAAAACAGTTGGTAATAAGAAGCACGGAGGAGAGATACTAAGCCCAATGTGGGGGAATCAACTTCCTGCCAGTCCCCACTGATAGGCTATTTGTTTTGAAACTTGTGCTGTTTTAAATTATGTTGCAATGAATGTCTTTACATCTGTATCTTTATGCACATATCTGAATATGTCTGTAGGATAAACTCCTGGAAGTAGAATTGCTGCATTGAAGGATATGTGTCTTTTTAGAATTTTAATAGATAGTTGCAAATTATTTCTCAAAGAGAATGTACCAACTTGTGCTTCTACTAATTATTAAGGTGAAAGCTTGTTTCTCTTACCTTGGTCAAGAGAGCACATCATTGTACTTTTACTTTTAATTAAACCCATGAAAACTCTTTATCCAGTGTTGAGTGTCCCTAGTCAGATCCTGATAGATTTACTATCCTGTGCCATACAGCAGTCCAGTGGTACAGTTCCCCAAGGGTCAGTGCACTTATTTGTAATACTAATCCATCCAGCTCCTGAATTCCTGGCTAGCTGTTCTGTAGTTAGCTCAAAGAACTGCACTTCTGACTATACTTCCTTATTAAATACCCATTTTCTGTCCATTAGAGCTCTTATTCCAAGCTAGATCATTCTAGTCCTTCGTGAGATTTTCAGTATGTACTATAGTTAGCCCATATTGGTTTAGTTTGTTCCCCAGTCACTCTACCTGTAAAGATAATTGGTTTCAATGTTTGACATTCTACTTATAATAAGAATCCTCATATAAATGTACATGCCTGATAGAGTTGAGACTAAATAATTGGTACAACACACTACTGTCTTTTTCAGTTCAAAGGCATCAGTTTCATTGCAGTGTAGGAGATGACCATTCTCTCCTCTCTTAACAGTAAATATACCCTAGTGTATCATGTTAAGTTGTAATAGCCAAGCTAATTAGCTTTGGACTTAGAGAGATGTACAAAGTTAAGAGTCTTGACTCAGGAGTCAATAGACTTGGGTTCGAATGTTGCTTTTACTACTTAACAGCTGTGTAGCTTTGGGCAAGATACATTGTCTCTGAAATTCTGTCTACTCTTTTGTAAAACAGAATGATAATAGTACAGGCCTATAGAATTGCTAGAAGGATTAAATGAGATTTGTAAGTAGTACAACTAATACATAAGAAGCAGTAAATTGTTATTATGACTGTAATTCACTGAATCTAAAATGATATTAATTATAGGGTGCACCATTAAAGAAAACACTAAGAAAAGGGAAAGCATGGCCAAATAACTACACGATGTCTTTTTGACTTAATAAAAGTAGAAAGCATAAATAATGAAGAAACAGGGAAACATATGTGAAATAAATTGGGTAAGATACCTCTCAAATGTTTTTACATTCAGAATCTGACTTTTCTGAATCACTTTTCAACTCAGATTTATCAGTGCCCATGTTTCCTCACTCCTGTGACATCTTCTTTTCTATGAAAAGCACGGGAAGTGCAGCATTTCTTAAAATAAGTCATAAAAAAGTAACAGTCATTATTGCCAGACTTTTAAGCTATTTTTATAATTATCTGGAGCTAACTTGCTTTTGACTTCTGCTTCAGGAATGTTGCTACACAAGTCTGATTCACCACCGGCCCCATTTTCCCCATAACTAACAGTTGCTTCACTATTGTCTCTAGAAATTTTCTCCAAGCTGCTTTCACCTTTTTGTAAATTTTGATGCTGGCACTTTAATGTTCATATTTATATAAGCAATGAAAACCATAACAAGACAGCAATTATTGGATACACCATGATTTCAGAGATGTTAAAATATTGTTTTAAAAAGTTTTAGAATTAAAAAAAAAAAAATCCTGAGCTCTAGGCAAACAAACTTCAAAATGTCTAGAAAAAAAAGTTACATATAGTCACATGTGACCAGAGACTAAAGGTGGACATCTTTCAGGGTGAATTGGAGGTCCTCAAAAATCTGAAAGGGAAAGTAAAAACTGTTTAGTTTAACCAAAAAACCATTTATTGGCCGGGCACAGTGGCTCACGCCTGTAATCCCAACACTTTGGGAGGCCGAGGCTAGCGGATCACGAGATCAGGAGATCGAGACCATCCTGGCTAACCCGGTGAAACCCCGTCTCTACCAAAAACACAAAAAATTAGCCGGGCTTTGTGGCGGGCGCCTGTAGTCCCAGCTACTCGGCAGGAGAATGGAGTGAACCCGGGAGGCGGAGGTTGCAGTGAGTCGAGATCGCACCACTGCACTCCAGCCTGGGCGACAGATATAGCCTCCGTTTCAAAAAAAAAAAAAAAAAAACTAAAACTAAAACAAAACAAAACAAAAAAAACACCATTTATTGAGACGCTTCAGGGTGGGCATGGCGGCTCATGCCTGTTATCCCAGTACTTTGGGAGGCCGAGGCGGGCAGATCACCTGAAGTTAGAAGTTTGAGACCAGCCTGACCAACATGGTGAAACCCACTCTCTACCAAAAAATACAAAATTGGCGGGGCATGGTGGCATGTGCCTGTAATCCCAGCTATTTGGGAGGCTGAGGCAGGAGAATTCCTTGAACCTGGGAGGCGGAGGTTGCAATGAGCCGAGATCTCCCCCATTGTATTCCAGCCTGGGCAACAAGAATGAAACTCCGTCTCAAAAAAAAAAAAAAAAAAAAAAAAAAAAAGCTTCTAAACTTTTCCTGCCATGTGGCCACACAGCTGTACTTGAGTTTTTGTGAGAATGTGGCCTTCATTACTTCCCAAGGACAGCCCACTCTATCTTTGGACAGCTCTAGAAATTAGAAAGTTCTTCCTTACCATAATGAGCAAAATGATTTTGTTGTAACTTCTACTCACACTGTACCCCTTACATTACACAGAACAAATCTAATTTCTGGTCCTCTTGACAGACCTTCAGATAACTAAAGACACTGCTTAGCTCATGCCTGTGTTTTCTTAAAGGTATACTTTTTCATTAAAAAAAAGTTTTTTTCCTCAGAGTTTTTAACTTTTTCAAATTTGGAATTCCTTCTCCATCCTGGCCTTTAAATTTCTTTCTTTCTTTTTTTTTTTTTTTTTGGCTATTAACTTATTTTTATTTTATTTTATTTTTATTATACTTTAAGTTCTGGGATACATGTGCAGAACGTGCAGGTTTGTTACATAGGTACACATGTGCCATGGTGGTTTGCTGCACCCATCAACCTGTCATCTACATTAGGTATTTCTCCTAACGTTCTCCCTCACCTTGTCCCCCACCCCCTGACAGGCCCCGATGTATGATGTTCCCCTCCCTGTGTCCATGTGTTCTCATTGTTCAACTCTCACTTATGAGTGAGAACACGTGATGTTTGGTTTTCTGTTCTTGTGTTAGTTTCCTGAGAATGATGGCTTCTAGTTTCATCCATGTCCCTCACATCTGCTTTTTTTTTTTTTTAATCCCATGTCTCCAGTTTTAAAATTTGGGACCCATGACTTATTTACCATGTTCCTCAGATGGATGTGTCCAGGGAGAATAAGACAGGAAAGCAGGGTTTTATTTTTATTTTGTACAATTAAACAATTGTACTTGTGACAGGATGTCAAAAACGATATTTCAAGATACAGTGGACATGAAATTCTGAAGCTGGATCATCACATGCAGAATTTACAAAGGAAATGGTCGAGGATCTGTTCCTTGACTTTTGGACACTGAAATCATGTCAAGGGATAAAAAGGGGCCAGGATATGGAGAGGAGAGAGGATCTGTGAAACAATTTATTTGCCATATTTCCCCTTCAAGCCTAACGAGAGAGATACCCATGGAATCACCCAGGTAGGTCTGAAATGTGTTCTCTGCAGTAGGGAGATACAGGGAACTGGGACTGACTTAGGCTTGAGAAAGCTAAAGTGAGCTATGGTGGTAGGATAGAAGAGCCTGTCTGAGGATTAGCCAGCCCTACAAAAGATCCAGAAGCCACACCTATATGTATTTCTGTGGCCTATTAAAAACATGGTGCTTGCTGGGCACAGTAGTGCATGCCTGTAGTCCCATCTCCTCATGGGGCTGCAGCAGGAGGATTGCTTGAGCCCAGGAGTTCTGGGCTCTAGTACACTATGCCCTTTGGGTATTCATACGAAGTTCGGCATCAGTGTGGTGATCTCCTGTGAGCAGGGGACCACCAGATTGCCTAAGGAGAGGTAAATGGCCCAGATGAGAAATGGAGCAGGTCAAAACTCTGTGCTAAAATGAGATAACACCTGAGAATACCCACTGCATTCCAACCTGGGCAACACAGAAAGACACTATGTCTTTATAAAAAGAAAGAAACAATAACAATAAAATTAAGAAGAAAGATACCTGGTATGGGGTTGCCTTAGTTCCTGTACTATAAAGTTACCAGGAGGGGTAGACAAAGGCACCAAAAAGCTGGAGTTGCATCTATATTCCTAGGGGCAGAGGAAAGAGGTGCAACAGAACACCTGGAGGAGACATGCGTCTGCCTTGAGCACAATACCATAAGGAAACAAATCCCAGAAATAAACATCCAAAAAAGTCTACAAAAATGCTCGTGGCAGAACGAGTTAGCTTTAGCCACCTGCCAAATTCAGAGAGTAGGAGGCAGCTCAGCCAAATAACTTTCTGTTCCCTTACCTATCCTCCCTTTCTTCCCTCTGCTCTCCTACTTTGGCCTAGGTGAGAAGCAAAGGAAACAGATGCTACTGAGAGGAGGAGGGGATGTGGAGAGAGAGAGGCAGGGGGAGAGAGAGAGAGAGAGAAAGAGAGAGAGAGAGAGAGAAACATTAATCAAGTCCCTTCCCCAAGTCAATACCTTAACTGAATAAGTAAGAAGACAGACTTACCTTTGGATAAAGACTGGAGGGCTGATTAACACCTAGAACACCAGGGCTCTGGGTGATTCATGTGTACGTTAAAGTTTGCAAATATCCACGGCAAGTGCAGATTGTGATTCAGCGGTCTGGGGTGGGGCCTGAGAGTCTGCATTTCTGAGAAGCTTTCAACTGATGCCAATGTTGAAGGTTCTTGGGCCACACTTTGAGTAACAGAGTACTGTGAGCCAGGGAAGATTACCCACACTGAATAAATTTTAAATTGATTTTGAAAGATAAAAGAACTACATTTTGATCAGGTAATGAATTGTGCTTTCAACATACAATTACCCACTTTATTTAATTTTTCAAACATTATTATGAATATAGTCTATTTGAAAACTGCATACTGTATTAAGAAAAAATGTTAAGTCTATTTTTCTTGCCATCCTCCCACCCACTCCCTTAGTGGGTTATAGATGTAATCACTATTTAACAATTTGATGTGCACTCTTCTAGGCCTTTTATTTCAAAGAAGACCTTTTTTTTTTTTTTTTTTTTTTGAAACGGAGTCTCACTCTGTTGCCCAGTCTGGAGCGCAATGGCTGGATCTCAGCTCACTGCAAGCTCCGCCTCCCGGGTTTACGCCATTCTTCTGCCTCAGCCTCCGAGTAGCTGGGACTACAGGCGCCTGCCACCTCGCCCGGCTAGGTTTTTGTATTTTTTTGTAGAGACGGGGTTTCACCGGGTTAGCCAAGATGGTCTCGATCTCCTGACCTGGTGATCCACCCATCTCGGCCTCCCAAAGTGCTGCAAAAAAGAGCTTTTTAAGTATATTGTTGTATTGATCAGGATTCAATTTCAGAGAACAGAATTAACTCTAGCTGGATTAAGTATGAAGGAATTTATTACACAGTACTTAATAGCTTATGAAATGGTTGGGAGAGATGAAGAAACAGACTGTAGTTTGTGTTTTCAGCAAAGTTTCCCAGTATCAGTTCAACAAGAGAGTTGCTGCCTTTTCCAAGATCAGAAATTTGCCAGCCTCGGGTCACACAGCCATTGCCATGATTGAGAAACAGCCACGATAGAAAAGATGCTGCTAATGCTAGGGTGCCAAGACCATACCTGTCTTCTATGGTCCAAGGAATGGATGCTCAGGGCCCTGCCCCTAGCAGCACAAAGCTAGATCCTGGACACTGGGTAAGTACTATTGCTGGTAAAGAAAAACCAAAATCTTCCTCAACCAGGTTTCCAGAAGCAACATCAGCTGCAGCAGTACAGCCTCCGCTTCACTTTTACCTTCCATGTGTTGTACAAGGGCTTCTGAGTGGCCAGACTTAAATTACACTCAGCACCTCACTGCAGGGTGTCACAGTCCCTTTTACCTTTCCAGGCTCTGCAGTTCAGAAAGACACTTGAGATGGTAATGAGTGGATGTTGACACCACCTCTACAGATAATAAAGGGGTTAGTCCTAGAATTTTATTGCTGGGAAAGACTTCGAGATTTAGTCTAACTTGTTAATTTTAGAGAAAGGAAATTGAGACCCAGAGAGCTGAAATGACTTGGTAGTGATGGAATAGAAACAGAACTCCAGTCATTTACATGGAGTTGAGTGTAGCCTAACAAGATAGCTTCCTCTCCAGGAATCAGGTGATATTCTCCAGCCTCATTGGGCTTATTGCCTATAAACTTACCAGAGAGATTGTTTTCATCTAAAGCACACCTCCTTGCTCCCCAACTTGTGTTTAGGCAGTTCATTTTGGAGACCAAAACGCAGAGCCTTATATTTATCTCTTTTAAATTATGTCTTTGTTAATGTAATAAGACAATTTTTGATCCAGTACAGTCCCTCCCAGTTTGTAACACATGCATATTAGGTAAGCATATCTTTGTGCTCTAATCAAAATTACTTTTTTAAAAAGTTGAATAAAGCAGATAAAAGAAATTTGGGTGGAGCTCTATCTCACTAGAAATCTATTTCTTGATTGCTACCCATCCGTGTTGTACTCTTTTGGTATAATTGTTTAACCAATTACCAGCCTAGTTGACTGTTTTCTCTCTCTGTCTCTTTCTCTATTTGTTTTGTAATTTCTTTTTTTTGAGACGAAGTCTTAATCTGTCACCCAGGCTGGAGTGCAGTGGCACAATCTTGGCTCACTGCAACCTCTGCCTCCCGGGTTCAAGCGATCTTCTTGCCTCAGCCTCCCAAGTAGCTGGGATTACATGTACTCGCCACCACGCTGGACTAATTTTTGTATTTTCAGTAGAGATAGGGTTTCACCATGTTGGCCAGGCTGGGTAGTCGACTGTTCTCATATTGAGCTCATAATTATCTCCCTTGTCCACAAGGAGGTCTGTCCAGAAGCCTAGGGAAGTACCCAGTATATGAACATTTCCCTAACCTGTCTGTCTATTCACCATGTCAGAAAAAAAAAAAAAAAAGGAAAAGCAAATAAACAAACAAACAAACAAACAAACAAAACAGACTATCAAGGCAAGACCATTCTTGGTAAGCTCATGCTAGCACCTAGTGGATGCTGCTTCTTTTTAGGAGCATTTACAAGCCCTTCCTGCAGTCATTTGCTCTGAGAATATCATTTTTGATTGGAGGCATCCTTAAGATTTGATAGCCTGAAGGTATAGAAGCAGGTGGGACTTGCCCATGGAGTATCCCTGTATCCCCAGTAAGGGGATTTGAGATCCTCTGTGAGAGGGTTGTGAACATGAAGCCTGTGAGGGACAATGACACAAGACTGCAGGAGCCCCTGCCCATGACAGCACTGCAACTCTGTGGCCACCATGAGGGCAGATGTGGCCAGGATGACTGGAAAATGTTCCAGGACAGCTTGCAAAGTCTCAAAACTGATTCTCCTTTTTGCCTAGACATGCCAGGCACATTGAATAAAACAACTTGAAGTGTCTTAGTCTTCATGTCTCTGCCACCTTTGCCTCATTGCTCTTTCTACCACCCTTTCCAGGCCCTTACCCCTCATTTCTTTCACCCGTGGGAAAGACCCAGCTTACAGTTACCTATTCTAAGAATTTTTCTCAGCTTCCTCCAGCTAAAATGAATTATTTCTTTGTCCCAACCTCCAAAGTATTTTGTTTGTGCTGTCAATTGAACGTATGGTTTGAGACATCTGAGAGAAAGAAGGGGATCTATTTGGTGGTAAGGAGATATGTTTGTTGGCATGACATTTTAAAGGATTTGGAAATAATCTGTGGACTAACCTAAAGTTTATAGGACTTCTGATTTTTCTCATGCAAAAATCCTTTAGGGAATATTAGAGAAGGTATTATTGGCCTTAACTTTTTTGGATAGGGGCACAGAAGTTCAGAGAGCTTAACTGGCTGGCCCAAAGTTATTCAAATACTACGTGACAGAACCAAAATTTAAATCTAGGGTTTGTGCATGCAAGTCCAGATCTCTATCCACTATAACACATTGGCCTAAGTGCAGGCAGCAAAAGCTCTCCAAGGTTGTGACACTGGGTGAGGGGACCCATGGCCATTTTCTGCATTTTGTCTGTCTGGGAAAGAATGGAGGGAGAGGGTTTGTGCAAAATGTCACTCAGCAAACCCTGATGTGGAATGGGGAACATCTGTGGTCTCCCTTGCCCCACACATCTGACTCTCTGTTTACCAATTTCTCCTTGAGTCAAAAAAGGAACTGAGAGCATGACCCAAATATCACAAACTGGTTCCTGCCCCAGCATTTCTCAGAAGGACAGACAAACAATGTGAGGGATGTGCTAATGTTGGGTTGGGTGGGGAGGGTCAGAAGTTGGGTAGGAAGAGTTATTTGCTCAGTTGACCAAGTTATTCTTAGGCAGTGAGAGGGCTTCAACTACCAATCCGTTATCGCTGATGCTAGGGTTCTGTAGAGCTGAAGTTACTGCCTCAGAATCTTGATAATAGGAGATACAGGAGGAGGACACATCTTTACAAAGACAGACCTCTAAATTAATATACAGACTTAGTGATGTGGTTGTGGCAGGGTAGATTGTTAAGATCTGCTTTTCTCTTTTTTTTTTTTTTTTTTTTTTTTTTTTGAGACGGAGTCTTGCTCTGTCGCCCAGGCTGGAGCGCAGTGGCCGGATCTCGGCTCACTGCAAGCTCCGCCTCCCAGGTCTACGCCATTCTCCTGCCTCAGCCTCCCAAGTAGCTGGGACTACAGGCGCCCGCCACCTCGACCGGCTAGTTTTTTGTATTTTTTTTTGGTAGAGACGGGGTTTCACCGTGTTAGCCAGGCTGGTCTCGATCTCCTGACCTCGTGATCCGCCCGTCTCGGCCTCCCAAAGTGCTGGGATTACAGGCTTGAGCCACCGCGCCCGGCCATTACGATCTGCTTTTCTCTAAGTTCTCATGACCACTGAATTTCTGGACTGGTTGCGCAGTGATTTATCTCTGCCCAACAGCTTTTCTTACCAGTCACCCACAGCCATTTCTCCAGGCCACTTCTTCACCATAGCTCCAGCCTCTCCTGTTTTGCATCCCCTCTGAACTGCCTCTAGTGCAGTGGTTTAACTTAGAATTTCTTTATCGCACTAATGAGATATGTTAAGTCCGTTCTTATTACGACTCTGCAATGTGGCTATACTTATTCCTATTTTACATATTAAGGAGCTGAGACTTAGGGAAATCAAATAACTTTTTAAGAGTACATGATTACCTATTAGTAAGTAGCAGGCCCAGATGCAGCTTGGGATTCACTTCTAGGTTTTCTCTGGCCTCAGACTATGTCCCTCAAAGACAGTGCTAAATTTGAACTCATCACGTCCTAGGTACCTACCTTCTATAGAATCATGTTATTATTCTTACATTTATATTTTTGTTCGACATTGTTATTTGGGAGCCTCAAAGTGTATTTTCACATCTGTCCTAGATCTTAAGTCACATTAAGAACATAATCGCAAAAATTAACAAACATTTACTGATAACTGACGGGATGCAAGAGGGCACTGGTGGCAATGCTGGAAATATTAATAGAGAGACGAACTTGTCTTTGGACCATGATGAGGAGGTGATGAGACAAAAGAGGAGAAATTTCTCTGTGACTGCTCAGCAGAGATCTGCACTTATAGTAAATGTTCTAAAGATGATAATTATAAATCATACCTGTGACTATGCTCTAGAAGCCCACGAGTTTTGAGAAACAACTAGAGTAAGAAGACTGGGTTGTGTGTATCTGCATGCATCAGCCTTGTTACATAAAATGGGTGCCTTCTCAAAAAAGCAAGCCATCACACACTTGACAATTTCTTAGCAATTATAAAAAATTTTTGCTTACTCAATATTTATCAAGATTGCAGTTTCAATGGTGATAAAAACAAATTGTGGCTGTGTGTGTGTGTGTGTGTGTGTACAGCTACTAATCCTAAGACAGAGAGCCTCTTCTCCTTTCCTTGACAGGAAAGCAATCCAGCTCCCTCTCTAAAGATAGCAGTTCCTTCCTTGGGCCTAACATCCTGATTATTCTTTTGCAGGGCTTCCATATTCACTTTTCCTTTTTTCAAGACAAGTGCATAGAAAACATATCTTACAAAAAGGCAAATAATGCCCCCTTGTGGTTAAAATCCTAAATACAGAAGCTGTTAAATTCACTTCAGCGGGTAGAAATGGAGACATATTTATTCACCCAGTTAGATATATACTGAGCCAGCCTCTGCGGGCATTCAGTAGCAATCGAGATGTGTCTCCTGCTCCTATCCTTGAACGAACTTATGCAGTAATTTCAGGGAGTTGAGAAGGGAAATCTTACTTCTAAGGATACCATAATAAAATGTCAGTAAATGAACCCTTACGTTTCACCTCTTTTCCAGAATATAAATATCTATTATTGTTCATGGTGAAGAATTTTAATAATACTAGTTGAAATAGATAAATAAAAACTATGTAAGAAGAAGTATATAATGCATTTCATGTAAGTCTGTCTCATAATGCCCTCTCCCAGAAATAACCAGTTAATGGTTTGATATACTATATATCTCTCAACATTTTTCATATATGTGCATATATATATGTCTTTTTAAAGTAAATGTGCTCAGACATTTCTACTTGTGCATCAGCTTTTTAATACTTTATGATATAACCATACGATCCAGCACTCCCACTGCTAGGTGTATACCCAAGAGAAAGGAAATCAGTATGTTGAAGAGATATCTGCACTTCCATGTTTGTTGTAGCACTGTTCACAGTAGCCAAGATATGGAAGTGACCTATGTGTCCATTGACAGATGAATGGATAAAGAAAATGTGGTACTTATACGTAATAGAGTACTACTCAGCCATAATTAGATTCAGTCACTAGCAACAATATGGATGGAACTGTGGATCATTATGTTAGTGAAATAAACCAGGTAGAGAAAGACAAACATCACATGTTCTCACTTATTTATGGGGATCTAAAAATCAAAACAATTGAACTCATGGAGACAGTAGAAGGATGGTTACCAGAGGCTGGGAAGGGTAGTTGGCGGTTAGGGAGGAGGTGAGGATGATTAATTGTTACCAAAAAAAAAAAAAAAAAATAGAATAAGGCATAGTATTTGATAGCACAACAGGGTGACTATAGTCAATAATAATATAATTGTACATTTAAAAATAACTAACAGGGTGTAATTGGATTGTAGCACAAAGGATAAATGCTTGAGGGGATGGATACCCCATTTTCTGTAATGTGATTGTAACACATTGCATGCCTGTATCAAAACATCTCATGTACCCCATAAATATATACACCTACTGTGTACCCACAAATTTAAAAATAAAATATTATTTTAAAAAACTTTCTGATATAGCTAGCACAGCCCTCTTTGTTATATTTCTTAGTAGTTGCCTAGTATTTCACTGAATCAATAAAACAACCCATTTAACCAATCCATTACTTGTAGTCATTTACATGTCTCCAGTTATTCAGTGTTATAGACAATGGATGCTGTATCAGCAGTCACCAAGATCATCCTCAGGCTCCCTGATTTACTAGGAGGATTCACAGAACTGATATACGAAGAGCTGATATATGAAGTTATGGTTTATTAGGGTGAAAGGATATAGATTAAAATCCAGCAAAGGGAAAAGGCCCAGGGGTGAAGTTCAAGAGAAACCAGGTGTGGCCTCACAGAAGAATTTGTACAGAGATGTGCTTAATTTTCCCAGCAATGATGTACGGCAACATGTGTGAAGTATTGCCGAGAAGGAAGCTCACCCAAGCCTTGGGTTTTTATTGGGGGTCAGTTACATGGGCACGTGTCATCTGCATGACTGACCTTACCTACTCAATTTCCAGCCTCCCAGAGGTCAAACTGATACAGCATAGCCCAGGGCCTCAGGCACACCGAAACATGCTTTACCATAGTCACCCTATTAGCACATCTAGTCAAACTGATATAGTGTGGCATGAGGAGTTGGTCAAGGGCCAGTCCTCCCGAAGACAGACCATTCTTTGAACTTGCAGGGCTTGAGCAATCAGAGCCTGCACAGTTAACCCTTTACTACACATACGTCTTTTATATTTATGATCTGAACACTGAGTAGGCCTTCAGCAGCCCATTCCCACAGGTCTGCTTCCATATATGTTCTCCACAGAGAATATTCATATATTTGCCATTCTCCTGAGGCAATTTTTCCTCAAACTGGCTATTCTTCTCACAGCTCTATCCTCACAGCATATAAACTAGATTTTTATTTCACCCAGAAAACAGAAACTGTCAGAAGAGAATGCCTTTAACTTCTTGCCGCCAAACTCCTGAGCCTCCCTCCATCCCCGCCCATTATTTTCTTCTTTCCTCTGGTTACCATGGGAAAGGATAATCGGTCCACCTGGCTTTGGATCCCATTCTACCCCCTAATTAATTCAAGGACTCCTTTTTTCCTGTATCTTTAACTGTTTTCCCTCTTCTGATATGTCTACAACTTTTACTATAGAAAAAAGAAAAAGAAAAGAAACACCTCCCTCTTTCACACTTCTCTTTGGGTACGGTCTCTTCTTTCTTTCATCTTGAAAGATGAGTCCACACCCACCGCCTCCATTTTCCCGCTTTGCACTTCCTCCTTGCCCCCTGCAGTCAGGTTCCCTTTCCCCAACCCCACTCCCAACAATCTCACCGAAACTATTCTCACTATGGATACTAAGACCTTGTGATTGTTAAACCCGATGAAAGCTTTTAGTCCTCACTTTGTTTGGCCTATCTAGTATGACTCATCCTTGGCTTCCAAGATACCAGTTTTTCTTATTGTCTCTTCCACTATGATTCAGTTTCTGTTGTGGGTTCCTTTTACGTCTGTGTCCCTTAAATCTCATTTTTCCTCAGCAATTGCTCAATTCTTTTTGTATTTTGTTCTCTCATCCTAGGCAATCTCATCAATCCTAGCTCACTCATAAAATGATGAGTGGGGCTGGACATGGTGGCTCACGCTTGTATCCCAGCACTTTGGGAGGCCGGCAGGTGGATCACCCGAGGTCAGGAGTTCACGACCAGTCTGGCTAACATAGTGAAACCTGTCTCTACCAAAAAAAAAAAAAAAAAAAAAAAAAAAATAGCCAGGCGGGGTGGTGCGCACCTGCAATCACAGCTACTTGGGAGGCTGAGAATAGCTTGATCTGAGGCAGGAGAATAGCTGAGGCAGGAAAATAGCTTGAACCTGGGAGGTGGAGGTTGCAGTGAGCTGAGATTGCACCACTGCACTGCAGCCTGGGCAACAGAGCGAGACTCCATCTCAAAAAGAAAAAAAAAAATGATGATGATGATGATAATGATTGGATCTCTTCTTTATCTGTTTTCTGAGTGTCATATCCCAGTCTCCAGCCAGTCAATGATGACATTTACTTTTCTCCAAACTGTCCCTCTTCCTTTGTTCCCCATCTTGGTGAATGACATCGTCATCCACTCAATCACTCAAACTAGAAATAAAGTTATCTTTTATTCTTCCCTCTTTCCTCTCCCATATCCATTTGGTCTCAAAGCCTCCTCCCTTCTGCCTTTTTAATCGCTCTTAAACACATTCCATTCCTCTGTGTTTCCTCTACCAGTACCCTTCATTCCTTGACTCAATTATTGCCTTAATCTCTTAACTGGACTCTGCCTCTAGAATTGTCCTCCCAGCCTATTCCACACACTGTAGTCAGGGTTGTTTTCTAAAATTCAAATCAAGTGGTATTATTCTGCTGCTTAAACTTCGTTAACAGTTGCATGATCTTTAGGAAAAATTTAAAACTTCTTAGCAAGGCATATGTTGCCCTTATGACCTGGTCATGCCTATTTTTCCCGTGTCCTGAAAGCAACTGTGAACACCATCTGCATCATCCTTCTTTCTCCCTTTTACACATTTACACTTCGATGGGACTTTCTGGCCTTTGTGCCTTTGAAGATGTTGGTCCTTCTACTTAGAACTTCTTTCCTCATCTCCCTCCTTTTTCCCCGACAAATTCCCACTCATCCTTCAAGATACAGATCAAGCATCACCTCTTCTGGGAGGCCATTCCTGATTACCCCCCTTCCATTAGGATTGGATGCCTCCATGTGCTCCCTTAGTACACTGTCCTTGCCTCTACTATAACACTAATTAGGCTATTTACTTACTTTCACTCCAGCATTTCACCAAGTTCCTTGAGGGCAAAGACTGTCACACATCTTTATATCCTCAGCATCTACACTTGTGCCTTATTTTACTTAGCATAATGTCCTCAAAGTTTTTACTGTTGTTGAGATGGAATCTCGCTCTGTCACCCAGGCTGGAGTGCAGTGATGCGATCTTGGCTCACCGCAACCTCCACCTCCCGGGTTCAAGGGATTCTCCTGCCTCAGCCTCCTGAGTAGCTGGATTATAGGCATGCACCACCATGCCCAGCTAATTTTTTTGTTTTAGTTTTTGTTTTGTTGAGACAGAGTCTCAGTCTGTTGCCCAGGCTAGAGTGCAGTGGCATGAGTTCAAGCTGGTTCAAGCAATTCTCCTGCTTCACCCTCCCAAGTAGCTGCGATTACAGGCACCCGCCACCATGCCTGGCAATTTTTGTATTTTTAGTAGACATGGGGTTTCACCATGTTGGCCGGGTTGGTCTTGAACTCCGGACCTCAGGTGATCCACCCGCCTCGGCCTCCCAAAGTGCTGGGATTACAGGTGTGAGCCACCGTGTCTGGCCTTTTTTTTTTTTTCTTTTTCTTTTTTTTTTTTGTAGAGACAGGTTTTTGCCATGTTGGCAAGGCTAGTCTCAAACTCCTGACCTCAGGTCATCTGCCAGCCTCAGTCCCACAAAGTGCTGGGATTACAGGCGTGAGCCACCGCACCTGACCTCAAAGATAATCTATGTTGTAGCATGTGACAGAATTTCCCTCTTTTTTATGGCGGAATAATAGTTCATCATGTGTATATACCATATTTTTTCTTTCTTTCTTTCTTTCTTTTTTGGAGACAGAGTCTTGCTTTATCCCCTAGGCTGGAGTGCAGTGGCACGATCTTGGCTCACTGCAACCTCCATCTCCCTGGTTCAAGCGAGTCTCCTGCCTCAGCCTCCCGAGTACCTAGGATTACAGGTGCCCAACACCACGCCCAGCTGATTTTTATATTTTTAGTAGAGATAGGGTTTCGTCATGTTGGCCAAGCTGGTCTTGAATTCCTGGCCTCAGATGATCCACCTGCCTTGGCCTCCCAGAGTGCTGGGATTACAGGCATGAGCCACTGTGGCCGGCCTCTACTACATTTTCTTTATCCATTAATCCATGATGGACACTTGGGTTACTTTTACCTCTTTGCTATTATGAATAATGTTGCCATAAATATGGGTGTGCAAATATCTTTGAGATCACACTTTCAATTCTTTTGGCTATGTAACCTAGAAGCTGGATCATGTGGTCACTCTATTTTTAATCTTTTGAGGAAACTCCATAATGTTTTCCCTAGTGGTTGCACCATTTTACATTCCCTTCAGTAACGCACAATGGTTCCAATTTTTCCATATCCTTGCCAACACTTATTTTCTGTGCTTGAAAAAAATACCAGCCATCCTAATGGGTATAAGACGATATATCATTATAGTTTTGATTTGCATTTCTCTAATGATTAGCAACTTGAGCATCTTTTTCCTATGCTTTTTGGCCTCTTGTATATCTTCTTTGGAAGAATGTCTATTCAGCTCGTTTGCCCAGTTTTTTGAAAATTGGGTTACTTGTTTTTCTGTCGTCAAGTTGTAGGAGTTTTTTTATATGTTCTGCATATTAACCTGTCAGATATATGCTTTGCAATTATTTTTTCCCATTCCATACACTGCCTTTTCACTCTATTGACTGTTTCTCTTGATATGCTGACATTTTAAAGTTTGATATAGTCCCATTTGTCTATTTTCACTTTTGTTGCCTGTGATTTTGGTATTTTATCCAAGAAATTGAGGGAGAAGGAAAGGAACAATCAGTTAGGTAGACAGCTAAGGCCAGCCCTTGGAGAAGCAGCCTGCCTGAAAAATCACAGCTACAAGCAAAATAGAGCAGCTTAGGCAAAACTCAGGCTGTACCTGCATAGATAAGCAGGCAGGGTCCAGCATGGATGCCTTTCATTCTTCGTGTAATTGGCCAGCTCCCAGGAAAAACTTTCCTCCCCTTTTCAGGCATATACATAGTGGACTCTGTGGGAACTTGCACAAGGAGGATGCGGCCTTACCTAAAACAAACCCACAGTGATACAAACAAGAGAAGCCATGCTTTGTGCTTGCCTAGAGACATACCCACATCTGTAGAAGATAAGGGAAGTTGCACAGACAGCTTTATTCATAAGAGAAGTTACTCAAACAGCTATAGAGATGAGAGGAGTTTCTTATAACATGTTTTGAATTCAACTGTAAAAATGGCATCCCACTTGGGCTCCCCTCTCTGCTGTGGAGAGCTTTCTTCTTTTGCTTATTAAACTTTTGCTTCAACCTCACTCTTTGTGCCCACGCTTCTTAATTTTCTCAGTCATGAGACAACAAGTTCAGATAACACGTTAGACAATGAGACCATTGACCCTTACCTGTTTCAAATTTTTTTTCAAATCCAAGGCCATGAAGCTTTCTCCATATGTTTTCTACTAAGAATGTTATATTTTTAGGCCCTTAATCTATTTGGAGTTATTTTTTGTATATGGTCCAAGGTAAGGGTCCACCTTCATTCTTTTGCTTGTAGATATCTAGTTTTTGCCAACACTGTTGAGGAGATTGTCCTTTTTCCATTGTGTGGTCTTGACACTTTTTTTGAAGATTATCCTAACATATATGTAATGTGGCAGGTGATCAACAACTTTCTGGGCTGGTGACACAGGTGGTAGGAAGAATTTACCAACACAGTTGTAGGTAAAAAAAGACAGGTTTATTAGAGAAAGTATGAAAATACATTGCAAGGGTGCAACAGGCAGGTCAGCAAGAGAGAAGCTGACTGCTAGGAAACAAAGGCTTGCTGGGGATTTTGTAGAGTGGTGCTTATGTTGTGTGCAGAAGAGGGCTTTGTGCAGTACTAATAATGTCAAGGTTGCAGTGAACTAACTTCCATTTTTCTATCAGGTGGGGGCCTGGTGATGGCTGGGCTCAGGCAGATTTTGAGTTATTTGCACAGCAGGGCTGTGCGTCCTGGACCATGAAGAAAGGCAGACCTGTGGCTTATCTGCTTTCTCCTTTTCCTTCCCTTCGTCCAGCCAGCCTGACTCCTTTTCCCTAATTAGGACTCCACACGCAAGGGTTTGTTCTGTTCTAGAACAGAGACAGATCGATGTATCTATCTTTATACCAGCATTATAACTTCTATGTCTTGACCAATTACAACTTTAGTATCTCTCTCGCCTGTCCTCTGTTGTGGGAAGTCAGGGACCCTGAATGGATGGACCAGTTGAAGCCATGGCAGAAGAACATAAATTGTGAAGATTTCATGGACATTTATTAGTTGCCCAAATTAATACTTTTATAATTTCTTATGCCTGTCTTTACTGCAATCTCTGAACATAAATTGTGAAGATTTCATGGACATTTATCCCTTCCCCAATCAGTACTCTTGTGATTTCCTATGCCTGTCTTTATTTTAATCTCTTAATCCCGTCATCTTTGTAAGCTGAGGATGAATGTCACCTCAGGACCCTGTGATGATTGCGTTAACTGCACAAATTGTTTGTAGAGCATGCGATTTTCAGAGAACAAGGGAGATAACCTTAAAGTCTGGCTGCCTGTGGGCAGGCAGGACAGAGCCATATTTCTCTCGTTACTGAAAACGGGCAAGATAAATATCACTGAATTATTTCCCTAGTAAGGAATATTAATAATTAACAGCCCTGGGAAAAGAATGCATTCCCAGAGGAGGCCTCTAAAATGGCTGCTCTGGGGGTGTCTGTCTTATGCAGATGTAGATAGGGATGAAACACGCCCTAGTCTTCTGCAGTGCCCCCAGGCTTGCTAGGATTAGGAAATTCCAGCCTGGCAAATTCTAGTCAGACCAGTTCTCTGCTCTTGAACCTTGTTTATCCATGACAATGTGTGCACAGCTGGACATGGAAGTTCATTAGTGATTCTAGTTTCACTCTGACCTTGTAATCTCGCCCTGACCTCCTGCCTTGTGATCTTTTGTCGCCCTTGAAGCATGTGATCTCTGTGACCCACACCCGATTTGTGCACTCCCTCTCTTTTGAAAATTGCTAATAAAAACTTGCTGGTTTTGTGGCTCAGGGGGCATGATGTAACCTGCCGACATGTGATGTCTCCCCTAGACACCGAGCTTTAAAATTTCTCTCTTTTGTACTCTTTCCCTTTATTTCTCAGACCAGCTGACACTTAGGGAAAATAGAAAAGAACCTACGTGAAATATTGGGGGCTGAATTTCCCCCAATAGTCCTCCCTATACAAGAGATAAATAAAAGATACTCATAGTACTGAGTATCTTCCTGCAGCATTCAATCTGGAGCAAAGCCTGCTTCCTTAAACCCTTTCCAAAAATCCCCAAATAAAAGCCCAAAATCTGTATAGGATCTTCCTAACATCCTCGTGCTGAGATGCCCTGAAACTCTCCATAGCTCATGACTGAGTAAGAAAACCAACTTGCTTCATTAAAGGTGGTTTCGGGTAGTCCTGGCTGGAGGACATTGACTTACAAAAATATAGGATTAACATCTTCAAAATAAATAGACAGTAAACATCAACAAGGATTCACACACCAATAATGAAATTGGGCAGAAAAAGGAAAAATAATCATAAGATGCAAAGTACAGATGGCTTTATAATACTGAAAATAATTGTACTTCAAATGCATAAAATGACGCTTCTGATTCGGCCGGCGCGACCTTTATTTCACATTTGAGTTCAGCTGCTCCTGATGTCTCTTTCCTGAAAATTTCAATATTAAAAGCCAGAGAAACCCTGTATTTGGGAAAGCTTATCCTTTACCATCAACTTTGGGGTGGGGGTCAGAGGGAACACGGGAGGAAAGGCGGCGCTGAATGGGGCCGAAGCTCCGCCCCTTAGCCATAAGTCCATTTTCCTGCGGCCAACGTGGTCCTCCAAGGGAGCAGCTGAGCCGCTGAGGCTGGCGAGTCCCAGGGGAAGGATGTTCTAGCCGGAGCCTACTCGATGGTAGGGCAGGAGCCGCCTGGTCTCTGGGCGCGGCCATGTTGGAGGCTCCGGGCCCGAGTCATGGCTGCGAGCCCTGCAACCCCAGTGCCAGCAGAGCCACCTGCGCCGGGCAGATGCTGGAAGTGCAGCCAGGACTGTATCTCGGTGGGGTCGCGGCCGTCGCGGAGCCAGACCACTTGAGGGAAGCGGGCATCACGGCCGTGCTAACGGTGGACTCGGAGGAGCCCAGCTTCAAGGCGGGGCCTGGGGTCGAGGGTCTGTGGCGCCTCTTCGTGCCAGCGCTGGACAAACCCGAGACCGATCTGCTCAGCCATCTGGACCGGTGCGTGGCCTTCATCGGTCAGGCCCGCGCTGAGGGCCGTGCGGTGTTGGTGCACTGGTGAGTGGCCGGGTCAGTGGGCGACGTGCCCCGCCAAGCACCCCTTTCCTTCCGAGGCCCTCGGGAGGACGAGAGCGCGGTCACGCCGCGTGAACCTCCTCCAGCTACCTCCCGCAGGAGGCGTGTATCCAAGAGAGGAGGAGGCTGGAGGCGGGCCCCTGGCATGTGCAGGCTTTCATTCCTTCATGCTTTAGTTGGTTCTTCCTGCAGCAACAGAGGGCAGGGTAGGTGTCATCCGATAAATGACAAATTACCTACGCCCCAAGGAGTTTACAGCTCTGTTGGAGAAGCTAGACACCCACCCCGATGATTGTAATGCAGATTAGGTTGCTTGGTGTCTTGTAAACAGGATTTACAAAGATTTAAGGTTCAATGTTTTTGTTTGGGATGGGTAGGGGGTGGTTGATGAAGAGGAGAATTGGTTTGGATCTAAAGGATCCCTGGGCTTTACCTAGGGAGGAGATAGTTGCAGCAAAGACAAAAAGAAAATGGGAATTCCGGCAGGGCGCGGTGGCTCACGCCTGTAGTCACAGCACTTTGGGAGGCAGGCGGATCACGAGGTCAGGAGTTCCAGACCAGCCTGGCCAATATGGTGAAACCATGTCTCTACCAAAAATACAAAAATTAGCCGGGCGTGGTGGCGCTCGCCTGTAATCTCAGCTACTCGGGAGGCTGAGGCAGGAGAATCACTTTGAACCTGGGAGGCAGAGGTTACAGTGAGCCAAGGTTGTGCCACAGCACTCCAGCCTGGGCAACACAGCAAGACTCCATCTCAAAAAAAAAAAGAAAAAGAAAAGAAAATGGGAATCCCTAAGCAGTTCTTGGTTGGATTGGAGTATAATAACAATAGTTTAAATTTATTGAGCACATAAAAGACAGAAGATAGTGATAGAATCGAAAGAAGTCTGGGACCAGATTTTGAGGTCCCTAAATGCTAAGATGAAAGGAGATTGGATTTGTTTTTGTTTTGTTTTATTTATTTTTATTTTGAGATAGAGTCTTGCTCTGTCACCCAGGCTGCAGTGTAGTAGCCTAATTACAGCTCACTGCAGTCTCAACCTCCCAGGCTCAAGTGATCCTGCCGCCTCAGCCTCCAGAGTAGCTGGGACTACAGGCACGCACCACCACATCCGGCTAATTTTTTGTAGAGGTGGGGTCTCACTTTGTTGCCCAGGCTGGTCTCCAACTCCTGGGCTCAAGCAATCCCGTACCTCGGCCTCCCAAAGTGCTGGGATTTCAGGGGTAAGTAAGCCACTGTGTCTAGCCAGGAGTTTGGATTTGTTCTGAGCCATTATAAAAATTTAAAAAATTACTGTTATTATTTTTATATAGGTAATACAGTCACATGGTTCAGAATTCAAAAGGAAAAAGGAATAATTCTTTTGTATCTGATAATATTTCAGAGGCAATGGGCTTATCTGAGAAGTAAAAATGAAGTGGGCCTAAACTTTACTATTAATAGGGGGCTGGGTTTTGTGTGTGTGTTTTTAATTGTTGCTATTTGCTGTTTTATTTTAAAGGTCTCTTTTTCAGTCACGCAGGAGTCAGTCGAAGTGTGGCCATAATAACTGCTTTTCTCATGAAGACTGACCTACTTCCCTTTGAAAAAGCCTATGAAAAGCTCCAGATTCTCAAACCAGAGGCCAAGTGGGTTCTTTTTTTTATACTAATAATTCTGCTTTTGTGATGTTATTTTAAGAAAATGAAACTTTGTATTTCTTTATCATTACAGGATGAATGAGGGGTTTGAGTGGCAACTGAAATTATACCAGGCAATGGGATATGAAGTGGATACCTCTAGTGCAATTTATAAGCAATATCGTTTACAAAAGGTTACAGAGAAGTATCCAGGTAAGTAATAATCACTAGTGTGTAATGGACTTTCTAAATGTCATTTACTTTTGGCATTGCATGCATTACCTCACTTCCAGCAATCCCCGAGAAACTATTGTTTCTTTTTGAAACTGATTTAGCCAGAAATAGCTTATTCAAAATCACATGGTTTATAAATGGCAGGGTCGGGATTTGAACTCGGTCAGCCTGTGCCCAGAACCTAAGTACTTAAATCACTGTCCTCTCCTACCTTAGCCTGATTTCTCAACACTAGAATTTGATTTTTTTTTTTAATTTTAATTTCTGAAGTTAGCACTTCTTGCCTCAATTTGACATTAACTGAATTTATCTGAAAATGCAGTTGATTTTGACAAATAAATACATTTTAGTTATATCATATAGAATTGCAGAATTTACCTCAAGAACTCTTTGCTGTTGACCCAACCACGGTTTCACAAGGATTGAAAGATGAGGTTCTCTACAAGTGTAGAAAGTGCAGGTAAAATATTTTGTATCCTTTGGATATTTTATCTTCTCAGTAACTGAAAAGTAGCTAAAGTTTTATTTTCTTAAATTTCTGTAGGAAGATTTTGTTTAATTGAATAATATAGAAATTTTTAGTTCAGATCTGTTTTCAGGAAGAGTATAAATTCTTAAAAAGAGAAATAATCAGATTGTAAGGGTTATTGAAAATTTAAGTAGCGTAATCAGTGTTACATTATTTTGTCCTCTAAGCAATGTCACACATATTGCTGGGTGCGGTGGCTCATGTCTGTAATACCAGCACTTTGGGAGGCCCAGGCAGGCAGATCACCTGAGGTCAGGAGTTTGAGACCAGCCTGGCCAAAGTGGTGAAACCCCGGCCAGGCGCGGTGGCTCACGCCTGTAATCCCAGCACTTTGGGAGGCCGAGGCGGGCGGATCACAAGGTCAGGAGATTGAGACTATCCTGGCTAACACGGTGAAACCCCCTCTCAACTAAAAATACAAAAAAATTGGCCAGGCGTGGTGGCCGGCACCTGTAGTCCCAGCTACTCGGGAGGCTGAGGCAGGAGAATGGCGTGAATCCAGGAGGGGGAGCTTGCAGTGAGCCGAGATTGCGCCACTGCAGTCCAGCCTGGGCGACAGAACGAGACTCCGTCTGAAAAAAAAAAAGTGGTGAAACCCTGTGTCTATTAAAACTACAAAAATTAGCTGGCTATGGTGGCAGGTGGCTGTAATCCCAGCTACTCAGGAGGCTGAGGCAGGAGAATCAGTTGAACCCAGGAGGGGGAGGTTGCAGTGAGCCATGATCACACCACTGCACTCGAGCATGGGCGACAGAGTGAGACTCTGTCTCAAACAAACAAACAAACAAAAAAGAAATACTGCACATTTAATCCATGTTTTCATCCTTTTGGAAGTCATTAATGTTTTTGTTTGTTTGGGGATTGCAGGCGATCCTTATTTCGAAGTTCTAGTATTCTGGATCACCATGAAGGAAGTGGACCTATAGCCTTTGCACACAAGAGAATGACACCATCTTTCATGCTTACCACAGGGAGACAAGCTCAATGTACATCTTATTTCATTGAACCTGTACGGTGGATGGAATCTGCTTTGTTGGGAGTGATGGATGGACAGGTAAGAACATATTTTATTTTCTACAATTTTATTTTATCATCTATATTTTATTCCTTCTTGCATTTTATTTTATTTTATTTTATTTTTTATTTTTTTGAGGCAGAGTCTCGCTCTCTTGCCCAGGCTGGAGTGCAGTGGCCAGATCTCAGCTCACTGCAAGCTCCGCCTCCTGGGTTCACGCCATTCTCCTGCCTCAGCCTCCCGAGTAGCTGGGAGTACAGGCGCCTGCCACCTCGCCCGGCTAGTTTTTTGTATTTTTTAGTAGAGACGGGGTTTTACTGTGTTAGCCAGGATGGTCTCGATCTCCTGACCTCGTGATCCACCCGTCTCGGCCTCCCAAAGTGCTGGGATTACAGGCTTGAGCCACCCTTCTTGCATTTTAAACTCTTATTTTAACTAGTGTTTTACTCCATTTAATTCCTTTATTTCTGAAGATTATATCTTTCTAATGTAGATAAGCCTATCAAAAATAAAATATTTTTAGCTGATCCAAAATAGTGAACTACTTCTGGTTGAGAGCCCTGGTCTAAGTTAATAAATTTCCTTTAAGGCTATTTATATTTTTTCAAATATAAGACTAACATTTATTTTTAAACTAATTAGAATATGTTGGCTGAGCACTCATGCCTCATTAGCTCATGCCTGTAATCTGAGCACTTTGGGAGGCTGAGGCGGGAGGATCGCTTGAGCCCAGGGTTTCAAGACTAGCCTGGGCAACACAGTGAGACCTCATCTCTATAAAAGAAAGTAAACAATTTTTAATTAAAAAAAAAAGAAAAAATGTAACAAAATTTGAACTTTATAATAAGAGTAGGGTAAATCAGGGATTTTAAAATTAGGTTAAAAGTTCTTTCTTCTTCTCTGTTGGCTTCCTGTATGTGTCTCTCTTTATTTTCTGATCTTTTAGGAAATTGAAATTTAGTATGTTTTACTATGAGATTCTTTTTCATTTCCAGTTAAATAATGCAGCTCATCCTCTTGCTCCTATAACCAGTGTGTGGGGAAAAAAAGAAAAACAAAGAATGCAGTTCATGTGACATTTTACATAAAAAAGTGTTTAACTTGGTGGGAGTGTGCCATGACAGCCACATTTCTCCTTTAGGTTTACTTGATATTAATGTGATGGTATTCTATAATAATAATTATAATAATGATTTTGAAAGTTTGTATGGTTTGTATAAAAGTTTGTATAGTGGCTATTTTATGAAACCCTTTCACTATATTATACCATTTGAAGAATGCCATAGCTTTATAAAATAGGTAGAGCAGTTATATTCATACGTTATGCATGAGGAAACTGCTTATGAAACCTTTTCACTATATTATACCATTTGAAGAATGCCATAGCTTTATAAAATAGGTAGAGCAGTTATATTCATACGTTATGCATGAGGAAACTGTTTTTTTTTTTTTTTTTTTTGAGACGGAGTCTTGCTCTGTAGCCCGGGCTGGAGTGCAGTGGCCGGATCTCAGCTCACTGCAAGCTCCGCCTCCCGGGTTCACGCCATTCTCCTGCCTCAGCCTCCGGAGTAGCTGGGACTACAGGCGCCCGCCACCTCGCCCGGCTAGTTTTTTGTATTTTTAGTAGAGACGGGGTTTCACCATGTTAGCCAGTATGGTCTGGATCTCCTGACCTCGTGATCCGCCCGCCTCAGCCTCCCAAAGTGCTGGGATTACAGGCGTGAGCCACCGCGCCCGCCCGGCCAGGAAACTGTTTATGAGTAGTGTCTTGCCTAGAAAGTGGTACCCTATGATCAAACTCACATTTTCAGATGATGCTGCTTTTTAAAAAAACAGCCTTATTATAGTATAATTCACATACATACAATTTACCTATTTAAGGTGTACAATTCAGTGGTTTTTAAAGTGTATTCACAGTGTTTTTTGCAACCATCATGTATTAGTTCATTTTCACACTGCTATAAAGATAGTACGTGAGACTGGGTAGTTTATAAAGGGAAGAGGTTTAATTGACTCATGGTTCTGCATGGCTGGGGAGGCCTCAGAAAACTTATTATCATGGTGGAAGGGAAAGCAGGCTTCTTCTTCACAAGGTGGCAGGAGAGAGAAGCATGTGTGAGGTTGAAACTGTCAAACACTTATAAAACCATCAAAATTTATGAGTACTCATTCACTATGGTGAGAACAGTATGGGGGAATCTGCCTCCATGATCCAATCACCTCCCTTCCTCCACAGGTGGGGATTACAATTTGATTTGAGATGGGATTTGGATGGGGACACAGAACCAAACCATATCACATCACAATTCACATTCCTACTCTTCTCATTCTTTTTTTTGTTTGTTTTTTTTTTGAGACAGAGTTTTGCTCTTGTTGCCGAGGCTGGAGTGCAGTGGCACAATCTTGGCTCACTGCAACTCCACCTCCCGGGTTCAAGTGATTCTCCTGCTTCAGCCTCCTGAGTAGCTGGGATTGCACTTGGCTAATTTTGTATTTTTAGTGGAGACGGGGTTTTTCCATGTTGGTCAGGCTGGTCTCGAACTTCTGACCTCAGGTAATCCACCCACCTCAGCCTCCCAAAGTGCTGGGATTGCAGGCGTGAGCCACCACGCCCAGCCTCACTTCCCATTCTTGATGGTATTATTTGTAGCAGTTAGAGGTTTTAATTTTGGTGATATCTAATTTATCAGTTTTTCTTTTTGGTGGCTTGCGAGTCTGGCTTTCTAATTTTACTTAACCTGGGAAACACACACACATATTCCAACCAAGTTAAATACATTTTTATGTGAGATTCTAAATCCTGTGCATACTTATCTGTATACATTTGATTTTTTTCTGTAGAATATATACCGAGAAGTGGAATTCCTGGCTTGAAGAATGTATTTTAAATATTAGTGATATTCCAGGCCGATATTCAAAATGCCCATACAAATTTGGTTTTCAGTAACTGAATGCATGTGCCTGTAACCCCATATCCTTGACATAATAGATACTATAAAACTGTTAACATTTTGTCAATCTGTGGGGTAAAAAATGTTAATCCTAAAATGTTTAATTGGAATTTTATGAAAATAGTCATCAACCACCATCTTTATGTATTTACCAGCCATTTACAGTTTCCTTTTCTATAAACTGCTCCCATATTCCTAGGCCCATTTGTCTATGGGTTTTGTCTCATTCATTTGTAGGAACTCTATATATTCTAGATGTTAATAGTTCATCTAATATATTGCAACTATTTTCTTCAGTCTATTGCTTATCAGATTTTTTATATGTTTTGTCATATTAAAATGAATGATATTTACATAATAAAATGTGTTAGTTTTTTTACTTATGGCTTCTGAATTTCTTTTTTATGAGACAGAGTCTCGCTCTGTTGCCCAGGCTGGAGTGCAGTGGCGTGATCTTGGTTCACTGCAACCTCTACTTCCCAGGTTCAAGTGATTCTCCTGCCTCAGCCTCCCAAGTAGCTGTGATTACAGGCACCTGCCACCATGCCCAGCTAATTTTTGTATTTTTAGTAGAGACAGGGTTTCACCATGTTGACCAGGCTGGTCTCAAACTCCTGACCTCAGGTGATCTGCCCGCCTCGGCCTCCCAAAGTGCTGGGAATTACAAGTGTGAGCTACTGCACTCAGCCCACTTCTGAGTTTTATGTCTAGTTTTCTATAGCTCAATGTTAAAAATAAAAACTCTTACCTTATACCATGCACAAATCAAAGAGCTAAACATAAAAAATAATGCTATAACTAATTACATTAGAAGAAAATGCAGTTGTCTTATTAGGCTTTTTTTGATTTATCTATTTTCCTGGAATATCAGTTTGTCTTTTTTTTTTTTTTTGAGACAGAGTCTCGCTCTGTCGCCCAGGCTGGAGTGTAGTGGCCGGATCTCAGCTCACTGCAAGCTCCACCTCCCGGGTTCATGCCATTCTCCTGCCTCAGCCTCCCGAGTAGCTGGAACTACAGGCGCCTGCCACCTCGCCCGGCTAGTTTTTTGTATTTTTTAGTAGAGACGGGGTTTCACTGTGTTAGCCAGGATGGTCTCGATCTTCTGACCTCGTGATCCACCCGTCTCGGCCTCCCAAAGTGCTGGGATTACAGGCTTGAGCCACCGCGCCCATCCCAGTTTGTCTTTAAATAGCTAAGAAACTGACTTATATGCTGTCAATACATACAATTAGTAATACAGCATGAAAATCCTAACATGCTTTTCTGTACTTTAGCCATGATGATTTTCATTTGAAATCCTAAATTACAAACTGATTTAAAAGCTATATATACATATGCCACATCCACAAAACCTTCCTTAATCAAATCATAAGCTTACCTTTCTCCCTTCAAGCTCCCTGAATACAACATTCTTCCTATGCAATAATTGTAGTCTACTATCTATTACAGTGAATTTCCAATGCATTTTATCTCACTGATTAGATTATAAACTCAAGGTGGGGACTGTGTCTTGTTTTTATATGCTATATTGATTGCCAAAGATAATGATTTGTTTTGTATAAAAGTGAATGAATAAAGTAACACCTTTGCTTTATTTCAGCTTCTTTGCCCAAAATGCAGTGCCAAGTTGGGTTCCTTCAACTGGTATGGTGAACAGTGCTCGTGTGGTAGGTGGATAACACCTGCTTTTCAAATACATAAGAACAGAGTGGATGAAATGAAAATATTGCCTGTTTTGAGATCACAAACAAGAAAAATATGAACATGATATTTTATAGCTTTGGAAGAAACTTGCAAATGATATGTACTGCCTTTGCTTCTTATCATTCATTGCAAATTGTTTATGCTGTTAACATTTCATTTGAAATGGGAGAAGATAAAGTCATTTGATGTAACCTGGAAACTGTTTTACATGGCAATCAAAGCCTTTTGATCATGTACATTTTATTTGATATTAAAATCTTTTATAACCAGATACTGTCTACATTTCATATATTTTTAAAAGTTCTGATTGTTGGAATGTTATGTGATCTTAAGGTCTGTATAGACAAAATTATGTACAAAAATTTGAAACTATTATATTTAAATGGGTATTTTATTTCTAGACATATAAAGCAGATTTGTTTGGACATATTTTGGAATTATTTCACTTTCTTTCTTTTAAGGGACATTAGTAAACCCGTACATGTCTGGATTTTTTTTCTTGGAAATGGAAAGGCCATTAGTAAAACGTTGATTAAAATGCAATTTTCCTATTGCTGTTCAGTAATCCCAATTATCTATATTTTTAGAAAAGTGTTTGAGATGCCTTTTGAAGTGATCTACATAAAGAAATGTATAAATGTTAGATATGTTTCTAATGATGAAGAAAACAAATGAGAGTTACTATATATCAAGTCATTTTGTAGCCCAATATGTGAGTATTGGAAAAGGTAATACTTCCAGATTAGTTTTTTAACCTGGTATATAGAAACTAGAATTATTCTACTAATTTTTTTTTTTTTTTTTTTTTTTTTTTTTTTGAGACGGAGTCTTGCCTGGCCTTACTCATTATTAGTAATTACAATTGGACCTAATTAGATATTTGAACATTTACAAGAGTCAGAATTAACTAATAAAGGCCAGGCGCAGTGGCTTATGCCTATGATCCCAGCACTTTGGGAGGTCAAGGCAGGCAGATCACTTAAGGTCAGGAGTTCAAGACCAGCCTGGCCAACATAGTGAAACCCTGTCTCTACTAAAAATCAAAAATCAGCCAGGCATGGTGGCATATGCCTGTAGTCCCAGCTGCTCGGGAGGCTACTCCAAAAAAAAAAAAAAACAAGAATTAAAGAAAAATATTGTCCATAAACACTGTAGTGGGAGTAATTTTAAAATGCAAAAATATGTTGTGAATAATGATCCTCTTAAAAAATGCCTAGCTCAGTTTTTTAAATGTATAGGAGTGTTATAGAAAATTCTTGAGAAAAATCTTAACATTGGACTAGAAGACTTTGGCAGTTTCCATGTAGTAATTTTTCTTTCTGGTTTTTTTTTTGAGATGGAGTTTCCTTGTTGCCAGACTGGAGTGCAATGGCGTGATCTCAGTTCACTGCAACCTCTGCTGCCCGGGTTCAAGCGATTCTCCTGCCTCAGCCTCCCAAGTAGCTGGGGATTACAGGCGTGTGCCACTACGCCTTGCTAATTTTGTATTTTTAGTAGAGACGGGGTTTCCATATGTTGGCCAGGCTGGTCTCAAACTCCTGACCTCAAGTGATCCACCTGCCTTCGCCTCCCAAAGTGCTGGGATTACAGGCGTGAGCCACCGCTTCCTGCCATAATTTTTTCTTTTGAGAAAAAAATTACTCCATTTGTTTTAGCTTTCATAAAATCTTACTTTTTTCTTCATATTTTATTCTCTAGAAAGTTTTAAAAAACAGGTTGAGGAGGCCGGGTGTGGTGGCTCATGCCTGTCCCAGCAGTTTGGAAGACGAAGGCGGGTGGATCATTTGAGGCCAGGAGTTCAAGACCAGCCTGGCCAATATGTGAAATCCCCATCTCTATTTAAAAAAATCATAACAGTTTGCAGCATATGAAGTTATCCCTTTTGTAGGTAAAAAGTAGTTACATAGCAGCAGTTTAATATGACTCAATGCCTATCTATCATACACTGTTGGTCAGATTGTAAAATCAAATGGTATGGATCAAATGCAATTTTAATTAAGTTGTAAATTCGCTAGTCATGCTCCCCGCTATTTGCAGGGTTCCAACAATAATATACATTGAGGCCTATATACTGTTTGTTTTAACTTTTAAAACTTAACAAATTGGCCGGGTGCAGTGGCTCACGCTTGTAATCCCAGCACTTTGGGAGGCCAAGATGGGTGGATCACTTGAGGTCAGGAGTTTGAGACCAGCCTGGCCAACATGGGGGAACCCCATCTCTACTAAAAATATAAAATTAGCCAGGCATGGTGGTGGGCGCCTGTAATCCCAGCTACTTGGGAGGCGGGGAGGCAGGAGAATTGCTTGAACCTGGGAGGCAGAGTTTGCAGTGAGCCGAGATCGCGCCACTGCACTCCAGCCTGGGCGACAGAGCTAGACTCTGTCTTAAAAAAATAAAATTATAAATCAAGCTATCTGTCAAATAAAATGTTTTATTTTATTATCTTGACAAATATACCTTCGTAATGACCTGTCAGACCAGGTTTGAATTTAGAATTCTCTGATTTTATAAGATTCCATAACAAAGCATGGCAATGCAGGGAGAGGTGGCCCCCGCCCACAGGGTGCCTCCTTTATTTCCTCATCCCTTGATTTGTTCTGCATCATGAAGAGCCTGGTGCATATATATTTATGTGGATCCCCCACCTATATGTATAAGATCTGGCTACAGCCCTGGTGTATACCATTGGTCCATTTCACTCTTAAGAGGTAAGAGGCCTGAGCAAGCCCTAGAAGCAGGCTTGGAGCTATTTGGGTGTTAGATGCACTTCTAGAAGGGGGCATCTGTTCTAGCTGGGCACATCACATTGGCAGTATGGATTCTTATCCTGTGGGGACAGAGTCAGAGTAAAGTCTTCTAAAGTGTGGGTTCAGGGTAGGGGCTCCTCTTACCTAGACCAAAGAGTGGTATTGTCTCTAGACATAAGGTTCTCTTTCAAATTGTATTTCTACTCCAAGGGTTTAAGTTGAAAACGAATGAGTAGATTCAAGAAAAAGAATTCTATAACATCCAACACTTAACGATTTAAAAAGAAAAGCCTGGTAACTAGAGTGGAAGGAAACTTCCTTAATCAGAGTATCTATGAAAAATCTATGGGAAAAAATCTTATTTAGTGGTAAAACTTTTCAAACATTCACATTAAAATTTAGAAACAAGTTAAAAGATGTCTATCCCCTACCTTCTGTATCGTATTAGAGGTCCTAACCATTGCAGTAAAATAAGGGGCTAAACAGTTTAAGACTTAGGAAAAAAATCTGAACTCACTAATAAATCTCGACATCTCTAAAAGTGGGACAGTATGTATATGCCTCCTGCTATGATGCAAGGAAGTACCTATGAAGTATTCTTGCAAAAACAAACAAAAACAAAAGCAAAAACTAATCAAGCCTCTAGATGTCACTGGCAGTTTCTGGAACAAATTAAGCATCACCATGAAGATGTAATCAGCAGAATCACAAAGTGGGGAATTCTATAGGACCAATGACTTAGATTCTTCAACAAATGGCATGGGGGGAAGAAATGGAGAGGGAATTGTCGTATGAACTAAATGCAATGTGACGATCTTGTTTGGATCCTGATTTTAACAAACTAACTGGAAGGAAGGGCATTTTTGAGACAGAAAACTGAACATGGAACAAGTATCAGATGATATTAAGGAATTACTAATTTTGTTGGGTATGATAATGGTATTATCAGCATGTTTTTGAAAAATAAGAAAAGGCAGGCTGAGTGCGGTGGCTCATGCCTATAATCCCAGCATTTTGGGAGGCTGAAGCGGATGGATCATGAGGTCAAGAGATCAAGACCATCCTGGCCAACATGGTGAAACCCCATCTCTACTAAAAAAATACAAAAATTAGCTGGGTGTGGTGGCACATGCCTGTAGTCCCAGCTACTCGGGAGACTGAGGCAGAAGAATCGCTTGAACCTGGGAGGGAGGCAGAGGTTGCAGTGATCACGCCACTGCACTCCAGCCTGGCGACAGAGCAAAACTCCGTCTCAAAAAAAAAAAAAAAAAAAGAGGCCTTGTCTCTTAGAGATATACGTTGAAGTATTTATGGGTAAAATAATATGATATCTGGATTTGCTTTAAAATATTCCAGGAAGGCTGGGCAAGGTGGCTCACGCCTGTAATCCCAGCACTTTGGGAGGCCGAGGCAGGCGGATTGCCTTAGGTCAGGAGTTCAAGACCAGCCTGGCCAGCATGGTGAAACCCCATCTCTATTACAAATACAAAAATTAGCCAGGCATGGTGGCAGGCACCTGTAATTCCAGCTACTTGGGAGGCTGAGGCAGAAGAATCACTTGAACCTGGGAGGCACAGGTTGCAGGGAGCCGAGCTTACACATTGCACTCCAGCCTGGGCGACAGAGCAAGACTCCGTCTAAGGGGGAAAAAAAAAAACCATTCTGGGAAAAACACAAAACAAAATGAAGAAAGTTGTGGAGAGGAGAGGTAGGATAGATAAAACAAGAATGGCAAATTGTTGAAGCTGAGCTGGGTGACAGGAACACAGGGATTCATTACATCATCTCATGTTTGAAAATTTTCATACTAAAAGTTTATTTTACAAATTAAAACATTAAATAAAACAATTTAAAAGGTTGGTGTTTGCATAATGTTCTTCTAAATAAAAAATCCTCAGTAACTTTAGACAATTTTTTAAAAGTCATTTTATCACATACTAGTTTCCATCTATCATAATAAGATTTTTTTTTTTTTTTTAAGACAGAATCTTGCTATATTGCCCAGGCTAGCCTTGAACGCCTGGGTTCAAGCAATCCTCCTGCCTCAGCTTCTCAAGAAGCTGGGATTACAGGTGTGTACCACTGTGCCTGGCACAGACAAAATATTAGAATAACAGAATTCAACAAGGTTTTTGGTACAAGATTGCTGTACAAAAATCCACAGTGTTGTTATACCCAATAATAGCTGAATAGAAAAAAAAAAAGGATGTGAAAAACAAAACTATAAAAGTATGAAAATAAAAACAAAAGTCTTAATGACCTCAGGAGAGGGAAGGATTTCTTAAAAAAGCTATAAATGTCAGCTATCATAACAACAGATTGATAAATTTGAATACATTGAAATTAAAATCTAGAGAACAAAAGCCCCATAAACAAAGAGGACAAGTGTCAACCTGGGAGAAGGTATTTACAACATATATACCAAGTGTTAACTTAAAAAGAAACCCAACAATGGACTGGGTGCGGTGGCTCACACCTGTAATCCCAGTGCTTTGGGAGGCTGAGGCAGAAGGATAGCTTGAGCCTAGGAGTTTGAGACCAGCCTGGGCAACAAAGCGAGACTCTCTCTCTCTCTCTCCCTTTAAAAAATGTATACATTAAAAAACCCCACAATGAATAAATTTAGAAAAGAAGGGGAGACTTTATGGCTTGCAAGGTTGCCATCCTGCAGGCTGGGAAGCGTGCCTCCAGAAACAGGCACTTTGAAGGAGAAGGGCTTGGAGTGTAGGAGCTTCAGGCTGAACAGGCTGGCTAAACATACATTTTCAACAGGTTACAGGAAGAGCTATGGATATTCATGAAAGTGGTCCTGACACGTGTATTGAACAAAAAACTCATGTAACATATGACCCATATTCACTCTGGGATGGAGACTTAACTCTTTTGTTGTTGTTGTTGAGACAGTGTCTTGCTCTGTCACCCAGGCTGGACTGCAATGGTGCGATCTCAGCTCACTGTAACCTCCACCTCCCGGTTTCAAGCGATACTCCTGCCTCAGCCTCCCGAATAGCTGGGATTACAGGAACCCACCACCATGCCTGGCTAATTTTTATATTTTTAGTAGAGATGGGATTTCCCCATGTTGGCCAGGCTGGTCTCAAGCTCCTGACCTCGTGATCTGCCCACCCTGGCTTCCCAAAGTACAGGCGTGAGCCACCACACCCAGCCGAGACTTAACATTTAAATGTATTACAATGAGCCCTATACATCGAAAGGTCTTTCAGGACATGAAGCCATGTAAATATGCAACCTCTGTAAACCAGCCAGAACCAGTCCATGGCCAGTGGTGTTCTTATCTGGAGAAAGTTACTGAAATCGACAAAAAGTTGTCCAGTGAAAGCTGTAGCTTCGCTGGTGAAACGGGGGCTGGGGATCAGTAAGTCAGCATCTGGTGGAGCTGCACATTGTTTTAATATTGTCTCTCTTGAGGCCTGTATTTGTTTAGCTGCTAGAGAAGAACTTGTGGCAGTTAGAACACAGTTTATTCTTTAAGTATAGGGGTGTGGGACTAAAGCCTTGCCTGGAATGGCTTTAGGTCTTGTTTATAATTTGGCATCTGATTGCCAGAGTCTGTTCTGTCAGTCTTATCATCTCTGTTTTAACATTAATGCTGGCCAGCTGTGTCTAAACCACAAAAGAGAGGGAGTATAACAAGGTGTGTCTAACCTGTTCCACCGTGGTCTAAAACTCAGTTTTAAGGTTTTCTAGGATCCCCTTGGCCACAAGGGGGCCTATTCTGGTGGTGGGGGACTTAGGAGTTTATTTTTAGTTTATACAGTCAGTGAATAGAGCAGGCTATCTAATGACGTACACATCATTTGTGAAAGAAAACTCCGTAGCAAACTTTATAAAGGTAAGAGTGGACAGTTCACAGAAGAGGAAATAAGGTTTCATAAGTATGGAAGAATGCACCACTTTGTTAGGGAAATATAAATTGCAATTTTCACAGTGGTAAAAATGATAAAAGTCTGACCATATCTTGTGTTGAAGAGAATGTGGAGCAAAGAGAACTCATCAATGCTAGTGAGGGTGTAAACTGATAAAATAGTACATACATTATTAAAGACATTCTTGAAGCTGGGTGTGGTGGCTCAGGCCTGTAATCTCAACATTTTGGGAGGCAGAGGCAGGCGGACTGCTTGAACTCAGGAGTTTTGAGACCAGCCTGGGCAACATGGGTGGTCTCTACAAAAAAACAACAACCTGTCTCTACAAAAAATACAAAAATTAGCCGCGTGTGGTGGTGGGTTCCCATAGTCTCAGCTATTTGGGGGAGAGGCAGGAGGATTACTTAAACCTGGGAGGTCAAGCTGCCGTGAGCTGAGATGGCACCACTGCAATCCAGCCTAGGGGAAAAAGTGAACCCGTCTCAAAAAAAAAAAAAAAAAAAAAAAAAAAAAAAGGAGGGAGAGAGAGAGAGGTTGAGATTCTTGCATATATGCACAAGGAGAGCCATACAAGGATATATTTTATGTAAACAATTGAAACAACCCAAATTTTGTCCATGCTTAGGGAAATGGAAAAATAAATTGTGATATATGTATTTATTCAAGGAAATACCATGGGTAGATCCTTAAAAAGTAATGTCCAATAAGAAAAATGATTTGGAGAACATTAGAGTATAAGTTTACATACGTTAAAAAACACCCCAAATGACACTAAATGCATGTTTCTATAAACATGTTTAAGCATCATAAAAGTAAAAATAAAAGTGGACTAGAATTACACTTTTATTTTTATAAAATAGAATTTTATACCCATAAAATTCATGGTAGAAGTGGCCTATGCCAAGAGAGGAAAATGAAGCAGGGAGGAAAGAGGAATTGAATTCTGTCATATTTAATTTCTTGTGAAAAATCTGGGACAAAAATGAAAAATGTTAAATTTTAAAATTCTCAGTGATAGGCCAAAAATATTTGTTTCATAATTACTTGCACTTTTTTTTTTTTCTTTTTGAGACGGAGTCTTGCTCTGTCGCCCGGGCTAGAGTGCAGTGGCCGGATCTCAGCTCACTGCAAGCTCCGCCTCCCGGGTTCACGCCATTCTCCTGCCTCAGCCTCCCGAGTAGCTGGGACTACAGGCGCCTGCCACCGCGCCCGGCTAGTTTTTTGTATTTTTTAGTGGAGACGGGGTTTCACCGTGTTAGCCAGTATGGTCTCAATCTCCTGACCTCGTGATCCGCCCGTCTCGGCCTCCCAAAGTGGTGGGATTACAGGCTTGAGCCACCGCGCCCGGCTACTTGCACTTTTTGAATAAAAAATAAAATCTTTTGGAAATTAAAAAAATCGGCGATTTGTCATGGTGATTTTCTTAAAAGACTAAGGTGTCTAGTGGGATACAGAAGACTTGCTGATTTTATTTTAGTTTATTTATTAATTTTTTTTTTTTTTTTGAGACGGAGTCTCGCAATGTCGACCGGGCTGGGGTGCAGTGGCGCGATCTTGGCTCGCTGCAACCTCTGCCTCCCGGGTTCATGCGATTTTCTTGCCTCAGCCTCCCGAGTAGCTAGGATTACAGGCGCCCGCCACCACGCCCGGCTAATTTTTTTGTATTTTCAGTGGAGACTAGGTTTCACTATGCTGGCCAGGCTGGTCTCGAACCCCTAATCTCGTGATCCGCCCGCCTCTGCTTTCCAAAGTCCTGGGATTACAGGAGTGAGCCACCGCGCCTGGTCTTATTTTAGTTTTTATGGCAATTTTTGAATTTGTAATTGGGTGAGAATGAAAGTGTTATAAATTTCACCTTAAATGAAAATTTATTAGTTTTCTGATGACAAAAGTAGTCACATCTGACGTAAGGGGATTTCATGGTCTTTTTCTGAGCTTGCCTCCTGGATAATTCTTACTGCATTATGTAATCTGTAGTAATATACAGCCAAGAGCAGTTTGGAGGGTTCCGGGAAGCACATTTGTTTTGCTTACCACCCATGGGAAAGATTCCACGTGGTCCTAGAGGCATACGTGTTCTTATGTTACAGTATTTTAAATATTCACTGGCCGCTGAAATTTAAAATGGATGAAAAAGAAACTCTCTTAAGTAGCGTTCTTGAAACTGCTTTATCAAACTCAGTTCATATTTTCAGTTGGAGTTCGTGATGTGTGTGAATTTCCTTTCAATAAACCCCGAATGTTTTAGTAATACAGCTATTGGGAACTTCGATTACTGTAGGTCTTAGGGGAGGCTCGCTTGGACTTTGACTAAATACTATGTTTTAGAAACTTATCTTTAGGAGATAAATTTGGGGGGGTTATCTTTTATATTTGCTTTGTTTCAATTTATTTAAATAAAAGTAGGCTTTCTAGAAGTATGTTTTATAGTACTACTTACCTCGGATACTGTGCCAGTTAAGCAGTTTTCACGAATGTGGAAAAATAGTAGTGTTTTTCTTTCATACATACGTATATGAAGAATTTTTACACTAATAGAGAATTATTTGTAAAAATTAAACTAAATTTACTGTTAGTCTCTAATTTTGTTCTGAGATAGCCACGCTGTGGTATTAAGAAGGATAATCAAGGAATAAGCCAGAATGTTCAGAAAGGGGCTTTACTTTTTATTTGTAATGTTGATAAATTTTGTTCAGTCGAAGTGATGTCTGCGTGTCCTACCCCGCCTCCCCCATAAAACAGCGGGACAGAAAGTCCTGAAAACTCCAAAAGGGAAATATTTACTCAGAGGTCTGTTTAAATTTGGTTAGTCTCTGACGTTCTCCTGTGTCGTACTAATTCCCTCGTGCGGCAGAAGCAGTTTGTCTTTACTCGGCCACCGTCTCGTCAGCGTTACGGAGTATTTTGTCCGCCTGCCGCCGCCGTCCCAGATATTAATCACGGAGTTCCAGGGAAGAGGAACTTGTGATATGGGGGAGTCGGGAGGTGTTGCCGGCATCATGGAGTCACCTTTTAGCCCGGGACTTTCTCACAGGCTGGATGAAGATTGGGGTGAGTGGGATCCGATAATGCATCAGGTTGGCTCGGCTTCGCATCTACAGGTTTCTTCCTCCCTACTTCCGCCCAGTTGTGGTGACAGGTGTGGACCAACCCTGCCTGGTTAGTGAGGCCACTCGTCACTCTCGTTCGTGCCCCTGTGAGAGTCTGGGAGGATCGTTCGGCTTCTGTCCTGACCACAGGGAGAGTAGAATATTGTCTAACTGGAGTTAACTATCGTTTTTCACTGTTCCCGTTGGGGAAGTACTGGATGATCTTTTTGTGTGGCTAACACTGGACGTCGTTAGGAGGTTTAGGGCAAGATGGCTGGGACCGCCAAAAAGGCTGCAAGCTATTTCCTGAGTGTGAAATGTGGGCGGTGAGCACAATGGAGTGGGTTTTTATGTGCTTGATGTGCATGAGAGAATGTGGTCATATACAAGAAATCCTAATCTTACAGGTTTTACTATTGGTTTAAGCCTGATGTCCATCTTGGGAGAAAAGCAAAACACCCAAGCACCTGACCTCGGGTCCCTGCTTAGCTAGACCTAATACTCATGGTAGAATCCTGACTGCTTTCCAGATACAGCTCTTAATTTTCTTGCTAATGGATATTTTGTTTGGTTTTGGTAGTCAGGAAGAGTGGAATGGAATGAGGTGGAAATGAGAATGGAGAAGTTTTGTTATCTAAGTATTTAGAGGAGACTTTTATTCTCCTCTTGATTGCAAGATATAATAGTAATATTGTTCTTAGGTTCCAATATGAATTTGGGATTGTGTAGGTTCCTAAATGGGCACCCTAGTGAGCCTACACCACTCATCAGCCTCGGAATTGAGGGGAACCCAGTTTATCTTTCTCTCTTGGATCAGCATTCTCAATAGCATGAGTGGAAGGAATCTCAACTATTGATTGAACAAAGTCATTTAATTTTTTCAAGGGCAGATGTTCTCTAAAACTATATTCTATTGGAGATTTATTTCAATCCTTGGGTAGATTTTCTAAGAGTTGCTGGAAAACTTAAGACTTCTATTCCCATTTTCCTAAGCCAAGTACATTAGTAACAGTAACCATTCATTTAGCACTTTCTTTGTGTCACTGCTAAACTCTCGACATGCAGTATTTTGTTTAATCCTACCAACAGTCCAATGAAGTACTGTTTATTTTAGAGATGAGGAAACTGAGGCTAACAGAATTTGTGCTCAGATTCTTGAAGCTAGTTAATGGCAGAAGAAGGATCAGATCGGGTTTTTCGACCTCCAAAGTCTGTACCTCTAGTATCTATTCTATAATGCTTTCCTAACTCGTGTCTGCAGAGTTTATTCTTCCTAAGATCCCTGGTTATTAATAAGACTACTTGAATATATTGGGTAGTTATGATTTGTTTTTGTCAGCTAGTCAGCTGTTATATTTTCATGACTTTTCTTTTTCTTTTTGAGATGGAATTTTGCTTTTGTTGCCCAGGCTGGAGTGTAATGGCACGATCTCAGCTCACCGCAACCTCCACCTCCTGGGTTCAAGCGATTCTCCTGCCTCAGCCTCCCGAGTAACTGGGATTACAGGCATGCACCACCAAGCCCAGCTAATTTTGTATTTTAAGTAGAGACGGGGTTTCTCCATGTTGGTCAGGCTGGTCTGGAACTCCCCACCTCAGGTGATCCGCCCACCTCGGCCTCCCAAAGTGCTGGGATTACAGGTGTGAGCCACTGTGCCTGGCCAGCAACATTTCTTAAACTATAACTGTGGGACACTTCCTCATGGCAGTATTTTATGTTGTCTTCTGATACCCAGGCTGCTTTTTCCTGACTTATCTGATCACTTGACTTAATGTCCTCTAACAGAGCATTCTGTTCTTTGTAGTCAGTTCACTGACTCACTTCTATCAGGTATCCTGCCCTGCCCCTCCCTGAATGTGCCCATTTCCATTGTTTTCCAGGTTTCTCTTTTCAAACTGTTAACAGTCTTCTCTTCTTTGAACACTTTAATTCCTTAGGTGTTCAGTAAGTAGGATAGATTTTGTTGGCAATAGAGTGAAACACTATTGTCTGCTAGTGTTTCATTCTGTGACAGTTGCTGTTTTGGATGTTCAAGTACTTCACTGATTTACTTGTTTTATTTTTTTTTTCTTTTAGAGACAGGGTCTCACTCTGTCGCCCGGGCTGGAGTGCAGTGATGCAATCATAGTTTACTGTGACCTGAAACTCCTGGGCTCAAGTGATCCTTGCATCTCAGCCTCCTGAGTCGCTAGCACTACAGGTGCACACCACCACCATGCCTGGTTAATTCTTAATTTTTGACTTTTTGGTAGAGACAGGGGTCTTGCTGTGTTGCCCAGGCTGGTCTCCAACTGGCCTCAAGCAGTCATCCTGCCTCAACTTCCCAGGTGCTGGGATTACAGGCTCAAGCCACCGTGCCTAGCCTTGATTTTTTTTTTTTTTAATATTAGATACTATCTAGTTAAAATTTTAAAATCAGATTATGTAGTTAGTATGTCTCGTGATTTTAACAACTCTAAACAATTTAAATAAAGTGATTAACTCAGAAGAGCCTGTGAGGGATGTGCTTTCCTTTTTCTTTTTAACTTAGGTAATGAAATTTAGAACAAGGGTCTTCAAACATTTTCTGTAAAGGTCCAGATGGTAAATATTTTAGGCTTTGTGATTACATGGTCACTGTTGCAACTACTCGAGTCTGCTGTGATAGTGCAGAAGCAACCAGAGACAACATAAACAAGTGAGCATGGCTGTGTTTCTATAAAGCTTTATAGACACTGAAATTTGAATTTCACATAATTATTTTAAATAATAGGCCTACTTTTTAAGTATAATTATAGATTTACACAATAATTGAGCATATAGTACAAAGAGTTCCATGTACTTCCCCTCAATCCCCAGCCTCCCCTATTGGTAACATTTTGCATTAGTGTGGTACATTGGTTGCAACTGATAAGCCAGTATTGATACATTATTATTAACTTATTATTATAAGCCCATAGTTTAAAGTTCACTCTGTTGTACATTCTATGGCAGGGGTCCCCCGCCTTTTGGCACCAGGGACTGCTTTCATGAAAGACAATTTTTCCATAGGGGGTGGGGACAGGGAGGCACAGGAGATGTTTTTGGGATGATTCAAGTGCATTACATTTACTGTGCACTTTATTTGTATTGTTATTACACTGTAATATATAATGAAATAATTATGCAACTCAACATAATATAGAATTAGTGGGACCCCTGAGCTTGTTTTCCTGCAACTAGACAGTCTCATCTGGGGGCGATAGGAGACAGTGATTAGATCATCAGGCATTAGATTCTCATAAGGAACATGCAATCTAGATCCCTCATGTGCAGTTCACAATAGGGTTCGCGCTCCTGTGAGAATCTAATGCTGCTGCTGATCTGATAGGTCGTGGAGTTCAGGTGGTAATGCAAGTTATGGGGAATGGCTGTAAATCCAGATGAAGCTTCACTCACTCACCCACCTGCTGCTCACCTCCCGCTGCGTGGCCTGGTTCCCAACCTGTTCTATGGGTTTTGACAAATGTATAATGACATGTGGCCGTAATTACAGTATCATACAGAATAGTTTCACTGCCCTAAAAAAGCCCTGTGCTCTACCTATTTTTTCCTCCCTCCTTTTCCCCGTCTCTGGTCAGGTAACCACTGATATTTTCACTGTCTCCATAGTTTTGCCTTTTTCAGAATGTCATATAGTTGGAATCATACAGTATGTAGCATTTTTGAATTGACTTCTTTCACTTAGCAATATGCACTTAAGGTCTCTCCATGTCTTTTCATGGCTTGATAGCTCATTTCTTCTTAGCACTAAATAGTATTATATTGTATGGATGTTCCATAGCCTATTAGTCTGCCTAGGCTGCCATAAGACAACACCACACACTGAGTGGTTTAAGCAACAGAAATTTATTTTCTCACAGTTCTGGAGGTTAGAGTTCAAGATTAAGATGGCACCATGTTCAGGTTCTGGTTAGGGCCCTCTTCCTGGCTTGCACATGGCTGCCTTCTTGTGTCCCTACATGGCATTGAGAGAGAGAATCTTCTTCTTCTTATAAGGCCACAGTCCTATCAGATTAGCGCCCCACTTTTATGACCTCATTTAACCTTAATTACCTCCTAAAGACTGTATCTCTCGATATAGTCGTATTTGGGGTTAGGGCTTCAACATAAGAATTTTAGAGGACACAGTTTAGTCCATAAATTCACAGTTTGCTTATCTACTTGCCTATTGAAGCACATCCTGGTTGCTTCCAACTTTTGGCAATTACATATAAAACTGCTGAAAACATTTGTGTGCAGGTTTTTGTGTGGACATGCATTTTCAAATTGTTTGGGTAAATATCAAGGAGTACAATTGCTGGATTGTATGGTAAGAACATGTTTTTTGTTTGTTTTGTAAGAAATTGCCAAACTGTCTTCCAAAGTGGCTATATGATTTTGCATTCCCACTAGCAGTGAATGAGCATTTCTGATGCTCCACATCCTTGCTAACATTTGGTGTTGCCAGTACTTTGGATTTTAGTCATTCTAATAGGTGTGTAGTGGTATCTTGTTTTAATTTGCAGTTTCCTGATGACATATGATGTTGAGCATCTTTTCATATGCTTATTTGCCATCTGTATGTTTTACCCTCCTCTCTCCTTCTCTCTTCTCTTTTACTCTTGCTTGAATTTGTGCAAAAGATACTTTTTCTGTCTTCTTCTTTCTTCCCTCCTCCTCCTCCTTTCTTCTTTCTCCTTTTTCCTTCTGTCAGCTGTACTTAAAATATGTGTATCAAGATGATAAGCTTCCGTCTGCCACTGTGGTTTCTTTTATGTCTTCAGTCTCTTCTATGAAGGTTCTCTTGGCTTTCTAGCACTAAACCAAAATCTGGTGCTCCCAGATGACACAACTTCCCTTAATGCCCTGGTGAACGGTTGCTAATTTTATTCTCAAAACCTTTTCACCATAGGGCCTCTGATGGTGGGATAGGTGTCTCCATTGTCCTTCAGTACTATTCTCCTTTCCTCCTCTCTAAAAATATCTAAGTTTAAATCTCATTTTGTCACAATATCCCATCCTCTACCTCTCCTGATTCCTGGATCACTCTCTTTCACTTTTTTTTTTTTCTTTTAGAGATGGAGTCTTATTCTTTTCCTGGGTTGGAGCTGGAATATGCGGTGGAGCAATCACAGCTCACTGCATCTTCAGAATCCTGGAGTCAAGGGATCCTCCTGCCTCAGTCTCCCAAGTAGCTGGGACTACAGACAAATGCCACCATGCCTGGCTTCTCCTTGACTTTTTGAAAAAATTTTGCCTCTAGCTTACTGTTACTTTCTTCACCATTACTTGCATCATGATTCTTGGATGATTTCAGTATCCTTAGAGAAGATCCTTCAGATACACTGACCTCTCATTTTCTGGACCTCGTCTTTATCACTGATTGCACCTTTTACCCAGTCTCGACCATTTGCTTTCCTGATCATAAGCCTAAGTCTTGTCACTACCAATAACATCTCACTTTCAAACATCCTGCTCTGACTACCTTCACCTGTTTTACCAGCTTACTCCCTTTAGTATTCCAGTTTCAATAGTTGTTCAGTCCTTCTGAGATTTTGCCATGTTTCCAGTGTCTCTCATTCCCTTCAGTTCATCACGTCCCCCTTACCCAGTTTAAATACCATGAACAATCATTGTCACCATTTCCTTCCTTTCACCTTTCATATCTTTGTCTCTTGTCTTGTGGGTTTCTCTTGGATAAACCTGTTAGTTAAATTCAGTTTTGCCCACTTCACGCCTGCCTTACTATAGCTGAATGTGGCTGAAAAAAACACTTCAGCTATCCTGACTGGTCTCACTTTAAGTGTTGCCAGACCAATCATATTTCCCTGGTCCTTTTACTGTCCCACTCTGATGATTGCATTATAAAGTTTCTTCTATCTTCAAACCTCCAACATCTCTCCCATCCTTTGAATCAGAAGAGAGCTTCTACAGCCTCCCACTACCTCATTTACCCACCTACCAACATGTTTGCTTTCTCTTTTGTTGCTGAGAGTGAGTGGCTTCTTGCTCCTAGCTAGAGCCACTCCTTCCATATGTGCTTTAGATCCTTCCTCTTTTCTTCAAGAATATTGCTCAAGCTATTCTTCCTCCTGTTTCCTGCGTCAGCATTTCCCCTCTCTACTAGATCATCTCTGTCAGTAAATGAACATGTTATTTCTCCTAGAAGTACTGTTTCTATATCTAGATAGTACTCTAGAGTAAAAAAAACCAAAACAAAACCAACAAACTCAAAACTCTCTTCAATGTTACTTCCTCTCTTGCTGTTACTGCATTTCTCTACTGTATGTTATGGCAGAATTCCTTTTAAAAAATCTCCATGTTCACTGCTGACTCTAGTTTTTTATTTCTCATTGTCACTTGAACCCAGTCCAGTCAGGTGCCACTGCTCCACAGAAACTGGTGTTTTAAAAAAAAATTTTTTTTTTCAATTTTTTTTTTTTTGAGTCTTGCTCTGTTGCCCAGGCTAGAGTGCAGTGGCACGACCTTGGCTCACTGCAACCTCCGCCTCCCGGATTCAAGCGATTCTCTTGCCTCAGCTTCCCCAGTAGCTGGGGGATTACAGGTGCCTGCCACCATGCCTGGCTAATTTTTTTTTTTTTTTGAGACAGAGTCTCTCTCTGTCACCCAGGCTGGAGTGCAGTGACTCACTGGGCTCACTGCAAACTCCACCTCCCAGGTTCACGCCATTTTTCTGCCTCAGCCTTCCGAGTAGCTGGGACTGCAGGCGCCTGCCATGTCGCCTGGCTAATTTTTTTTTTTTTTTTTTTTTTTGCATTTTTAGTAGAGACGGGGTTTCATTGTGTTAGTCAGGATAGTCTCGATCTCCTGACCTCATGATCCGCCCACCCACTGCGGTGTCCCAAAGTGCTGGGATTACAGGCGTGAGCTACTAAATTTTGTATTTTTAGTAGAGACGGGGTTTCACCGTGCTGGTCAGGCTGGTCTCAAACTCCCGACCTCAGGTGATCTACCTGCCTCGGCCTCCCAAAGTGCTGGGATTACAGGCATGAGCCATCATGCCTGGCCTGAAACTGCTGTTTTTAAGGACACTACTGTTTTCCACATTGCTAAACCCAGTGACTGCGTCTCATCTTGTTAAACTTACAAGGAGTAAATGAATGAATAAATGGGCAAGATGGAGGTGAGGTGGGAAAGCTTGCTGAGTACACTAAAAATAATAACTACCATCGTTTACTACTGTTGAAGGAAATCTAATAGTGTGGGACTAGTGCAAAGGATATAGAAATAGGCAATAGGTTTTAGAGATACTTCAGGGTAACTAATGCTAACAGTTTCTCATGGATTCTTTCAGAATGTTCTATAAATATACAAGTATATTTATCAACCCATCTTCAGTTATATTTTTAACCACAGAAAAGTCGAAAGATAAGTACATTGATAAACCTGCATTTTCCTTATCTAGATTTACCAACTGTTAACATCCTGCCACATTCACTTTATCTCTTAATATTACCCACACTTTCCTCCTCTTTCACATCTTAAAGTGGGCTGCAGATAATATGAAACTCCTAAACACTTCACCATGTATTTCCTAAGAATGAGGAAATATTTATTTTTAAAAAGCATCAATTCATTTTAATATATTTACACTTCAAAGGTAACATCGCAGGGTTCTTTTTCCCCGTCTTGCACTATATGCTTGTATTTCTCTTCTGCCACTATGAGAATCCTGACTCCCAATAACATCCTTTGTTGCCGGGCGCGATGGCTCAAGCCTGTAATCCCAGCACTTTGGGAGGCCGAGGCAGGTGGATCACGAGGTCAGGAGATCGAGACTATCCTGGCTGACATGGTGAAACCCCGTCTCTACTAAAAATACAAAAAAACTAGCCGGGCATGGTGGTGGGCGCCTGTAGTCCCAGCTACTCGGAGGGTGAGGCGGGAAAATGGCGTGAACCCAGGAGGCGGAGCTTGCAAAGAGCCGAGATCGCGCCACTGCACTCCAGCCTGGGCGGCACAGCGAGACTCCATCTCAAAAAAAAAAAAAAAAAAAAATCCTTTGTTTTTATAGGCTCACTTTAGCAGCTCTGTTGGAAATAGACTGAAAGAGGGGCAAGGGCAGAAGTAGGGAGACATTTTGGAAGCTACTATAGCAATCCCCATGAGTTACAATAGTAGCAGTGGAGTAATGGGAAGTAGTTGGATTATGGATATGTACACACACACACGCATATACACATGTATATATACATACATTTGAAAATTTTGAAATAGTTTGAAACCTATAGAAAAGTTGTAAGAACAGTGCAAAGAACTCTTGCATGCCCTTTACCAGATTCCTCAGTTGTTAAATTTTGCCGCATTTACTCTATTTCTCTCTTTGTGCCTTTCAAGAGAGAGAGATGTGTTGACCCATCACCTTTAAATACTATAGTGTATATTCTCTATCCTTCTACCCCCCAAAACAAGGCCACATTCCTATGTCACTACCCTATATTTCTTCCAGTCAGGAGATAAACATTGATACAATGCTATCATTCAATTCAAAGACACCATTCAAAGTTTGCCATCTGTTTCAATAATGATTTGTTTTTCTAGTCTAGGATTTTACTTGCAAACATTCATTGCTTTTACTTCTTGTGTCTCATCAGTGTCCTTTAATCTGGAACAGTTCTTTAGTCTTTTCCTGTCTCTAATGTCCTTGACAGTCTTAAAGAGTACAAGTCTTTTATTCTACAAGATGATCCTAAACCACTAAGGGATTCCTTGGAGAAATGACCAATTCTAGGGCTGGGAAATTGCAGGGAAAGTGCAAAATCAGCCCAGAAAATCTTGTGCCAGAAATTCTCAGCAAATGAACATGTTAAAAAGAACAAAGGCCCCAATATGAATGAACTCCCAGTGGTCAAATCTGGGAAAATTTGAGCATCAGAATAAAATGAGGGTATACATTGTAGTGTAAATACTATGTGATGTTCCTATGCCATCATATCGTCCTGTGATATATTCACATGATCACTTGGTCAAGTTGTTATCTTCCAGGTTTCACCACTGTAAAGCTACTGCTTCCCATTTTGTATTTTATTGCTATTTTGGGGGAGATAATCTGACATGACACCAATATCCTTTTCTTATTAAACCTCTAACCATGAGCCCTAGCCTCATTAATAACCCCACTCTATATCAGTTACCACTCTAATGGTTGCCAAATGGTAACTATCTAACTCTATCATTCTATCATTCTATCATCGTTAATTGACATTGTACTATAAGAATTCCTTCCTTCCTTCCTTCCTTCCTTCCTTCCTTCCTTCCTTCCTTCCTTCCTTCCTTCCTTCCTTCCTTCCTTCCTTCCTTCCTTCCTTCCTTCCTTTTTTTGGCGCGATCTTGGCTCATTGCAAGCTCCACCTCCCGGATTCACGCCATTCTCCTGCCTCAGCCTCCCAAGCAGCTGGGACTACAGGCGTCTGCCACCAAGCCCGGCTAATTTTTTGTATTTTTAGTAGAGACGGGGTTTCCCCATGTTGGCCAGGATGGTCTCAATCTCCTGACCTCGTGATCCGCCCGCCTTGGCCTCTCAAAGTGCTGAGATTACAGGCGTGAGCCACCGCGCCCGGCCCCTTCCTTCCTTCTTTCCTTCTGTGATGAACTTATTGATTTCTTTTTTATTTGGTGGTTGGTAAACCACTACTCTCATTTTATTCTGATTCTCAGATTTTCCCAGATTTGACCACTGAGAATTCTTTCATATTGGGGCCTTTGTTCTTTTTGACATGTTCCTATCATTTGCTGAGAATTTCTGGCACAGCAAGATTTCCAGGCTTATTTTGGCACTTTCCCTGCTGCAGCCCTTTAATTGGTTATTTCTCCAAGGAACCCCTTAGTGGACTTCTGTTTGGTGGAAGATGGTATTTAGTATCCAAGATCTGGTCACCTAGCATTTTCATTGCTACTCGGATGTCATTGCTTCTAGGACCTCTTAGCAGACAGAACTAGGAAATATATATATACATGTATATATGTATATGTGCGTGTGTATATATGTATATATGCATAATACAAACATCAGTATATGTGTGTACATATATGTATTTCTAGAGCTATCTGTATGTGTTATATTTTAAATGAGTTTATTTACTAATACTTCTAGTTCTAATCCAGCATCTTAGGATTCTTTTAGTCTCCCGACTCTTTCCATTCTCTCTTTTTTTTTTTTTTTTGAGATGGAGTCTGACTCTGTCACCCAGGCTGGATTACAGTGGTGCAATCTCAGCTCACTGCAAGCTCCGCCTCCCAGGTTCACACCATTCTTCTGCCTCAGCCTCCTGAGTAGCTGGGACTACAGGCACCCGCCACCATGCCCGGCTAATTTTTTGTATTTTTTAGTAGAGATGGGGTTTCACTGTGTTAGCCAGGATGGTCTTGATCTGACCTTGTGGTCCGCCTGCCTCAGCCTCCCAAAGTGCTGGGATTACAGGTGTGAGCCACCGCATCTGGCCTCTCTCCATGCTTTTAAATCCTTTCTCCAACTGTGAGAAATCTAACTCCAATTATTTTAGTAAAAGGCAAAAGATTTATTCATTCTGAAGAGAAACTAGAACATTCTAATTATTTTAGATATATTCAACCATTTGCACAATCACCTAACATATTTGTTCAGTATGACCACTCTCCTAACCACTCAGACTGCCTTTTCCATCTGCTACTCCATTCCCCCTCCCACTGGGCTGGGGCATGCTGGCACCTTCGCTGGGCAATAGTCTCTCCCACACCATCCTGTTTCCTTGGATATGGGGCACATTGCTGGAGATGACTGTGCACAAAACCCATCACCTTTGTTGCCCTGCTTCCTCGGAAGCTGACGTCTCTGTGTTGGGAGGGGTAGGGAAGAAAAAGAAGGTTGGGAAGGGAAGGAAGAATGGGAGGAAAGGTAGAAAGTCACATTGCAGATATATATTTTGAGGACAGAGCTGACAGAATTTTCTGGTAGATTGAATATGGAGAGTGAGGAAGAGAAGTAGATAATGAAGTAATGATGATCCCAAGGTTTTTGGCCTGAGCAACTGGTAAGCATTAACTGAGATGAGGACAAAGCAGTATGAGGTTTGGTGGGGTTGATGAGGAGCTCATTTTGGATATGTTAGGTTTGACGTGCCTTTTAAACATGTAAGAGGAGATGTCAGTACTCACTGTACATGCATCATGAAGTGTGGGTTGGAGATGTATATTTGGAAATCCTTGGCATATAGATTTTATTTAAAGCCGTGAGCTCAGCTGAGATTACCAAGGAAGTAAGATAGATAGAAACGTTTATGCTGAGCCCAGGGACAATTTCGTGTTAGGGAGATGAGGAAGAACCAGCAGGGTGAGGTCAACCAGTGAGATGGGAGGAAAACCAGGTAAGTGTGATATTTTGGAAGTCAAGTGAAGAAAATCCTTCAGTTAAAATGAAAGGATCAACTATGTTAATGCTGTTGATAGGTCAAGTAAGATGTGGACTATGAGTTTACCACTGAATTTAGCAATATGGAAGTCACTGGGGACATTAATAATATGTATATGTGGAAGGGGGAGCTTGATTGGAGCAGGTTCAGAATGAATGGGAAGAAAGAAATGAGAGAGCCAGAGAACTCTTTAAAGGAGTTTCAGCCTCTATATAAGCCACAGTACTCTGCTTACATGTTTATTGGCTCTGCACCTGAGTAGCCTTTTCTGAGAGTCATGTGAGTAACCTTTTGTTATTACTATGTATACATTTTTTTGCTAAATACTGTTTGGTCTTAGGATGGTGAAATGTTACTGTAATTGGTCAAGTTAATAACTGACTGACAGTGTAGTTCCTACACTTGTGCACTGAGGAAATCATCAGGTCAGTTTCAGTGGCATAAAATAGGTAGAGAATACAAAGGAAGACCTAGTTTTGAAAAACTTTTCAGAGTGCTTAAAGTTTTGAAAGTGTCAGAGAAAATAGGAACTTCATAGATTCTATGGTAAGCAGCCTTCTTGGGCCTTGGTCAACACCTTGAGCTTTCTCTACAAAAAGTTTTCAGTATAGTGTATTGAAGAATGTTTTCTGTATCCACATATTTTTTGGTTTATAATGAAACCTCATTAGGAAATTGGAATATAGTTAGATTTGCTGAAATGAATTTGATGGTTTAGATGAGTGAATCCTTTATTGTCTAGATAGAAAATTGGTTGCGCCCTTAGCTTAAGGCATGGATGACAAATACGCAGTGCATATATACTTTCCACAGCCCTCTCCTATTGCTTATGAACCATGTCTGCTTTCCACAGTCATCTCCTATTACTTATGAACCACATTAACTTTTCATGCTGAACCCGGATGTAGCATCAGAATTCTTGTTAGTAATGTTCCATAAAGCCACTACCAATTAGTCTTACATGACATATGACATAAAACCTTTTTTGATCCCTGGTGTAAGAATTCAGTTCACAAGATAAAAATTATGCAGAAAACAACACATAAATTAGAAATGAGCTTTGAATTACTTATTCACATTCCTGGAGTTTATCAATAATAGTAGTGGCTAATGAGAAACCTTAATAGAGGTGACATAGGGATACAGTACTTGTTTCTTTGTCAAATAATTGAATTGATAGTTCATTTCTATTCTTTTCCTTTGTCCAAAGATTCTGGCCTGTTTGCTGAACTCGGTTATTTCACAGACACTGATGAGCTGCAATTGGAAGCAGCAAATGAGACGTATGTAAGTATTTACTAAGATTGAATAATGTGATATTTAGTCTTCAACCCTAATTATTGCAAGAAAGTTTCAGGACAGCAGATTCAGGCTAATAATTTAAGCTACATACTTAATGGGTAAATAGCTTCTACCATTAAGTATGAAAGTTAATAGCCATTTATAGTCAGTAAATGTAAGACAGTAGAAATTGCATTGGTCTTGGTGTGAGACTTGTATTCTAGGCCCACCTTTGGCCCTAGGGGTGGGTGACTTTGGAAAAGTCAGTAATCTGCCTACTTGGTTTTTACAGATAGTTTGCTACATAAGGGAATTGGCAGGTGACTTTGGAAAAGTTGCTAACCTGCCTACTTCTTGGTTTTTACAGATTCTTTGCTTTTAAAAAGGAAGTTGGTAAGTTCTGCTTGACTAAGTTGGTAAGTCATGCAGAATTTACCAGCTTCCTTTTTAAAAGTTGTATATTCATGTAGAAAGCTCTGAAAAGTAGGTATATCCTTACCTTTGGTTGGAGGTCTGTGTAAAAACTATTATAACACTCTGAGTCCCCAAGAGTATCTTAGATTTTCTTTTCTTGATTAGTACATATAAAGCTCTTTGCTATATAGAACTTTGATTTTGTCTTATTCTTTAATGGATGAGGTGCTATTTCACTTAAGAAGTAATTCAAGTGAGCAGAGTAATTTATCAATCAGGTTGAATATCACATCATTTTAAGCTCTTATTAACTTAAGTACAAAGTATGTAAAGATTGCTTAGTGAATTTCAGATATTTCTTAAACAATGATTTAGCAGTAGTTTTACCATGAATCGACAGAAGAGAATGAAGCACATGATATATTTTAAAAACTCAGTACATGGATTTTAATGGTTTCATTTCTCCATGGGATACTTTAGAATGTGGCCCGTTGATTAAATTGCCTTTTAATATTGACTATTTGAATAAGCAACTGATACTCATATTTCGTAACATCTAGAATCCTAAAAGAAAGTGTTTCTTTTAAACTGTGTCAAGAAACTGTGCTCAATTGGAAAGATTAAGGGAAATATATTCCTGATTTTACAACTAACATTCTATTATTTTATGAAAATCACTCAGTCTTTCAGTTCCTTAGTTTTTCTAGTATGACATGAAGGGATTGAATCTCTGAGAGCCCTTATGTCATTCTTCTTCCAAGTGGCAGTAGAATTTCCCATGCTAAATCACTGAAGAGCTAGAGTATATAAGCGCCAGTATGTTTCATTTTGCATAAACTGGGCCTGTTAAATTTCTGACGAGATAAATCTTTATGCTGTAGAAGGTATTTGACTTATTTGGCTGAAGATTGAGTCAGAAGTTTCCTGAAGTAGGTCATGCCCTTATTTAAAAGTATTGCTGGCAGTCAGGCAAGCAACATTGGTAACTTTACTTAGATTAAGAAAGTTTAAGGATTTTTTGGTTGCTGAAAGTATAAGGCTGCTGAATTTTTTTTTTTTTTTTTTTTAAGACGGAGTCTCGCACTTTCACCCAGACTGGAGTGCAGTGGCGCGATCTTGGCTCACTGCAAGCTCCACCTCCTGGGTTCACACCATTCTCTTGCCTGAGCCTCCTGAGTAGCTGGGACTTCAGGCGCCCACCACCATGCCCGGCTAATTTTTTGTATTTCTAGTAGAGACGGGGTTTCACCGTGTTAACCAGGATGGTCTCGATCTCCTGACCTTGTGATCCTCTCATGTTGGCCTCCCAAAGTGCTAGGATTACAGGTGTGAGCCACTGTGCCTGGCCTTTTTTTTTTTTTTTTAAGGACAGAGCCTCACTCTGTTGCCCAGGCTGGAGTGCAGTGGTGTGATCTCGGCTCACTGCAACCTCTGCCTCCCGGGTTCAAGCGATTTTCATGTCTCAGCCTCCTGAATAGCTGGGACTACAGGTACATGCTGCCACACCTGGCTAATTTTTGTATTTTTAGTAGAGACGGAGTTTCACTACATTGGCCAGGCTGGTCTTGAACTCCTGAGCTCTAGTGGTCTGCCCACCTCGGCCTCCCAGAGTGCTGGGATTACAGGCATGAGCCACCACGCCTGGCCAAAGCTGCTTAATTTTTTGGTGTGAAGATCCAAATAAGAGAAAAAAGTGAAGGAGATTGATTTTTTAAGAAATGGTTTTTTTATGATAGTTTTTTTTTTCATGTGCACTTTCACATGTACTCTCTATGTACCTTGTACTAATATTTATTCAGTTGTGGGCATCATAAGAAAATAGTGTCCCTTCTCTATTTCTGTTATATTCTCAATAAAAATGAACCATATAATAGTCATTTTGAAATGATAATATTCTTCTAGAAATTATTAACAAATGGTTGTTACCAATTACTAGATACATTTTCACTTTTTTTTTTTTTTTTGCCTGAGGTGTATTTTATTGTTGCTGTTTTGTTTGTTTGTTTTTGTTTTGTTTTTTGACAGGGTCTGGCTCTGTCTCCCAGGCTGGAGTGCAGTGGCATGATCTTGGCTCACTGCAGCCTCTATCTTTTGGGCTCAAGCCATCTTCCCACCCCAGCCTCCAGAGTACCATAGGTGCACGCCACTATGCCCAGCTAGTGTTTGTATTTTTTTGGGTAGAGATGGGTCTTGCCATGTTGCCCAGGCTGATCTTGAACCCCTGGGCTCAAGCAATCCTATTGTTGCTGTTTTATCATCTGTGACATTACGTTAATATTTACTGCCTTTTGACTTTATTGCATTATTTCTGTATTAAGTTTACTTCTCTTCTTGTCTCTGTGACTCCAGACACTTAATTTAAAAAAGTGCTGTTTGGTACTAACTTGATCTCAGACTTACATGAGGGCTCTGAAATTATGTGACACTTCTTTATTCATGTATATGGTATAAGGTGGTTATCTGGATGACCCAGAATATGCTTATATTTCAGTTAGAAAAACCACCTAAATGAAAAGAACTTACTGGAGCCTTTAAGAAGTTTGCTGATTCCTGTTTGAGAAACGTAGTTTTATTTTATAGGATTAAAAAGTGTGTTGTTTTTTTTTTTTTTTTTGGATTCATAAAAGTTTTAGAAATTTAGGAAGTATAGAACAGTAGAAAAGAAAGAAAATTACTCAGTGGTAACTACCTCTTTATGATTCTTGCCTGTCTTTTGTGTATATTCTTTCTATTGTATATAGAGATTATATTATGAATAGCATTTGCTTTGTCTTGTTTTTCTTAATGGCAGTGGGAAAATGTATTTTGCTGGATTTCCCTTAAGATAAAAGACACATTTTTGATTCCTGTAATGGTCATTCTCATAGAAAAGAATGAAGCCAACTGAATGTTTTAAATACTGAATCCCTTATCTCTTTCCTGGTTGTTGCTGCTGTGCTTCAGGTAACTGAATTGATTTTATCTCTAGGCTATCCAAGATGTATTCTCATACAAGACTGACTTAGAGTATTCTTTTTACTAGGTTGGCTAGTAGCAGTTATATTATTTGTGCCAAATTGTGTCTTGACAGTTTGATTTTAAGATGTGTATGTTTTATTCTTTTAATATTCTTTTGCTGATTTGAAACCTACAGGAAAACAATTTTGATCATCTTGATTTTGATTTGGATTTGATGCCTTGGGAGTCAGACATTTGGGACATTAACAACCAAATCTGTACAGGTAATTATGTATTTCACTGGTAAAAGTTTTAAAAAGATCAATTTTATTTTGTAGTTTGGTCATACTCAAAATTAGGTGCGGTTATTGGGCTATACTGGTAGGTTAAAAGATTCCTGGTGCTATGCATTCTACTTCTGGTATGGCAATTGTGTAAACAAATTTCTTGCCAAAAATGGATATGAGGAGTTTCATAGTTACGTTTCAGTAGTGTAATGAATGAATAGTTTGTATCAGAAATAGAAACAGTTATTTTGAATTATGAATAATGTCCCTATATAAGATTAACCTGAGAACCAGACAGGGCTTACCAGAACCTAGGAACTTGGTGGAGGAGTCCCATGCATTTTATACATGTATTTCTGAGATGGGGCAGCACCTTGTGATGCCAATATCTTTAAGGGGGCCTGATGAGGTCGGGGTTGAGTATACTGAAAGAAGCCAGAACCTGGAGCAAATTGCCAATGCTGGGGTACAGCTGATGGTAGAATGAAGAAAATCCCTTCTCCATTCTAGCTTCTAGTATCCCCTATTGACAGGACCTAAAGGGATGCCAACTGGGAATAATTTGTATCACTGATTATAGAAAGTGGACTTAGTGCTGAGAGACAGTGAGTAAATAACCAGCACATTCTCCTATCTAAATTCCTCTCTCCCCTGCACTACCCATTTCTCTTCATTTTATGTATTTACTTATATTGCTTCATGCCTGTCTGTCTTCATAGAATGTGGGATACACAAAATCAGTGTTCTGGTTTTATTGTTTGACAAACTACTCTAAATCTTAGTTGCTTAACGCAACAACCATTTTATTAGATTGCTAGAATCTATGGGTCACGAAATTTGACTGGGTGCTCCAAGGATGGCTTGTCTCTGCTCCATGATGTCCAGACCACAACTGGGGAGATTTGAAGATTGTAGTAGCTTGACATTTGGGGGCTAGAATCATCATGAGGTTTCTTTACTCATATGTGTGGCACTTGGGGTGGAATGACTTGAAGACTAGGACTACCAACTGGGGTGCCTGCATAGGGCTTCTCTATGTGGTGTAATGTTCTCAAATCATGGTGGTCTCAGGGTAGTCAGACTTCAAAAGCTCCAAGTATGAGTGTTCCAGGACACAAAGCAGAGTCTGCATTTCCAGCCTCAGAATTCACATAGCATTACTTCTATCCTCTCTTGATTGAAGGAGTCAAGCCCACCTAAATTCACGGGGAGGAGAAATCAACCCTACTTCTTGATGGGAAAGTGGCAAGATCACATTGTAGAAGATCATGAGGGAAGATCATGAGGGATGGTAGATACTGCATGGCTAACTTTGGAAAACACAATCTGCCATCTCCACCCTATTCTGTCTTTGACACCAAGGGATACTGCCTGGGCCATAGTTGCTCAGTACATTTTTATAGGATAAATTAATAGTTTAAAAGATATGAACATTTTTTATGAGTTTTAATTGTATTGTCAAAAATGCTTTCCAAAATAATTATTTCCTATTCCTTATTGTTTTTAAGTAAGTTTTTGGGAATCTATAATATTTTGCATATGGTATAGTATTCAAAAGGTACAAAAATCTGTATAGTAGAAAAATGTCTCCTGCTTTTATTCTTTAGCCGACAAGTTGTGCTTTCCAGAGACAACCACTGTTACCACTTTCTTCTGTTTACCCTTCCAGAGAATTAGTGCAGATGCAAGTGTACACATATTTGCACACACACACACAGACATACATATATATACAGCCCCCTCCCCACATATATAATTTGTTATACAAGTGGAAGCTTACTAGATATATTGTTTTCTGCATCTTGCATTTTCACTTGTTATATTTTGGTGACCTTGGCTTCCATATCCGATTGAATTTTAAAAGTAGATTTTACCTTCTTTCTTGTTCATTTTATTCTAAGTTTTTATTGTCCAGTGGGTAAAACCTTTCCTCCATGTTTTCCAGTTAAAGATATTAAGGCAGAACCTCAGCCACTTTCTCCAGCCTCCTCAAGTTATTCAGTCTCATCTCCTCAGTCAGTGGACTCTTATTCTTCAACTCAGCATGTTCCTGTGAGTAGCCAGTTTTTTTACAATGATTTTGGCTATAATATGCTATCTGGAAAATATGTATATGGGGGAGACAGTTAACATTTATTGAATGCTACTGTGAGTTATATTATCTCATTTAATGAGGGAACTGAGACTTTAGAAAGGGCCTTATGGGAGCTAGAAAGTTGTTAGTGCCTTTGGTTTTGCCCTCTTTCCCCTCTGTTCATGCCTCCATAATTTCATTGTTTCATTTGTTTCATTGCATTTGAACAGTATCCAGTATTTGTTTTTTGGCTTACTGTCTTTTCTCCCTCCCTTTCTTTCTCCTCCCTATTAGGATATACATTCTTTATATATGGACATAGAAGAGTGTAAGATGGTCAGTTTTTATAACTCTTTAGCCACAGCATCTAGAATGATTGCCTTAGTTTGGGAATGCCTAGTGCTACCTTTTGAAGTGGCTGACATTTTTATAGAAGTCTGGTAGCTCTTTTAAGAATGCTTCTGCTCTGTGTCCAAACAAAAGCCCTGAGGCCAGGAAAAGGAAGTACCTGATTTAGGTACTTTTTAGAATGGGGAAAGGGAATGTAGAAAAATAAAAAAATCGAATAATATTTTAGTATATTACATGTGCTATAAATTGTGGTATCTTTGTTCCTGCAGGCTCTACATTTAGTTACTAAATCCTGGTGGTTGTATGCACATATTAATTCAAGGATTTATCTTTTCTGCCCCTGTCAGGCCATCACCATCTCGCCTGGATTAAGTCAATAAGATTTTAACTGGTCAGCCTTCCAACTCCTCAAACCTTTCTTAGCATGGAATCTTCAAAGAGAAATCTTTCAGTGTCACAAGCTTTACTGTATCAGTAATTTGCTTAAAACTTTAGTAACTTCCCAGTCCTTACAAGGACGAAATTTAAATTCCCAGAGTACTAGGCCCTCCATGATCTGGCCTGCATTTACCTTTCCAGTCTCCTTTCTTGCTATCCCCTCCTACTTCCACATTCCCCTTAACTTGAGACCTGTGAGAGTTCCTGTCTGAGAGCTCCTATGCACTCCACTCATTCAACCGCTGTGCCAGGCACTGTTCCAGATGCTGGCAGTGAACAACAGCAGTGAGATCGCTGCTCTTACAGATCTAGGTTTTTGTACGTCCTCTTTCTTCTGCCTAGAATAGCCCCATTTTTTTTCTTGTCTTGGAAAACTCATCCTTCAAGTCCCAGTTCAAAAATTACTTCCTTTATGAAGCTTTTCTCTGATTGCTACTATTGGTAGCTGTCTGAGGTCCCACAATTTCTCCAAATGATATAATTTTTTTAAAAAATTAATAATTTATTTTTGAAGTCAAAATTATATAATAAGATATATTCAGAAAAGCCTGGTTTCTATCCATGTCATTTCCATCCTTTTTTACACAAAAGGTAGCATACTGTATACCCTGTCCTGTACCTTGCTTTTTTAGCTTAGCAGGATAACTCTAATTTCAGAGTATATGATTTTCCCATTATGCTACATAATGTTTCATTGCATAACCTTATCATGCTTAATTCAGTGATTTCCTTATTGATGAATATTTGTGTTGTTTTTAGTCTTTTCCAGACCCAAATAACCTGTACATAAGTCTTTTCCAGACTCAAATAACCTATAGTAAATAACCTGGTACATAAGTCACTTTATATTTTTGCCAGGATATTTTTGGGATATATTCCAAGAGGTGGGATTGCTGAAACCAGGATAAATACACTTGAATTTTGCTAGATATTGCCAAATTTCTCTCTATAGGGGTTGTAAAATGTTACATCCTCATCAGCAGTGTGTAAGAGGGCCCGTTTTCCCATCATCACTCCACAATAGGTTTTATTTTATATCTCTTTTATTATAAGTATGGTTAAATATCTATTCATATGTTTTATATGTTTAAGGCCTATTTGCATTTCTGTTTAAAAAATGAACTGTCAGTTCAAACTTTTGTTCTTTTTTTTGAGATGAAGTCTTGTTCTTGTCCACCAGGCTGGAGTGCAATGGCAGATCTCGGCTCACTACCACCTCCGCCTCCTGGCTTCAAGCAATTCTCCTGCCTCAGCCTCCTGAATACCTGGGATTACAGGCGCCTGCCACCACGCCCGGCTAATTTTTGTATTTTTAGTAGAGACAGGGTTTCACCATGTTGTCTAGGCTGGTTTTGAACTCCTGACCTCAGGTGATCTGCCTGCCTCAGCCTCCCAAAGTGCTGGGATTACAGGCATGAGCCATGGTGCCCGGCCATTCATTTTTTAATTGAATTGTATTGGTCTTTTTAGTATTTTAGCTTTATTATATATTGGGGTTATTAGTCCTTAGTTTGTGAACTAAGCTGCAAATATTTTTTCCCCAGTTTTTCTTTTGTCTCTTTGCTTTATTTCTGGTGTTTATTTTCCCTGGGTATACTGTTTTCTATAGCCAAATTATTGATCTTTTCTTTAATTGCCTTTTTGGTCACTCAAAGGAGGGTTTTCACCACTCAGAGGTTATAAAATAATTCACTCATATTTTTATTCTTACTTTTTTTAAGTTAATTTTTTGTTTGGAACAATCTCAAATTCACAGAAGTGTTGTTAGTACATTGCAAATAACTTGTTTTTTCCTTGTGCTTTTGAGAGTAAGTTACCAGTCGATGCCCTATCACTGCAATACTTTAGTGTCTGCTTCCTACAAGCACAGATATTTCTTAGATAGCCATAATACAAGCACAAAATCGGGAAATAAACATTGATATGTTACTATAATCTAACCTTCAGCTCTTGTTTAAATTGTGCCACATATCCCATAGGTGTCCTTTAGACTATCAAAAGAACCCAGTTCAGAACCAAGCATTGCATATGGTTGTCTTGTCTTTTTAATCTTGTTCAGTATGAAACAGTTCTTCATTAATCCTTGACTTTCTTCACCTTGTCACTTTTGGGGATTAGGGGTTAGTTATTTTGAAGAGTGTTTCTCGGTTGGGTTTGTCTAATGTTTCTTTAGGATCATATTCAGGTTTTATATCTGTGGTAGGAAAGTGATGTCTGTGTCCATCTCGTTTACTTTTGATGACCCAATTTTGATTTTTTCTAATACTGATTATGTTCACTTTGATCACTTCATAGATGTTTTCTGCCAACCTATTCCATTGTGAAGTTGCTTTTTCTCTCTTTGCCATACATATTTTGTGAGGAAGATACTTTAAGACTGTGTAAAAATATCCTGTTCTTCATCAAACTTTATATTTGTTCACTTATTTGTTAATATCAATATAGATTCATCATTTCTTATTTTATGCAACAGATTATAATCCAGTACTGTAATTATTTGTTCTGATTCTTACATTGTCCTGGATTTCGTCAGTGGGGGTCCCTTCACACCAGCTCTTATGTTCTTTTAACATGTCTCCTTTGGGCTCTGATGTCCTTACACCAGGCTATCTCCCATGTGGATGCCCTCATCACTCTGCTGTGACTCCTCATGCCAGGCTGCCTGCCATGTCAGTGCCCTCTCTACCGTTCTTGGACCCTGACATTCCACCAGGCTGCTTCTCTGCATGGATGGTGGTCTTGCTTTGCCCCATCTAGTGGCTTAGGATAAAATTATTCAGGAAGGAATATTTTCTAAGTGACTATGAATAAATATTTATCATGAGATATTATTTTTAGCGTTTAGATCTCTGATCCATTTGAAATTACCCTTGTGTATGATATGAGATACAAATACAATTTTATGTTTTTCCAAATGACTACCAAAAGGATTATTCTAGTACCATTTATTAAAAAGTTCATCTGATTTCAATTGTATGCATGTATTTTAAATTTATGTAATGGTGTTATAGTATATATCTTTATTTACTTTTAAAAATCAGCACAGTGTTTTTAAGATCAATTCCTATTGCTCTGTGTAATCAAATCTGTTGAATCTAACTCTGTACAACATTCAAATATGCATTCACTACATTTTAACCTACACCATAATGAATATTTTAAAAAATGTTCCCTTACGGACCCATGTGAGAAATCCTTTAGGATATATGCCTAGGATTGCTGGGTGATAGAATGTGCAGAGATTTAATTTGACAAGTGCTTCCATATTGCTCTCCAGGATCATCACAGTACTCTGTGGGCTGGCAGCAGTGCTCGAGGGTCCCTGTGACTTCTCTACTGATGCTTGGCATTATCTGCCTTTTTAATTTTTACCCCTTGGCACAATGTGTTTTGTTATTGTTTGCTTTTATTTTGTTTTACTTTGTATTTCTTTGGTTATTGTTTTCAACATTTATTTATATTCTTATGAGCTTTTTGGACTTTTTTCTTTTATACATTGTTTATTCCTGTCCTTTTCCAGTTTTTCTACTCAGTTGTTGTCTTCTTGTTTATCTGTAGAAATTCCTCATATATTTGAAATAGTAAACTCTTGTTGGATTTAGACATTCAAATTGCCTATATCTTTTCTCTATTATCTATTAACTTTGTAGTCTTTATTAAGTATAAATAGTTAATTTTGAATTACTCAGGCTTATCTTTTTTTTTTCTTTTCCTGTATGGTTTATTTCAGAAGTCCTTCCATGCTTTTAGGTCACAGAGATATTCTCCTGCATTTTCTTCGATTACCCATATGGTTTACCTTTCACATTTAGGGTTCTTAATACTCTTAGACTCCACTTTAATATGTGCTATTATGTAGGGATCCAGCAGTAGGTAGGGATCTAGTTTTAATTTTCTCTATAGAAATGAATCAGTTTTCCTAACTGTATTATCTTCGTAATCATTTGTAATCACTCTGTTCAACAATATTGTATATTTCTCTGTTAACTCAAATCTTTTATGCCTCTTAGTTCAGTTGTGTAGTTTTCTTCATATGGGTCCTGCACATTCCTTAGAAAATTTCTAGGTATTTTGTAATTGTTATTGCTATTGTGAGTGAAATATTTATTTGTTTTATTTAAATCTTTTTTATTTTTAATTTTTCTGGGTACATAGTAGGCATATATATATGTGGGGTACGTGAGATGTTTTGACCCAGGCATGCAGTGTGAAATAATGAGATATGGAAAATGGGGCATCCATTCCCTCAAGCATTTATCCTTTGTGTTATAAACAATCCAGTTACAGTCTTTTTGTTATTTTAAAATGTATAACTAAGCTCTTATTGAGTATAGTCACCCTGCTGTGCTATTAAATAATATGTCTTATTCCTTCTCCCCTTTTTTTTTTTTTAATCTGTTAACAATCCCCGTCTCACTACCAGCTTCTCAGTACCCTTCCCAGCCTCTGGTAACCATCTTTCTACTCTACGTTCATGATTTCAGTTGTTTTGGTTTTTTGATCCCACAAATAAGTGAGAACATGTGATGTTTGTCTTTCCATGCCTGACTTGAAATATTTATTTTTTATTATGTTTTCTAAGTGAGTATTAATATAATATTTTCAAGGTCAAATTTTTTTTGCCAGTGGATGGTTACATGTGCTTCAAGTATATAGCATATTACCTTGCTAAAAGGCACGCTGTCTCTTTTGTTTTAATGTTTTTTTAATTTCTTCTTTTAGTGTAATTATACTAGAATTACAGAAAAAGCAAGTAGCTATTTTTTATCCTGACTTTAATTGTAATGCATTCAGCATTGGCTTTGGCTGTATAATTACTTATAACTTTTTAATGTTAAGAAACTATTCCTCGAATCCTTGTTTTCTAGGATTTTATTGAGGAATACTTGTCGAATTTTATCAAATACTTTTTAAGCATCGAAGGCCATGAAGATAATAGTCTCCTCCCGTGTTACCTTGTACTCTTTGGTTTCTTGGAAATATATTTTAATACACTCTACATTTTGCTCAGCTTACATGCTGAGTAGGTGTTAAGGATGAATGAAGATGCAATTGTCACTCTCACTAGTGAGAGTGAGAGCATCTCTTTCTCCCATATCCTCTCCAGGTCATTTTAATTTTTTTGTGATTAAAGTTTACATTTGCCTTTGGCTACCATTTGCATTTCCTTTTCAGTGAAATGACTGTTCCTGCCCTTTGTCTATTTTTCGCAAATATTTTCTATCAATATATATCTTTTAACTTTGTTTATGGTCTAGTTTTTATTGTTAAATATTTTACTTATTATTTGTTCAAATCTATTTCTTCTTCCTTTGTGGCTTCTGGGTGTTCAGACTTAAGAACATCCTGAGAGTAAACAAGTATTCTCTTAAATTTTGTTTTTATATTCTTATAGATTATTTTGAAGATGGTATGAAGTAGAGATTATGTTTATTGCGTGATCATATATCCCATCTTTTCTGTCTGAATTGAATTGCTACTTCTATGTTGTTTCTTTATTCTAACAAACTGAGACAGATTCACTGAATATTAAAAGACTTTGGGAAAATGCGAATGTTATCTTTATGTATCTCAGTCATTATGAATTCACCTACTAAATTAAAGAAAATAGCACTGCTGGCTGGGTGGGGTGGTTCACGCCTGTAATCCCAGCACTTTGGGAGGCCAAGGCAGGTGGATCATATGACGTCAGGAGTTCTAGAGCAGCCCAGCCAACATGGTGAAACCCCTCTCTACCAAAAATACAAAAACTTAGCAAGGCATGGTGGCACACATCTGTGGTCGTAGCTACTCGGGAGGCTAAGGCAGGAGAATTGCTTGAACCTGGAAGGCAGAGGTTGCAGTGAGCTGAGATTGCGTCACTGCACTCCAGCTTGGGCAACAGAGTGAGACTCTGCCTCAAAAAAAAGAAAATAGCACTGCTCCATTCATGCATCTTTCTTTTACATTTGGAAGAAAGGCAGTATTACAAAATAGAAAATAGAAAAGGATAAAAATAAAATTATTTTGCTTTTGATATTCTTTTAAGACTGAATAAGAGAGATTATGGAGAAAGGATATTGGCATTTTAACTGCAACCTTATACTGATACTGGATGTTTGTATGACTAGCAATCAAGTTTTATGTTTGTGTGTGTGTGTGTGTGTGTTTGTAGTTTGTAGGAAGAAATGTAGAAACAGATCAATGACTCATATCTTTAATATAACAGGATGGCATAGACTTACTCAGCATTTTGATTTTTTTTCCTTTGATATAGATGGATCATGCTGATAGTCACTTACTACTTAATATATAGATACAGTTTCTAATATACCTTTCCCTTGAAGTTACCTTGAAGTGTTTTTCTGTTTATATATGGGTCTCCTCCTTTTCTATGCAATTTGCTGCTTAAGGATTATACTCATTAATCTTTGTTTTTATTTTGCTACAGGAGGAGTTGGATTTGTCTTCTAGTTCTCAGATGTCTCCTCTTTCCTTATATGGTGAAAGCTCTAATAGTCCCTCTTCAGCAGAGCCACTGAAGGAAGATAAGCCTGTCACTGGTCCTAGGAACAAGACTGGTATTACTCTATCTCCTAACTTCTGTTATTTCTGTTTCAGATTGAGCTTAGGTTCCATTTCTTAAAGGAAAATGCTGGATTAAGTTTATGTGTATTAGGCTGGCGTTTTTTTTTTTTTTTTTTGAGACGGAGTCTCACTTTGTCGCCCAGGCTTGAGTGCAGGGGCACCATCTTGGCTCACTGCAAGCTCCGCCTTCTGGGTTCACGCTATTCTCCTGCCTCAGCCTCCGAGTAGCTGGGACTACAGGCACGCACCACCACGCCCGGCTAATTTTTTTTGTATTTTTAGTAGAGACGGGGTTTCACCGTGTTAGCCAGGATGGTCTCGATCTCCTGACCTCGTGATCCGCCTGTCTCGGCCTCCCAAAGTGCTGGGATTACAGGCTTGAGCCACCGCGCTCGGCCTGGCTTGCTGTTTTTTAATTGGTGGACCTATATTGTTTGTTGTGAGTGATTACTGTGGAGAGGAAAGGGGAGAAATAATCTTTGGTTGTCTCTGTCTTTATAGGTGAAAGATACTTTAAAATAGACTCAGACCCCACCATCTTCAGGAGAGATTTCAAAGTTTCTGTTAAAGATAACTGAATGGAGGGCCATTCAACTATGACGTTTGTTACCTGTTAATCTCTGGGTGTTATTCCATGATTTTAGCTCTTCTCCTTTACCAGTTAGTGTGTCCCATTCCCAAAACTGCAGCTTGGCTAGAAAAGAAGGTAACAGTTGAAGTACTTTTCTTCAGTTCATTCAGGTATATGTATTGTAGCAAGGTGTGTGATAGAATCTGTTTTTTAGGGCTTGCTTAATTGCTTTCACATTGACTTGTGGTTTGTCTGTTTTTCCTCCAGAAAATGGACTGACTCCAAAGAAAAAAATTCAGGTGAATTCAAAACCTTCAATTCAGCCCAAGCCTTTATTGCTTCCAGCAGCACCCAAGACTCAAGCAAACTCCAGCGTTCCAGCAAAAACCATCATTATTCAGACAGTACCAACACTTATGCCATTGGCAAAGCAGCAACCAATTATCAGTTTACAACCTGCACCCACTAAAGGTACCTGAGCAGAATTTAAGGCTGTGTATGTTTATTTGGAGGGCAGTAAGGGTCGTGTCATATGATTTGTTTTAAATCAGGTTATAATTTCTGAGCACGTGCTGTTTGTCAGGAATGTATTTGGTTATGAGGACATTGCAGAGGTGACTAATGTATGGTTCCTGTCATAACAAGAGATATAGCTCTCCAGACCAGTTACATCCGATGGTTATTTTGAAAATCTGGGACATTTTCTTGGTGCCATTTTAATCTGGTGGACTAAATACAGAAACACAAATTTTTAGCTAGTTGAATGCAGAGTTCAGGTCAGCCAGATTTTTGTGGCTGTGAACTTTTTTTGTTTTTAAGGGTATTTAAAATAATAGGGTCCATTTCAGGTGTGTGATAGCAATAGAATCAAGCCCTTAATCTCTGAGGAGGGTGCATGGTTTAGTAAACAGTATATTGACCTGGTCACTATGAGCAGATCTGAACTCTGTTTTCAACTAGCTAAGAATTTGTGTGTTTCATATTTTATCCACCAGATGGCCTCATATACTTGTGATTCTATAAGAGGTTTAGGTCATAATTGAAAGAAGTTCAAGTCTGAGGATTTGGTACTATTCAGATATAGGAGTCATTTGCGTATGGAGATCTCTTAGGTAGGTTAGTCATCATTGTACTCATACTGATGTCTGTGTACATTGAGTTCAAGAAAACTTGTGCAACATTCTTTTCTCTGGATTTAGTTTGTTGGCACCAGATGTGACTAGGCGATAATGGGGTATGGGTTGTAAATAAATACCAATATTACATTTGCTTTTATGACTGTATCTCATCTCCAATTGTAAATAGTTAGCTCGTTTTTGGAGCATAGTTTTATTGAGGGTAAATTTGATAAATTTAATTTCCAGATACTCTTTTAGCTTTGTTCTATTACATGGTCATAGACAATATGACATTGATAAAAAGAAGACCTAGATGAGAAAATGGATGGATCAGTGAAAATTCATCAATCAGTCCCACCAAAAATAAACAGACAAACAAACAAAAACCAGTTTGAAATTCCTGTCCTCTCAGTACAAAGTCAAAACTGCTGCTTTTTCCATATGAAAAATAGCAATCCTATAGAATAGGTATTCTTGTGATTTATAAGTGTGTATTAAGGGTTTATGAACTCCTTGAAATAAAATGCAGGATTTAATGTATGTTCATATTTGGATTATTCTAGGGATAGTCTTCAAAACTTTCATTAGGATCTCATAAGGATCTGTGCCTTCCCAAAGGCTAAGAATTTAAACTAATGAAGAAACTCATTTAGTTCCCATAAGCTATTAAAATACGTCTATGCAGGAAGTCTGACATTAATATGACTAGTGTATAAAGCAGGGGTCTTCCTAAGAATTTGCCCTTAGCAGATCATTGACTATGTTTGAGTGATGGAAGATCTTACCTATAGTAAGAAGACAAACTGTTCTTTTCTGAGCAGTTTATCAGTTCCAGAAACCTGAATTACACGTTATTTGAAACTTCAGTACTTTCCTGTGATATGAAGACTATACTTATTTTTTTGTGAGCATGTGCTAATATGAGGAACTGCACCTTGTCTGTTTTTTTTTTTCTTTTTTTTGAGACGGAATCTCTCTCTGTTGCCAGGCTGGAGTGCAGTGGTGTGATCTCGGCTCACTGCAACTTCTGCCTCCTGGGTTCAAGTGATTCTCCTGCCTCAGCCTCCAGAGTAGCTGGGACTACAGGCATGTGCCACCATGCCCAGCTAATTTTTATATTTTTAGTAGAGGTGGGGTTTCATCGTGTTGGCCAGGATGATCTTGATCTCTTGATCTCGTGATTGCCCGCCTCGGCCTCCCAAAGTGTTGGGATTACAGGTGTGAGCCACCGCGCCTGGCGCCTTGTCTGTTTTTATAGTACAATCTAAATAGGTGGTATTATTGTAATAACATACAGATTTAAGGTATGTTTTTCATTCATTTGAGAGTGGAGAGGGAGGAAGAAGGGAAGTATAGGCAAGGCATTATGCGGTTAATCATGTTAATACTAGTAGTAAGTATTTTACCGTTGAAAAAGAAGAGATAATTTCCACAGGTTTAAGACTCAGATTCTCTATCTTGGAATATAAAACTCTTCACAATTTGACTCTAGTTTAGTTTTTAGTTTTTTTTTTAATAGAGGGTCTCACTATATTGCTCAGTCTGGTCTTGACCTCCTGGGCTCAAGGGATCTACCCACCTCGATCTCCCAAAGCTCTGGGGTTAAGGCATGAGCCACCATGCCTGGCGTTCTAGTTTAGTTTTTGAACTTTATAATATTACTCTTTTCTATAAATCCCTTCTTCTAGCTCAACTAATCTGGCATTGCCCTTTGGATTCTCTTGTTTTTCCTAGTTTTTTGGCTCACCATTTTCTACCAACCAGCAACAACTTATGCCTACTTCTACTTCTCAGTCCTCCATGTCCTTTAAGACTGTTTTGAGTAGTGTAGATGAGAGATAATGAAAACCTGGAATATCAGTAAAAGCGGAGAACCAGGATGAAGAGTAGAGATGTTAAAAGTGTAGAATCATAGAGATTGGTAATTGGATCATGTAGAAGGAGGCTGAAGGATAGAGAGAAAGGTATCTAGGATGACTTCCATTTTTCTATCTTGGGGCTTTTTGGGTAGATGATGGCGAAAATTATTGAAATGGGAGACAGAGGTAAAATACGTTGCCCAGATCACTCTGCTAATAAGAAATAGAGCCAGAACTTGAGCCCAGGTGGTCTGGCTTGGAGTCTATATAAATAATCACTATACTGTATTGCCTTAAAAAAAAATGACAGATGTATCCCTTGCTCTCAAGAATTCTACACTTTAATTGGGGAATTAAATTCATACAAACAGTTAAATAACAGTCACTGTGATAACTAATACATTAATAACTCATGCAGTGCCCATATGGAAGCTATTATTATATAGAAAAGGAGATTAATAATAATAATAATTGCATTTAAGTTCTTACTGTGTGCCAGACACTCTTCTAAGTGCTTAAGTGCATTATCTTATTTAATTCTTATGTCAACTCTATGGTGATGGGTTCTGATATCTCCATTTTATAGATGAGAACACTAAGCACAGATTATTTGCCTAAAGTCACACAGCTATGCTATTTCAGACAAAGTAGGTATTCAATAAATGTTTGATACATAGTTTAAAATCTTTGAAGAAAGTTTTAAAGAAAGAACTATCAAAATCAGTGAGTTACACATAGTCAAAAAAGTATGGCATTGAATCCAGCCATGTTCCGTTAAGGAGGTTGTGCATGTAATGCCAGAGAGGATTTTGAGCATGCTGAAATGGATAAACAGCCTTTGGAATGCCCTTTTTAACTGTTTCCACACTAGGAACAGTAGTAACTATGTTCGGCTGCTATTTAAGGCCCCAGACCATTCTTTGCGTTGTAATTTGTGGCCTGGTCAGCATTTACCAAGTCACCATGAGAGTTTTTTGTTCTTTCACTTGAACATATTGTCATAGAAATTTAGTTGTTTCCCCTCATTCTGTGTTGAACCCAAACATGCCTAGAATATTTAGGGTATCCCTGATTTAGATGCTGGGTAATTTGAGGATAGTTGGGTACTCTGGGATGAAAAGGCTTGATGTACTATATGGGAACAAAAGGAGGCAGCAATGGCTTGGTAGGACTCAAGCCACATTTGGTGCAGACGCCTTGCCTTTGGTACACACACGTCTCCTTCTTTGTGTGATGCTCAGCACTCTCAGCAAGGAGACAGTGATAATTACACAATTGGCAGTACAGATTTGGATTATTTTTCTTAATTAGTTTAAGAAATATTACAAAGCCTTCTGTACAAGTTATCTGCCAGGGCTTTAAATCTGTAACTGTAGCTAGAAATAGGATTCTTTCTTATAAGTTACCTAATTCATTATGTTTACACCTCTTCTATTCTTTAAAATAGTCCCAAATTTCCCTGAACAGTGTTTAATTTTGGGGGGGTGTCTTTTAATCATAATTTTTAAACTCAGATGATGTAGAACATGGCTTCCTGTAATACTCTTCTCAAAGTATTGGTTTAAGTCAGTGGTTCTCAATCTGTGTATTGTGGACCCTGGGGTGTGGGTGATGGGGGTAGTAGCCTTATGGCATTTTGCAGAGCATCTGTAAATCCATACTTGAAGCAAGCATTTTCTGTAGACCAAATAAATAATTTGTTTCATATATCTTTGTACAGCTCTTCAAATTTGTATAGCTATACTTCTGACTAATAAACTCCAAGTTCATTTTAAATCTTCACTAAATTCTTAGCAGCCTTTTTCCATCATGTATTTTCTCAATCCACAGAAACTAAAAGGACAACCTTGATGATTTTGGGTGACCATGATATTATTTTATATTAAAAGAGAGCTCTTATATTCAGAAGCCTTTGGGGAGAGACTATGGGTTTTCTAGGTGTAGAATTATATCATCTGTGTGAGAGGTAGTTTGACTTCCTCTCTTCATATTTGGATGCCTTTTATTTCTTTGTTTTGCCTGATTGCTCTGGCTACGACTTGAGCACTTGGGAATTCTTGTTTTTTTTTTTTTTTTTTTTTTCCCTCTACAATATGATGAATATGTATTTTCATAGTGCCAGATTGACTGTAATTTCTTATTGTTATTAAAACCTAACACTTAGTCATATGCTATTTACTTTATGTGTTACTAATTTTTATTTGCGTATTTGGCGTAAACATATTTATGTCTGCTTATGAGTAATTTCTCCATTTTATATGTTTTTACTTCATAAAAGAATGGAGTCTACCTCAAAACAAATTAGGCATCAAAGGAACATACCTCAGAATAATAAGAACCATCTATAGCAAGTCCACAGCCAGCATCATAACGAATGTATGAGAGCTGGAAGCGCATTCCCTTTGAGAACCAGAACAAGACAAGGATGCCCCTCTCACCACTCATATTCAACATAGTGCCGGAAGTTGTAGCCATAGCAGTCAGGCAAGAGAAAGAAATGAAAGGCATCCAAATAGGAAGAGAGGAAATCAAACCATCTCTCTTCACAGACGATACGATTCTATACCTAGAAAACCCATAGTCTCTGCCCAAGTCTCGTAGATCTGATACACAACTTCAGCAAAGTTTTAGGATACAAAATCAATGTACAAAAGTCAGCAGCATTTCTATACCCCAGTAATGTTCAAGCTGAGAGCCAAATCAAGAATGCAATTTCATTCACGATAGCCAAAAAAAGAATATAAAGTACCTGGGAATACAGCAAGCTGGGGAGGTGAAAGATCTCTACAATGAGTATTACAAAGCACTGCTGAAAGAAATCAGAGATGACACAAACAAATGGAAAAACATTCCATGCTCATGGATAGGAAGAATTGATAGTGTTAAAATGGCCATACTGCTCAAAGCAATTTACAGATTTAATGCTATTCCTATCAAACTGTCAATAATATTTTTTACACAATTAGAAAAAACTATTCTAAAGTTCACATGGAACTGAAAAAGAGCCTAAGTAGCCAAAACAGTCCTAAGCAAAAAGAACAAAGTGAGAGGCATCACACTACCTGATTTCAAACTGTACTACAAGGTTACAGTAACCAAAACAGCGTGATACTGGTACAAAAACAGACACATAGACTGATGGATTAGGTTAGAGAACCCAGAAGTAAAGCTGCACCCCTGCAACCATCTGGTCTTTAACAAAAACAGACTGGGGGAAAGGATGCCCTATTCAATAAATGGTGATAACTGGCTAGCCATATGCAGAAGATTGAAAGTGGATCCTTTCCTTTAAGTGTATACAAAACCCAACTCAAGATGGATGAAAGACTTAAATGTACATGCCCAAATTATAAAAACCCTAGAAGAAAATCTAGGAAATACGGTTCTGGACATAGGCCCTGTCAAAGATTTCATGATGAAGACTCCAAAAGCAATTGCAACAAAAACAAAAATCGACAAATGGGACCTAATTAAACAAAAGAGGTTGAGCGTGGTGGTTCACACCTGTAATCCGAGCACTTTGGGAGGCTGAAGGGTGGATCGCTTGAGATCAGGAGTTCAAGACCAGCCTGGCCAATATGGTAAAACCCCATCTCTACTAAAAATACATAAATTAGCCAGGCATGGTGGTGCATGCTTGTAATCCCAGTTACTTGGGAGGCTGAGGCAGGAGAATTGCTTGAACCCAGGAGGCTGCAGGTGCAGTGAGCTGAGATTGTGCCACTGCACTCTAGCTTGGGCGACAGAGCTCAAAAATAAATAAATAAAAATCAATTAAAGAGCTTCTGCACAGCAAAAGAAACTATCAACAGAGTAATAGGACAGCCTACAGAATGGGAGAGAATATTTGCAAACAGTGTATCCAACAAATCTCCAGAATCTATAAGAAACTTAAATTAACAAGCAAAAAACAAACAACCGCATTAAAAAGTGGGCAAAGGGCATGAACAGACACTTGTCAAAAGAAGACATAGACATGGCCAACAAGCGTATGAAAAAATGCTCAACATCACTAATCATTAGAGAAATGCAAATCAAAACCACATTGAGATACCATCTCACATCAGTCAGAATGGCTACTATCAAAAAGTTGAAAAATATCCGATGCTGGTGAGATTGCAGAGAAAAGTGATTGCATATACATTGCTGGTGGGAATGTAAATTGGTTCATCCACTGAATGCAGTTTGTAGATTTCTCAAATAACTTAAAGCAGAACTACCATTTGACCCAGCAGTCCCATTACTGGGTATATACCCCCCAGGGAATATAAAGACACATGCACACATATGTTCATCATAGAACTGTTTGCAATGGTAAAGACATGGAATCAAGCTAGATGCCCCTCAGTGGTGAACTAGATAAAGAAAATGTACATATACACCATTCAATACTACACAGCCATAAAAAAGAATGAAATCATGGTCTTTGCACCAACATGGATGGAGCTGGAGGCCATTGTCCTAAGATAATTAACGCAGGCATGGAAAACCAAATACCGCTTGCTCTCTTTTATAAGTGGGAGCTATACATTGAGTACACATAGACATAAAAAGGGAACAATAGACAACAGGGGCTACTTTTTTTTTTTGAGACGGAGTCTCACTCTGTCTCCCTGGCTGGAGTACAGTGGCCCGTTCTCAGCTCACTGCAAGCTCCGCCTCCGGGGTTTACACCATTCTCCTGCCTCAGCCTCCCAAGTAGCTGGGACTACAGGCGCCCGCCACCTCACCCGGCTAGTTTTTTGTATTTTTTAGTAGAGACGGGGTTTCACCGTGTTAGCCAGGATGGTCTTGATCTCCTGACCTCGTGATCCGCCTGTCTCGGCCTCCCAAAGTGCTGGGATTACAGGCTTGAGCCACCGCGCCCGTCCAACAGGGGCTACTTTTGAGGGTGGAGGACACAAGGAGGGTGAGGATCAAAAAATTCCCTGTTGGGTACTGTGCTCATCACCTGAGTGATGAAATAATCTGAGTGCCAAACACCTGTGACATGCAATTTATCCATGTAACAAATCTGCATGTGTACCCCCTGAACCTAAAGTAAAAGTTGGGGGAAAGAAAAACTGAGTCCAAGGGAAAATAAGAAGGTAAAAATGTTTAATCATCATTTATGCCCAAGTATTAATACATATTCTCTACTCCAAATCCATGAAATTATTTTTAGATCTTCTTATCTGGGATAAAATGCTGCTTATTGTATTCTGCTACTTTCAGTGTGTTTTTTGAGGCCATCTGAAATAAGGGCTTTGCTTTTATAAGTTATCTTTTTTAGCTAAGACAGATGTTCTTGACAAACAGGTGTTCTGAATCTTTATTTTGATTTTTAGTTTTCCCCGATCCTTTGAAATACTGAGCTGAGTTTTACATGTGTCAACCTGTTTGAAAGCATAATGTTTTTTTTTTTCTTAAGTTATAAATTTACATGGGATTTTAGTTGCCAGTTATTTTAGTACCTTCATTTTGTTAGATAGGCTCAAGCAGCTGTGGATGTTAGGCAAGGCTTTCAACACCTTGTAAAAATCTGCCAGATCTGAAAAGAAGCACTTAGCAGGCAAGTAAAATTTTTAATAGATTAGTGTTATGAGTTGTATAAGTCTTTAGGTTAATGGTACAGGTTTAGTACCCCTTAAATGAAATGCTTGCAACCAGAAGTGTTTCAGATTTTGGGTACTTTTGGATTTTAGAATATTTGCATATATATAATGAGATATCTTGGGGACAGAACCCAAGTCTAACATGAAATTCATTTATGTTTCATGTATATCTTATACACATAGCCTGAAGGTAATTTTTATATAATATTTTAA